>NC_091995.1:49340261-49649726 GCF_044704955.1 Pristiophorus japonicus
GGCTATCGCAGTGGCTTTACTCAAAGTTGGGGTCACTACAGTCAAAAGTTTGTGAAGTATGATTTCGTGGCCAATGCCAAGTCCAAAAAAGTCTCTGAGCATGTGCTCCAAATGTCCTTCAAATTTTCAATGTCCTGCAAGGCGTCTTAGCTCAGCGACATAACTCACCACTTCATGGCCTTCAGACCTTTTGTAGGTGTAGAACGGGTACCTCACCAGCAGAACGCTTTCCTTCGGGTTCAAATGCTCTCGGACCAGTGTGCCCAAATCATCGTATGATTTCTCCGTGGGTTTCGCTGGAGTGAGCAGATTCTTCATGAGGCCATACGTTGGTGCCCCACCGACGGTGAGGAGGATTGCCCTTCATTTGGCAGCGCTCTCTTCCCCATTTAGCTCACTGGCCACGAAGTATTGGTCTAGGCACTCCACAAATGTTTCCCAATCATCCCCTTCCGAAAATTTCTCCAGGATGCCCACTGCATCTTTGGGTTCGCTATCGGTATCCCATCACCAGTTGCTGTGTATTGAGAAAGAATCAGACTGAACACTGTGAACTCAAAGTAAAGTGTGACCTTAGTCTTTTATTGCAGGTCTCCAGAGTACCTCTCCAACCTGTGAAGCTCCTTAAATACCTGTGCTCCAAGGGATTATGGGATCCCTTGGGACTCCAGGGGATGAGCCCTCTGGTGGCTGTACAGAGTAAATACAAGTTTACATATATATAACAGACAGGGCTGAGGGAAGGGTGTGGGTTGAGGTTGTTGGGCGGGGGGGTGGTCAGAGATGTATTTGAAGAAACCAATTATTGACCTGCCACCGCTCCGGAAATATGTTTGAAGTTGAAGGAGACTTTGAAAGCAGAAGTTAGTTTGAGTGAGTCACTGTGTCACCTTTTCACTGCTCCATCTCGCCTGGCGGGACCCCCTCACTTGGCTGTTGACAGCTCTCTACCTCACAGCTCCATGCCTTGATGGAGAATTACAGTCTGCCTCTTAAATGGTTGAACAGCTTACAAGAGAAAGCCATCCTCCATTACCACTGTGTCCATCATGCGATTCAAAGATCTTCATCAATATACTGAGTTAACCAGGAGTGAAAACGTCCGTTATGGTTTTAGGGTCAGACAGATATTTGATCTCCAAGAGATTATTTATTTGGGCAATTCAGAAGATATTGTTTTCTTGTTGTTAAATCAATTCTAAATTGTGCAGTAATCGAAGATGTTGTTTAACTCTATTGCCTATATTTCTCGTGTGCAATAAATTATTATTTCCTATAACAAGCCACTCTTTGTGCCTAAAGTTTCTGTAGGAAAAAGAGCCCCAAGGTTCCATATACAATATTAAAAATGTGGAGTTACAATGGACTTTCCCCAAATTAAAATGTAACAGCATTTTCCATCTTTTTGCTCCTAAACCGCACCGTGTAAGATTGAAATGTAAAATCGGTCCAAAATCATATCAAGCTTGCAATCATTAGGTGAAATATAATTACTTAATCATATAGGTAGTATACTTCGAGTTACAAACCAGTACAACATATTGGGCCCAAGTTTCCACACGCGCCTAGAACGGCACAGTCCCGACCTGGACGCCCGTTTTTCGCGCCACAAAGTGCGCTTAAAAAAATCCTCGGTATTCTCCACCTACCTGCAGGTCCTCTGGCCCTCGGCGCAGCCAGCATGAGCTGTGGGGGGGCGGAGCCAGGTCCCTGCGCTGAAAGCAGTGCCGGGACCTCTGCACATGCGCGCTGCAGTGGGCACGCAAGTGCAGTAGCTCCAGGCGCCGAACTGTGTGGGAGGGGCCCGAAGCACGCAGCCCCTAGCCCTGGCCGAATGGCCTCACTGGGGCTGCGTGAATAAGGCTCCTCCCACGGCCAGCTCCTGCTTCCCTCTCCCCTCCTCCGGACCAGACCCGACACCCGCTCCCCACCCCCCCTGCCTCCGGACCAGACCCGACACCCGCTCCCCGCCCCCCCTGCCTCCGGACCAGACCCGACACCCGCTCCCCACCCCCCCTGCCTCCGGACCAGACCCGACACCCGCTCCCCACCCCCCCTGCCTCCGGACCAGACCCGACACCCGCTCCCCGCCCCCCCTGCCTCCGGACCAGACCCGACACCCGCTCCCCACCCCCCCTGCCTCCGGACCAGACCCGACACCCGCTCCCCACCCCCCCTGCCTCCGGACCAGACCCGACACTCGCTCCCCACCCCCCCTGCCTCCGGACCAGACTCAACACCCGCTCCCCCCCCGACCAGACCCGACACTCGCTCCCCCTCCCCCCCGACCCGCGCTCCTGTTCCAGCTCCCCGACTGGACCCGACCCGCGCTCCTGTTCCCGCTCCGCCCCCCTCCCCCGACTGGACCCGACCCGCGCTCCTGTTCCCGCCTCCCCGACTGGACCCGACCCGCGCTCCTGTTCCCGCCTCCCCGACTGGACCCGACCCGCGCTCCTGTTCCCGCTCCGCCCCCCCACCTCCCCCTCCGACTGGACCCGACTCGACCCGCGCTCCTGTTACCGCTCGGCCCCCCCACCTCCCCCTCCGACTGGACCCGACCCGACCCGCGCTCCTGTTCCCACTCCACCCCCCTCCGACTGGACCCGACCCGCGCTCCTGTTCCCGCTCACCGCCCCCCCCCGACTGGACCCGACCCGCGCTCCTGTTCCCGCTCCCCGCCCCCCCGACTGGACCCGAACCGACCCGACCCGCGCTCCTGTTCCCGCTCCCCGCCTGGACCCGACCCGACCCGACCCATGCTCCTGTTCCCGCTCCCCGCCCCCCCCGACTGGACCCGACCCGACCCGCGCTCCTGTTCCCGCTCCCCGCCCCCCCCGGATTGGACCCAACCCGACCACGCTCCCGCCCCCCGACCCCCCCCCCGGCCACTGGACCCGACCCGACTCCCGCTCCCGGACTGGATCTGACCTGACCTCCCCTCTCCCTCGCTCTCCCCCCCCACCCTTGCTCTCCCCCCCCACCCTCGCTCTCTTCCCCCTCTCTCTCCCCCCTCTCTCACTCTCCTCCTCTCTCTCTCTCTCCTCCTCTCTCCCCCCTCTCCCCCCCTCTCTATCTCTCCCCCCTCTCTCTCTCTCTCCCCCCCTCTCTCTCTCCCTCCCTCCCCTCTCTCTCTCCCTCCCTCCCTCCCTCCCCTCTCTCTCTCCCTCCCTCCCCTCTCTCTCTCCCTCCCTCCCCTCTCTCTCTCCCTCCCTCCCCTCTCTCTCTCCCTCCCTCCCCTCTCTCTCTCCCTCCCTCCCCTCTCTCCCTCCCCCCCCTCTCTCTCTCCCTCCCTCCCTCCCTCCCCACCCTCTCTCTACCTCCCTCCCTCCCTCCCCCCCTCTCCCTCCCTCCCTCCCTCCCCCCTCTCTCTCTCTCTCTCTCTCCCTCCCCGTCCGCGAACCAAACCGAACCGAACCTCCCCGACCCGACCGAACCCAACCCAACGCCACCTACCTGTAAATCTGGTGCTGGAGACGGGCCCTGCCCGAAGTCTCGGGCCGTCCCGTTCAGCCTTCGGTCCCGAAAGGCCTGCCTGAAGCACTTTCACAGGTAGGAAGATGGTTTATTTAATCTTTTCTTTGCTTATAAATGTTTATTCAGGTTGGATTTATTTGTATAATATTTGTATAAGTATAAATAAGGATTTATTATAGAATTTAATGACTTCCTTCCCCCCCCCTCACCTCGTTCTGGACGCCTAATTTGTAACCTGTGCCTGATTTTTAATGTGTAGAACAGGTTTTTTCAGTTCTACAAAAATCTTCACCTGCTCCATTCTACTTTAGTTTGGAGTACGTTTTCACTGTGGAAACTTTCAAATCAGGCGTCAGTGACCGGACACGCCCCCTTTTGAAGAAAAAATTCTGTTCCAAAGTAGAACTGTTCTACCTGACTAGAACTGCAGAAAAAAAAATGTGGAGCATTGCGATTTCTAAGATAGTCCATTCTCCACCAGTTGCTCCTAAAAATCAGGCGCAAATCATGTGGAAACTTGGGCCCATTATAGGGTGTGCGTTCAATTCTGGTCCCACCTGTGTAAGATTACACAGAGGAAGATTTCTGTAGATGTCTAATCAGTCCACGATCATACTGGCTGATTTATGTAGGTGTACAATCAGGATAATATGACACCGCGACGCCTTTCTGTAGGTGTACAATCAGTATAAGATCATACAGAGGCTGCTATCTGTAGGTGTACAGTCTGTATAAGATCATACAAAGTCTGCTATCTGTCGGTGTACAATCAGTATAAGATAATATGTGGGCTGTTATCTGTAAGTGTACAGTCAGTATGAGATCACACAGAGGCTGCTATCTGTAGGTGTACAATCAGTATAAGGTCATACAGAGGCTGTTTCTGTAGATATACAGTCAGTATAAAATCATAGAGATGATGTTTATCATAGCTGTACAATCCCTACAAATGCATGCAGAGTATACATTCATTAAGCATAAAGTAAAACGTGCAATCGATCTCTGAAACGTGCAATCTATATTTTAGATACAATGAGCATAAAATCCTGCAAGAGGCACATTCATTACGTGTAAATTCAGTACAGAAATATGCAGGTCATTTGAATGGCAATGAATATTGTTTGGATTTTATACGGGCAGCCGTTCCAGACTGACAGTGTGATACCCGGGCAGTGATTGTAACACATGTCCCGAGATGTCGTGTAATACCAGATGTGCTGATGTGAGCTGCTACTGTGGAGTAATTATTACACAAATTCACATCGAAATACAACTTTCAATTGAAGAAAATACAAGCATGTTAATCACATAATACATGTGCAATCCATTTATGATACTGCCCGGCAATGAAGATAAAAATTACCCCGAATGTATCCTTGCTCTATTTAAGCAAGGACAAAGTACAGAATAAACGAGAGAGATAAATGGGTGAAATTCATCTTGGGGTGTAGAACTGGCTCATTGGTCGCCCTTTACACACCCAGCTCGGCATCCCTTTCCATTGGCTTCAATGTACAGGGAAATCTGGTATGGTGAGTAACTGCGGTGGGTCAGTTACAACTTGTTGTATCCCCGCCCAATGTAAATTTCAACCCCAGGATATCAAAGCTGGTGTTTGTGTCATGAGCAGCATTCATAAATCCTGACACAGGCTATTTGGATAATTTTATCTGTTCTGTATTTTGTTTAGTTTAAGATATTGGTCTGAATTAAATTAGAATTATTGAGGTTAACTAATGTATTAAAGTGTGAAAACCGGAATTTTTGTGGCCATGGTGAAATTCTGGTTATGTTAAATTATGTGTAGATCTCTAATCCCAGACATGGGTCTAACACAGTAAAAAAAAACTGGCATGTTTTGAAGTTCTTAAATGCTTAATTATATGAAATTGATAATGAGTGAATGTAAGTTTAATTGATGTGCATTGGGTTTTCTAAAAATGTGGCCAATTGAGCTGATTCTGCTTGTTTAATCATCTTGGTAGCACTGGAATGTGATAGCTGTTAGCAAACTGACAGCACCCATTGGTCTTGTGATTGACTCTGGTCAGAAAACGTGATGGAAGGACAGACAAGGAAATGATTAAAAGATCTACTGCTATCTCTGTGGCAGCAATCCAGAGTCATGTTGCAGTTAGAATGTACTGGAGCATTGTTTCAGAGTATTTAGAGTTAGAATGCACTGGAGCAGTTGGTACATATGTAACTATGTAATACTTGCCACCAGAGGGCGCAACTTTTGGAGTCCTAATGGTCACCTGCACACACGTGCAGGACCAGTATAAAAGGTTGGCTGCCATGTTGTTTAGGCACTCCGGAGTTGCAATGAAGACTAAGGTCACACTAAGTTCAGCTCACAGTACTCAGCCTCGTGGAATTCTTCTATACACAACAATTGCCGATGAGTAATAGAATACGAACCTTCACGCAACCATGGCTGCTGTTGGAATATTAGAGAGATTCCTAGAGGGTGATGATTGGGAAGCCTTCTTCGAGCGGTTTGACTGGTACTTCGTGGCTGAGCTGGAAGGAGACACTAACGCGGCCATGCGCAGGGCGGTTCTCCTCATCGTCTGTGGGCCTAAAATATACGGCCGCACTGACAAAACCAATGGAGAAGGAATATACAGAGTTGTACACGCTGGTTCAGGACCATCTCAAGCCGAAGGAGAGTATCCTCATGGCCATCGCTCTGGGGGCCAGGATGTGGTGGATTATGTCACTGACCTGAGACGCCTCACGGGACCTTGCAATTTTGGAGCTGCATTGTGGCAAATGCTGTGGGACTTTGTCGTGCTGGACATCAGCCATGAGGTCATTCTTCGAAAGCTGCTGGCTGCCAAAACCCTAAACCTGAGCAGGCCATCGCGATCGTCCAGGCATGCATGGCCACAGACGATAACACCAAACTTATATCTTCTCAACATCGAAGCTCACCGGCAAATACTGTGGATAAAATGACGTCGCTTACAGGCTGAACTGCATACAGCAGGGCCTATATGTCTGCAGCTTCAAGACCTGTGATGACTCAGAGTCCGCCATCTGTGGAGGGAATGTGAATCCATTAGCACTGTGTTGGTGCTGCAGGCATAATCATCGGGCCCATCAATGTCGATTCAAGCACTAAGTGTACAAAGGATGAGCAACGATGGGGCACCTCCAGCAAATGTGCAAATGTGCTGCGACATACCCAGTGGCAGAGGATGATTGATCCAGCGCGAATCACGCAGCCCAGGCAACTCAACCCAAGGAAGAAGTGTATGGGGTACATATCATCACCACCAAGAGCCTTCCTATAATGCTGAAAGTCAAATTAAATAGAGTTCCAGTATCCCTGGAGTTGGACACGGGTGTGAGTCAGTCAATAATGAGCCAGAAGACTTTCAAGAAACTGTGGGGCAATAAAGCACAAAGGCCCAAACTGAGCCCAATTAATGCAAAGCTGTGTACCTACCCCAAAGCACTCATACCAATCGTTGGAAGTGCGGCAGTGAGGTTAACGTACGATGGAGCTGTGCAAGACCTATCATTGTGGATTGTTCCAGGCAATGGCCCAATGCTGTTCGGCAGAAGCTTGTTAAAAAAGATCAGATGGAATTGGAACGACATCAAAGCACTATCTTCAGTGGATGATGCCTCGTGTGCTCAAGTGCTGAGCAAGTTTCCCTCGCTATTCGAGCCAGGCATCGGCAACTTCACAGGCTCCAAGGTACAGATCCATCTAGGCCCCGATGCACGGCCCATGCATCACAAGGCTCGGGCGGTTCCGTACATAATGAGGGAGAAAGTCGACATCGAACCGGACAGACTCCAACACGAAGGAATCATATCGCCAGTCGAGTTTAATGAGTGGGCCAGTCCAATTGTTCCGGTGTTGAAAAGCGATGGCACGGTCAGAATATGCGGAGACTACAAGGTAACGATTAACCGAGTCTCACTACAGGGCCAGTACCCACTACCCAAAATGCATGACGTGTTTGCAATGCTGGTGGCGGATGGGGGGGAAGTCGTTCACCAAGTTGGACCTAACCTCCGCCTACATGACACAGGAACTGGCTGAATCTTCGAAAAGACTGATGTGCATCAACACACACAAAGGGCTGTTTATATACCACAGATGCCCTTTCGGGATTCACTCGGCTGCAGCCATTTTCCAGAGAAACATGGAGAGTTTGCTGAAATCTGTTCCACGCACTGTTGTGTTTCAAAATGACATCCTGATCACTGGTTGTGACGCCATCAAACATCTACATAACCTGGAAGAGGTTCTTAGTCGCCTAGACAGAGCGGGACTCAGGCTGAAACACGCCGAGTGTGTTTTCCTGGCGTCAGAAGTCGAATTTTTGGGGAGAAGGATAGCAGCAGGCGGCATCAGGCCCACAGACTCAAAGACAGAGGCCATCAAGAATGCACCCAGACCTTAGAATGTGACAGAGCTGCGTTCGTTCCTGGGACTCAACTATTTCGGTAACCTTCTACCCAGGTTGAGCATGTTGTTAGAGCCTTTGCACTTGTTGCTATGTAAGGGTGACGACTGGGTTTGGGGTAAATCTCAAGACATCGCCTTTGAGAAGGCCAGGAACCTGCTATGTTCAAATAAGTTACTTCTACACTATGACACATGTAAACATTTGGTGCTAGCTTGTGACACCCCATCATACGGGGTTGGCTGTGTGTTACAGCAAGCCAATGTATTGGGAAATCTCCAACCGGTTGCATATGTGTCTAGAAGTCTGTCTAAGGCTGAGAGAGCCTATAGTATGATCGAGAAAGAGGCATTAGCATGTGTATGTGAGGTTAAGAAAATGCACCAATACCTATTTGGACTTCGGTTTGAGCTTGAAACTGACCACAAGCTGCTCATTTCGCTTTTTTCAGAGAGCAAAGGTATAAATACTAATGCTTCATCCCGCATCCAAAGATGGGCACTAACATTATCCGCTTATGACTATGTTATCTGCCACAGACCAGCCACTGAAAACTGTGCCGATGCTCTCAGCCGGCTACCATTATCCACCACTGGGGTTGAAATGGCGCAGCCCGCAGACTTGCTACTGGTCATGGATGCTTTTGAGAGCGAGGGGTCACCCGTCACAGCTCACCAGATCAGGATCTGGACCAGCCGGATCCTGTGCTTTCATTAGTAAAGAGCTGCATCCTAAATGAGAGCTGGTCGGCCATTCCCAGGGAAATGCAAGATGAAATTAAGCCATTTCACAATTGTCTTTTATGGGGTAATCATGTGGTTTTGCGAAAAAAAGGTAGAGAAACATTTATATGCGACCTACACAGTACCCACCCAGGCATTGTCACGATGAAGGCAATTGGAGCTCGCATGTTTGGTGGTCCGGCATTGACTCGGACTTAGGGTCATGCGTGCATCAATGCAACACTTGCTCGCAACTGAGTGATGCACCAAGGGAGGCTCCACTGAAGCTGTGGTCATGGCCCTCCAAACCATGGTCCAGGATCCACGTAGATTTTGCCGGCCCCTTTCCAGGAGAGATATTTTTAGTAGTTGTGGATGCTTACTCCAAATGGATTGAATGCGTAATCATGTCATCCAGCACGTCCACAGCCACCATTGAAAGCCTCCGGGCCATGTTCACCACCCATGGCTTGCCCGACGTCCTTTTCAGCGACAATGGACCATGTTTCACCAGCTCGGAATTCAAAGAGTTTATGACCCGCAATGGCATGAAGCATGTCAGGTCTGCTCCATTTAAGCCCGTGTCTAATGGTCAAGCAGAGCAGGCAGTCCAAACAATCAAGCAGGGCCTGAAATGCGTGATGGACGGCTCCCTGCAGACACGCTTGTCTCGCATTCTGCTCAGTTATCGGACATGACCCCACTCGCTCACCGGGGTTCTCCCAGCCGAATTGCTAATGGAGAGCCCTAAAAACCAGGCTCTCCCTAGTCCACTCGGGTCTTAATGATCATGTGGAAACCTGGCGACACCGGCAGAATATGTACCATGATCACACGGCTGTTTCACGTGACATTGATGTTAACGACCTTGTGTTTGTTTGTCCTGAATTATGGTCATGGTCCCAAGTGGGTTGCTAGCACTGTTTTGGCCAAGGAAGGGAATAGGGTGTTTATAATCAAACTGTTAAATGGCCAAAATGTGCAGAAAGCATTTAGATCAGACCAAATTGCGATTTACTGACAACCAGGAATGACTTGAAGAGGACATCACCATCGGTGATCCACCAACGCACACCCAACCAGCAGTCGACCTCGCTGTCAATCACGAGGATGAAACCACCGTTCCTGAAAGTCCGGTCAGACCAGCCACGGTGCAGTCCAGCAATGGTCCGGCCAATTCACACACACCAGGGTTTGAACTTAGACGATCAACCAGGGAGCGAAGGGCACTGGATCACCTCAACTTGTACCAAAGACTTTGAGGGGGGGAGTGATGTTATGTATGTAACTATGTAATACTTGCCACCAGAGGGCGCGACTGTTGGAGTCCTAATGGTCACCGGTACACACGTGCAGGACCAGTATAAAATGTTGGCTGCCATGTTGTTTAGGCACTCTGGAGTTGTAATAAAGACTCAGGTCACACTAAGTTTAGCTCACAGTACTCAGCCTCGTGGAGTTCTTTTATACACAACAGCATTGTATCACAGTGCTTAGAGTTAGAATATACCGCAGCATTGTTTCACAGTGTAAGGCATAAATTGTAGGAGTTGCAAATAGGTGGTCAGCACAATGCTGAAGATAGTGAATGTATCAGTATTAGTGGGGAAAATTGCCCATGTATGTAACACTTGCTTATGTAGGTATAGCACACATATAATGCATTACGCGAAATGTATCCTTAACCTTAGTAACACTTAAACAGCCAAAGTCAGCAGTTTTTGATTAGAAGTCTCGGAGGAAAAGATGAGGATGCCGGTATTTTGGTACACTTAATCTAGGCGACACAAAGACTGGAGTAGAGGGCAAATAATGGAACACCACAATATGGGAGATGGACAATTACATGTACCACTCAGAGACAGTCCGATAAGAGTCGATAAATCGATGTAACTTCGCTGATAACAATAGACCTATCGATGATTTTGTATGAGGATAGCTCCTCTCCCAAACCTGTATAAATTGTACTCAAAACCTCATATTTTGAAGGTTTAGACTGAACCTTCCTGTGCTTTGCTCATAATGAAGCCGGTTGAATCTGAAAGGTTTCATGTGTTTACTTCCGTGGTCATTATACAGAGGGAGCTGGGCGAGGTATCGATTAGCTATATCACTTATATCTTGGAAAAAAATTCGGATGATTATGCGAAGTCACATAATAACGTCAGGCCTTCTTACACACCTGTAAAGGAGTTAAACCTTTCCATTGGCAGCTGTTTTATACTGGACATTATTAATTTGGGTTTCGTAATAAAGAAATGAAAAAGCAAGGATGGCAGCCAGAAGACACACCTGACAGACAGAGGAAATGGTGAGATAGTCAGAATAAATATAAAACAGAAATAGCCGATGTAATAATACTCACCTGCTACAGAGGACAGATAAAAGAGATAGATACTTAAACAAAACAAATTCCAGAGTTAGAAGCTAAGATAAATAAGCTGGAAGAGATTTAAAAAAAAACAGGACCAGACAGATAGTGCAGTGCACAGCCATAGCACCAGCACCTATGGCAGCAGACCGATGTACCCCACAGTGGGTAAGTGTGGTCCACAAACCCAACCTAACAGTAAACCAGACTGGGATAACGAGTACGGAGTAGAGTGGCCCCCGGCACATGATAATGGCTACTTATCAGCAGCACCTATATGCACTACCACTATTCCCTGTAATGGACATAGAGCAGCCCAGATTACCATACAGGAGGTACTCCTCAGCCCACAGGAGACACAAATTTTATTGAATGAGTTACCAACTATTAAAGCAAATAGCAGGAATACAGAATTGTGGCAAAAGGTGGAAGAAGTGCTAGACGCCTATAACCTAACATTAGCAGACATTCACAATCTGGTAAAAGCCAAAACGGGTCCGATAAATTGGTACAAAGCGACACCAGAGGTACAGGATGGGGAATGGCATAATAAGGGAAGGGAGGATCTAGCAAAAATGCAAAGATTGGAATTCCTCAAATACGGGATGGAAGGATGCCGGGACCAATTAGAACCAATTGGAGTAGAATACTGAATGTGACTCAAAAGGCAGGTGAAAGGGTCGGGGAGTACGGGGAACGAAAGTGGATTGAATACAAAGACCACTCTGGGGCAGACAACAAAAATGAAGCAGCATTCTTGAAAATGTTTAAAGACGGACGAGGAGAAGCACACCAAAAGATCATTAAGTTAGGATTTAAAATAGGAGATGATTACGATGAAACTTTGGAATGGGCAGAACATGTAGAAGAGTTAAAGTTAGAAAAAAGGGAAAAAATAGCAAAAATAGCAGCAGCAACAGTAGCAGCAGAAACGTAGGAGGAGGACACACCCCTGCGCAGTTCCCCTGATAATGTTTTAACTGCAACCAGGAAGGCCACTTCAGTAGGGGCTGCCCGCAGAAAAGGAAAGGTTACGGAAATTACAAAGGGAAATTTCACAATTGTGGTAAAGTTGGACATTTGTCCAAAGATTGCTGGAGTAAGGAATGAGGCGCGGGAAGGCGAGGCCCCCAACAGGCAAAGAAGGGTATATCTTTAACCAGGGAAGAGCTGATGGACATCTCAGACAGGTACCAGCACCACTGCCACCACTGCCTCTACTTGAGACACCCTCTAATGAGGATATTATCAACATGCTCCAATTAGCCAGCACATGCTAGGGGTTGCTGGTCCCCGGCACAGGTATGGGACGGCAGCTAGAGGATCCACAAATGTTTATTAGTACAGTGTTAGGGGGCTGGCACTGCAATATGTTAGTAGACACAGGAGTGTCCATTTCCATAACCAACTTAGATTTGCCCCTAACCCATAGGACTGTAAACAAGGAGTAGGTGGGGGATATCGGAAAGCAGCCCAAAGTGAGATGGATATTTGAAGTACAGGGGGTAATGTTACCTACTCAGTTTTGGTGCTGTCAGTACACAGAAGGCACCATATTGGACATCGATACCTTAAGAGAGATAGGGGTACTGATAGATCCCCAGCATAACCAGATAATTTTTGGGGATAAGAACGAAAACCAAATTAAGTTCGAACACCCGGGACACCAGCAGAAACGAGTGGCCGGAATAACCCTAATCTAGCCCCTAGAGTGGGAAACAAAGGGTGTATGGGGTAGCGTGTGCCAATTATACCCAACTTTGTGGGCACAATACAAGCAACATTGTGGATTAACAGAGACACCACCCATCAAAGTTGCTGGACCGGAACTCAAAGCTCACCGACAGTACCCACTAAGACCCGAAGCTGAGGCAGCGGTCTGTCAGATAGTGCAGGAATTAGAGAAGCAAGGGGTAGTGAAACAGGTAATAGCCTCCACTAATTCACCTGTGTGGCCAGTACAGGTCTTACTGACTCACTATCGATTATACCGCCCCGAATAGGTAACTCCCCGAGAACACACAATAGTGGCAAGTCCGGCCACAACTTTTAATGACCTGGATCCAGAACATAAGATATTCACTGTGCTGGATATAGCGAATGGATTTTGGGCCATACCCTTGGATGAAGAGTCCCAGGGAAAATTTGCCTTCATCGTAAAGGGAAAACAATACACATGCACCAGAGTGCCACAGGGATTCCATAATAGCTCGAGCGTATTTCATCGAGTACCATCAGGGATTTTGGAACCAGTAGACATAGGAGAAAGGAGCATTCTTTTGCAGTATGTGGATGATATCCTTATTGCCTCCAGCACAGAACAACACCACGTACTAGCTTTAACTACAGTGCTAGGAGCTATACAGAGCGCAGGATTAAAAATAAATCCTAGGAAGGTGCAGGTGGGAAGGAGCGAAGTAACATATCGAGGATACATAATAACACAAGGGAAGAGACAGATGCCTAAGGACAGAAAGGAAGCAATTCGATCAATGCCCAGGTCAGGAACCGAGAAAGGGGCCAGGCAGGTACTGGGCTATTCAACTACTGCAGAAATGCCGAGATCAGGAAATTGTGGTTGTAAGGTTAAAACAAGCTCTCAAGTGCTCCAGCCCTGGGATTACCCGATCAGAATAGGCCCTTCCACATCTATACCCACCACAGTAAAGATCATTACATGGGGACAGGCATAGGCCAGTGGCATAGTAACGTCGGGACACATACCCAGCATACCTTAGTAGAATTACTTAAGACAGGAAGGTTAAAAAGGAATCTGACGCATGAAGGGCGAGTCGGGAAGCAATACTCTTATCCCCCATGGGAGAGTAACAATAATAAAAGACAACTATAACAACTCTGCAGGATGGATCATTACGGAGAGAGAAGAGCATCAGTGTAGTCCAACAGGAGAAGATGAGAGAAGTAGTCAGGCAAGTGAAACCCCACTTGAGGAGGCAGACATGGATCTATATGTAGATGGGTCTCGGCGCTATATCAACGGGACACCACGGACAGGATGGGCCGTGGAAGATGGCAGCGGACTGGTCAAAAGGGGAGGACGGTTAGAAGGGGGTCTATCAGCTCAAGTGGCTGAATTAGTGACTCTCACTGAGGCTCTGAGGCTGGCTATGGGAAAAAGAGTAAACATCTATACAGATAGTCGATATGCTTTTGGAGTAGTGCATGATTATATGATAGCCTGGAGCAGACGGGGATACATGACCTCAGGAGGAGGGCCGATTAAACATGAGGATATTGTTAAACAATTATTGGAAGCCTACCTCCCACCCCAGGAGTGTGCGATAATAAAGGTTAAAGCGCACATAAAAATTACCATCAACAGAGGAATACATGGGCAGATGAAGCAGCCAATCCGGTGGCAGAGACAGGTCCACTGGCTGGGGAAGCCCAAGTTGGGGCATGTACAATCGGGCCTGAGGAAGTAAACATGCTTCAGGTACAGGGAGAAGCCACTCCACAGGAAAAGGAGGGGTGGAAGCAGAGAGGGGCCCAACAAGGGGCTGAAGGGATATGGAGGAAAGATGAGACTGTGGTGGCCCCGGAATGCATCCAGGGGAGCCTATTAAATTTATACCACGGCTATGTCCATACAGGTAGAACCAAAATGATAAGCTCTATATCTCTCTAACATTTCATATATTAGTGACTCTGGTGGTGGAAGGGAATGGGTAGAGATATGGAGAACTGTTATATATGCAGACTATAGATATACTCTCTGTATAGTCATTGTATAGTTGCATAAGATGGAGACTTGTTACCTGATGAACTGTCAATAAGGTTTACACTGTATATATACTATGCTGGCACCACTAGAGGGTGCAACTGGTGGAGACCGGGATTTCCTGCCCCTGTGGCAGAGGCTCTCCACTAGAGGGCACTGTGGTGGGAGACCTGAGAGTCACCTGAATAGGTGTGCAGGGCCCAATATAAAAGGCTGCCCACCATGCTTGTGCCTCACTCTGGAGTTACGAATAAAGGACCAAGATCACTACAGTTTGAGTCCAACACATTGCCTCGTGCAGTCATACCTAAGTGCATTACAGACATAACAAGACCCACTGGAGGAGGTGCGTGACATGTGCAAAATACAACCCAGGGGGGAGAGTAAAGGTCAGAATGGGACATCAGCCCCGACCGAAAGGGCCCTGGGAAAACTTGCAGATAGATTTTACTGGACCGTTACCCAGCAACAAGGGGAAGACATACTGCCCAGTTATAATCGACCAGTTTACAATGTGGGTAGAAGCTTTTGCCCTAGAAATTGTTCAGCAGAAACCGTGGCCAGGATCCTAGCAGAAGAAATATTACCCTGATGGGGAATGCCACTACAGCTGGACTCAGATCAAGATAGCCCACTTCACAGGGAAGGTGATCAAACAGGCCTGCGCTTTACTAGGGATTAGGCAAACGTTCCACATCCCATACCATCCTGCTCCGGATTGGTGGAACGAATGAATAGGATTTTAAATATAACCCTAACTAAAACAATCGAGGAAACTGGAAAAGGGTGGGTCGAGATGTTACCCCGAGTACTGATGAAGCTCAGGGCAACCCCGAGTTGGACGATAGGACTGACACCCTTTGAACTAGTGACTGGAAGGGCAATGAGACTGCCAGAAGTCTTGGTTTCAGGAAGCGAGGACATAGGACCATATAAAGACAGGATACAGAAATTTGTAATGGAACTCTGTAAGCAGTTACATGATTTAAAGGCACTGGCTAGAAAGGAACAGATTATCAAGGACTTAGAGAATGACACTAAGGAACAGAAGGTCCAAATACCCCAAATAGTTCGTCAGGTGATGGTGAGGATTACTCCAGAGAGATCCAGGCTCACACCCAAATGGACCGGACCCCATCAGGTAATAATGGTAAGTGACATGTGTGCATGTGTAGTTATAAGGGGTATCGGCAGGTGAAAACACTGGACCCAGTTGAAAACGCATAATCACTAAATTAACCAGTGACAACCAGAAAATATTTTTTTTGCAGGATTCTGGTGCTCATGCAAACATCACGACGTAACCATACTAAGGACAACCAGCTGAAGAACAGCAAGGCCTGTATTACAGGGACTTGGGCGACATTGGTTGTGATAAAGAATCAGGAACGCTGACGGTGACAGTCGGAGCAACAGTGGACTTAAATTGCAGTGTAGGACTGTCAGGCATAAGACAACATGGTGAGGGGTCGATCGACATTGAGGTGGGCAAATATAGTGGGACTAATAATTTGGGTGAATAAAATCACTGTGTTTTGCACTCAGGAGAGGGGGGTGCAAAGATACTGCACCTAAGAGAAGGGGGCAGGTGCAGATAAGGTGCACACTAAATTACACTCAATTCTCCGGGGTACCCCAACAAGGAAAGGATTGGAAGTTATGCCCGCCCTCTCAAGGTGCCGACGCCTATAAATGGTGTTGGAGAATTATTCCCCGAGACGCACCCCCAGCACCACCAACATGTCCAATTATAAACACTGGGGCAAGAGGGAGATTGGTAATAAGGCCGACCAAGGATAAGATATACTTCTGGGTATGCCAGCGACTAATTACTGTATTCCTAAATTTAACAAACTTAACAATCCCCAACTTTTGCGGGTTAAACACTATAAGCTGTTTAAAAATCTGACCCTGTGGGCATTTGAAGGCCCTGAATCAACAACCATGAAGTTTAATGTGGGAAGGAGGTCAGGTAAAAAATGTAATCAGGAAAAAAGAGGGATACTGGGAATGGTAGGCATGGGATACGCGGTGGGAGTTGTGACGGTAAACACTATAGACCTGCACACGATAGATAATCGAGTTAACGCCCTAGCATGAACCTTACAGGGATTGCTGGAAAGGGATCAGTATAATGAAAATATACAGGCACAACTGGGTAATGGCACAGAAAGGGAATTATTACAAGTGTCCCACACATTGCGAGACCACGCCAGAACTATAAATTCGATGAATAGAGCAGAACGGAACTTAAGTAACACCATACAGACAGAACTAGTATTTACAGGATATGGAGCATGGTTGCTCAGTGGAATACAACATAACCGAGAGCAGCTTCAGAATGGAAAGGTGCCGGATTGGATAACAGTTGATGTATTTACCAACTGGACCTTGGACAAAAACATGACTCATGCCTGCGAGATGTGGAGAAACAGTCATGCTTGGGTCCCAAAGGACAGATGTGTAACGGGACATTTAAATATAATAGGTTTTCTATTATCTATACCACAGTATGATGTGACAAAGGGAGATCCCCTACACCAAACAAACAATGTGGGAGAAAGAAGAAATCAAACTCGCGTACGCTCCCATTCCCTATCCAGATATGTAATTAAAGAGAACAACAGTACTGAGAGTCTCAGCATAGATGATTGCTACAAAAATAACCAAGTTGTTTTATGTCGAGATCCACTACGAATGCTCAGAGATGACTGTGGATATGACCAAGTGGACAGATGCACCTTGAGTATCACCCCACTAGCCCGGGACTACGAAACCACCTGCTTCACGAGGAAATGGGAAATGGTGTGTGAGCACCACGGCGACTGAGATGATGGTCACAAATACCTCATGCGCCATCATGAATAATGACTTCTATTTTACCCCGCATGACGAGACCCACATAAATGGATAGGTTATAAACTCTGAACTGAAGGAGGAAACCATCAATGGGACAATGGTAGACTCTATCCACGAAGAGTATGAAAAGGCCATCGGGCCACAAGGAAAACCGATACCCCAACTGAATGAGGAACAAACTCGACTGGAGCAGGATATTTAGAAGCAACGACTAAAATATATAATCCTGATGGAAGACATAAATAAACAGCAAAGAGACATTGAGAAAATGTTGGATATTCAGCCATGGTATAAGAGACTTTGGATTGCTGTACAAGTGCATCCGTGGATATGGATAGTGTCACACATACTGGTCGTAGTGCAAGGGGTCATCTTGGTCATCCTACTATTGTTAGCGTGTAAGAAGTGTGATTTACGTAAGAGGCAGGGCCTAGCCCGTACTATAGTAAAAACATTGAATAAAGGGAAATCAGACAGTCCGGCAGAAAGGACTTACTTGGTATAACCTTGATGGGAAAGCCAACAGGTAGATCCTGAAGCTCGGGAAGTAGTGCTACCCAAGCGAAAGGACAACCCTGGAAGCTCACCCATGAGGAATTAATTGGGAAATGGCCTATCTTGGGCAAATAGCCAAGGACCATTATGGGGGAATTGTAAGGGATAAATTGTAGGAGTTGCAAATAGGTGGTCAGAACAATGCTGAAGATAGTGAATTTATCAATATTAGAGGGCAAATTGTCTATGTATGTAACACTGCTGTAGGTATAGCACACATATAATGCATTGCTCGAAATGTATCCTTAATCTTAGTGACAATTAGCAGCCAAAGTCAGCAATTTTTGATTAGAAGTCTCAGAGGAAGAGATAAGGACGCTGGTGTTTTGATACAGTTACTCTAGGCGACACAAACACTGGGGTTGAGGGCAAATAGTGGAACACCACAATATGGGAGATGGACAATTACATGTACCACTCAGAGACAGTCTCATAACAGTCGACAAATCGATGTAACTTCTCTGATAGCAATAGACCTGTCGATTCTTTTGCAGGAGGTTAGCTCCTCTCCAAAACCTGTATAAATTGTGCTGAAAACCTCATGTATTTCGAAGGTTTAGACTGAACCTTCCCGTACATTGCTCGTAATAAAGCCGGTTGAACCTGAAAGGTTTCATGTCTTTACTTCCGTGGTCATTGTACAGTGGGAGCTGGGCGAGGTGTCAATTAGCTAGATCAGTTATTCTACCCTGAGGAAGAGAGGCCTTCTTTTTACCCCAACAGACGGGCGAGGTGTCGACTACCTATATCAGGTAGTCCGCCCCGAGGGAGAGAAGCCTCCTTTTTAGCCCGACAACAGTGTTTAGATAAAATGTACTGGAGCATCGTTTCACACAGTGTTTAGAGTTAATAGTGACAGTACGAATGATTTCTGCTGTTTTAACAGATTTTCAATTCCTATGGATGAAAAAAGTTTGTTGATATACTTTTGCACATTTTAAAAGGTACAAATATTTAGAAAAAAAACTAAGATGGATTTTGGGTCTTTTTCAGTTAACAAAGTTGTTTTAATTTACTTGAATGCTGTGCGAATGTGTGTGATGCAATCTGACGCTGCTTGATGATGTTTGGGTCTGTTTTCTTTTAAAGGCAAATAATTTAACACCTTCCACTGACCGCTGTTATTAATTCACCGTGCAACATACTCTTGCATTGCTGAAAGTACCACATTTTGGACATTATTAACTATTAAGTTTCTCACATTGAGTGAATATTTCCTCACAGTGACAAAGGAATTACGACTTAATGAATTAACCCCTTGGGCTCACAAGAAGACCCACAATGGATTATCTGATTTTCTTTTGTTTTCAAACAGGGATCATGTTTTTTCAGGACACAAGTGTTGATGGTGCAGGATTACTGAGATTAGTTATGTGACCTAAACATGACTTCACAGAGTTAACAAATAATGTTCATTGGAAAAATGTTGGTGCAGGCAGTGATTCATTGGTATTAAGAATTTAAGACCTGATCTGCAGACTTTGGCAAACAGCAAATGCCACAGGTTGGGGGAAATGTGTGAGTTAATATATAAATATGTTAATGTACAAGACGCTGAACATACAGAGCATGTAAGCACAACATTAAACTTTTAAATTATGCTCTGAAAGGCAAGTTTAGGATTTGGGATCAGCAACATCTGGGATGGATTACCATGGAAGGGAATTGAGGCCAGGACACTGGACTTATTAAAGACATATCTAGATGCTGTATTAGGAAGACAATAGGTTCATATTTTGGAGGAAAGACAGCAAATGGTCCAAGTGCTTTTTTCATCTGCACCCATCATCTGATCAGTGCAATTATATTGGGAAATTATTCCAACAAGGAATGCATCATCATCATAGGCGGTCCCTCGAAACGAGGATGACTTGCTTCCACGCCAAAAAAAAGGATGAGTTCAAAAGGTTAGAAATATTGAGAGAGCAGATAAGTTGTATCTCTGGGGGGAGGGGAGGAAGAAGTGTGACTCCTTTTTTCAATGCGATTTGTGTGTTCATCTTGGTGAAGGATGTTAGTGATGGGAGAGTGGGGAAGTGTTACAATTTATGGTACCCAGCAGCAAGCGCTCCCAGGGATGCCACGGGTCATATGCAATGGAAGCTCTTTCTCCACTATCCAGTGAACTCGGTCAGGGATAACATGGAATAAAAATGGGACTATGCTGGAAATACTCAGCAGGTCAGGCAGTATCTGTGGAGAGAGAGAAACAGAGTTCACGTTTCAGGTCGACGACCCTTCGTCAGAACTGGTTTGGGTGGGTTGGATACAGAGTAAAGCTTCCTCTACACAACCCCATCTAATGTACCCAGATCAGATGCAGCCTTGTTAAGATCCCATTAAATATTCCCAGATGCGATACAGCACGGGTTAGATACAGAATTTCTCGCAGGTCGGGGCCTCCAAGCTGTCCAGGGGCCATACACCGCTCCTTTTACGGCCCCAACCTGCCGCTGATGGTTTACAAGGAATGCAGAGTGTTGCTGTAATACAGCTTTTCTGCCACAGGAGACCCTCAGTGAGCCATGGTTAGTAAAGCGCCCTCTGGTGGCATGGAGTGGTGTTGCATCATTAAATTTCACTGCTCTGACCGGGTTCTTTTATTTTTTGAGATGTTCATAGTTCCCCCCAAACTTCGACCGATTTCCCATTCCGAAGAGGAAAACTACTGGAAAAGAGCCATGCAAGGGGTTCTGGAGCTGTGTGTGGAAATTCAGCCAGGTCTTTTAAAAATCAATTACTTCATAGTTTCAGTATTCACAGGATATTTATAATGGACTGCATATTTTAATGTATACGTTTCCCTCAGGATATTAAATGGGTGAGTAAGAGTCCATGGTACAATCGGCTGTGCATGGTCTCTGGAATCCAAGCTGGCTTCTACTCACTTCTGTTTTCCTATGTATACTGACATAAATTCAAAGGTTTTAAAATGGATTATGGGTTGGAATTTTCAAGTTTGACGTGAATCAAGTCTTACAAAAATCTCCCTTCCTTTCAGCTCCCAAGCTTTTATTTTTTATTCTTAAGTGATAATAGCTGAATTGGAATCAATCCAAAGGGGTTAGGGAAAGCTGTATGAATACACCAATAAGTAACATAAATTACCTTCATACAATCTGATATTGATATACATTCTAGTGAAATTCAGCACAATTTAGTAAAGAATAGTTAACTGCTAACTTTTATCTTAGAAACTCTTGTGTCCTTGCCTGTACTGAACAATGTAACTGTATTTGATATCCTGGCCATTACCAGAGATATAGGACCTATGCAGGGGGAGATGAGCAATGATCTCCAGACCCACTCTCCCACCCCCCACCCCAAACTGTTGATAAAGTCACTTGAAGGCCCAGAATGGCTTCTAGATATGTCACGTATGGCATGATCTTGGGATAGAATAATAGTTATAGCACAGAAGGAGGCCACCTTACAACCATCTCTGTTCTAAGGAAAACCACCTCAGCTTCTCTCATCTATCCACATAACTGAAGTTCTTTATCCGTGGAACCATTCTCGTCTATCTTTTCTGCACTCTCTCTGAGGCCTTCACATCCTTCCTCAAGTGCGGTGCCAAGAATTTGACACAATAATCCAGTTGAGACCAAACCAGTGTTTTATAAGGTTCATCATTACTGCCTTGGTTATGTCCTTTTTGCCTCTATTTGTGTGTCCAGGATCTCGTACTCTTTTCTAACTGCTTCTTCAACCTGCCCTGCCACCTTCAACGATTTGTGTACTTATACCCTGTCATGTACGTATGCTTCGATTTATTAGCTGTGCGCACGTGTGAGTGTAGCCCAGGTATAAAAGGCCAGCCATCTGTTGATAAGGTCACTTGAAGGCCCAGAATGGCCTCCAGATATGTCACGTATGGCATGATCTTGGGATAGAATAATAGTTACAGCACAGAAGGAGGCCACTCGACCTATTGAGCCCGTGTCAGCTCTCTACAAGAGCACGTCAGCAAATTCCACTCCCCCGCCCTTTCCCCGTAATACATTGGGCCCTAATGATGAAGTAGAGCCAGGTTTGTACCTGTTCAGTGTTTACAGCATTCTGTCTATTGAGTTATTGCATACACAACATTTGGCGACGAGGTAACAAGAAACTTCGCATTCAAAAATGAGCACAATTGGAATTCTGGAGCAATTCCTGGAGGGAGAAGATTGGGCAGAATTTGTAGCCCGCTTGAACTAATACTTCGTGGCCAACAAAATGGAGAAAGAGGCAGACGCAGTTCGGCGCTGGGCGATCCTCCTCACGGTTTGCGGTCCGAAAATCTATGGACTCAAAAAATCTCCTCTCACCCTTAAGTCCAACGGACAAGGACTATGAAACATTGTGTGTTCTGGGACGTGACCATCTCAAACCAGATGAAGGCATCATCATCATCTCAAGATATCAATTCTATATGCATGTTCGTTCTGGGGGCCAGGATGTATCGGAATTCGTTGCCGACCTAAGACATCTAGCTGGACCGTGTAAGTTCAAAACTGCATTGACAGACATGCTGTGGGACTTTTGTAATTGGCATCAACCACGAGGTGATCCTGCATAAGCTACTGACGGCGGAGACGCTGGATTTGAGCAAGGCCAACCGATAATGATTAATGTAAAACTTAATGGTGTGCCTGTATCAATGGAATTGGACACAGGTGCAAGTCAATCAATAATGAGCCGGAGGACATTCGACAGGCTGTGGGATACTAAGGCTGTGAGGCCTAAGCTGAGTCCTGTCAATGCCAAGTTGCATACGTACACTAAAGAAGTCATAATGGTGATTGGCAGTGCAGTAATCAAGGTGTCGTATGATGGTGGAGTTCACGATTTACCATTATGGATTGTTCCAGGCAATGGTCCAAAGCTGTTCAGCAGTAACTGGTTAGAAAAAATCAAATGGAACTGGAACAAGATCAAAGCGTTATTGTCGGAGGAGGATACTCCATTTGCTCAAGTGCTGAGCAAGTTCCCATCACTGTTTGATCCAGGCATCAGCAATTTCACGGGAGCCAAGGTGCAGATCCCGGTGGACTCGGATGCAAAACCCGTCCATCATAAACCTCGGGCAGTTCCATACATGATGAGGGAGAAGGTCGAAATCGAACTGGACAGATTCCAGCATGAGGGGATCATATCACCGGTCGAATTTAATGAATGGGCCAGCCCCATTGTTCCCGTCAGGATTTGTGGCTACTACAAGGTTATGATCAACCGAGTTTTGAAACTGGATCAATACCCGTTACTGAAGGCTGATGACCTGTTTGCAACGCTAGCCAACGGGGGGAAGTCGTTCACAAAACTGGATCTGACATCGGCCTACATGATACAGGAGCTGGTTGAGATGTCGAAGAAACTTACGTGCATCAATACTCATAAAAGGACTATTTATTTACAACAGGTGCCCTTTTGGAATTTTCTCAGTTGCAGCCATATTTCAGAGGAAAACGGAGAGTCTACTGAAGTTCGTCCTCAGCACCGTCGTGTTCCAAGATGACATACTGGTCATAGGTTGTGACTCGGCCAAACATCTGAACAACCTGGAAGAGGTTCTACATTGTCTGAACAAAGTGGGACTCGGACTGAAATGCTCGAAGTGCGTCTTCATGGCACCGGAAGTCGAATTCCTGGGGAGGAAAATTGCTGCTGATGGTATCAGGTTTATGGACTCAAAAACCAAGGCCATCAAAAATGCACCCAAGCCAGAGAATGTGACGGAGCTGTGTTCGTTCTTTGGTCTACTCAACTATTTTGGTAATTTCTTACCTAGATTGAGCACCTTATTAGAGCCACTGCACATGCTGCTAAGAAAAGGCGACAACTGGGTTTGGGGTGCGTCTCAAGATAGAGCTTTTGAGAAAGCTACTAATCTGCTTTGCTTTAACAAGCTGCTGGTATATTATGATCCGTGTAACCGTCTAGTATTGGTCTGTGATGCTTCGTCATATGGAGTTGGTTGCGTGCTCCAAAAGGTAATGAGTCGGGCAAATTACAACCTGTTGCATATGCTTCAAAAAGTTTGTCAAAGGCGAAAAGAGCCTCCAGCATGGGAGAGAAAGAAACACCAGCTTGTGTGTATGGGGTTAAAAAGATGCATCAGTACCTGTTTGGTCTTCAGTTTGAACTAGAAACAGATCACAAGCCACTCATTTCATTGTTTTCGGATAACAAAGGTATCAATACCAATGCATCGTCCTGCATCCAGAGATGAGCGCTGACATTATCTGCCTATGATTATGTAATTCACCATAGAGCTGGCACTGAGAATTGTGCCGATGCATTGAGCCATCTGCCCACATTGGAGGTGGAAATGCCACAACCGGCAGACCTACTGTTAATCATGGATGCTTTTGAAAGTGAAGTAACCCCTGTCACCGCTCACCAATTAAGACCTGGATCAGCTAGGACCTGATATTATCAGTTGTGAAAGGTTATATTCTTAGTGGTGATTGATCTACCATATGCAAGCAAATGTGTGAGGCGACCAAACCTTACATCCGCCGCAAAGACAAACTATCCATTCAATCAGATTGTATACTCATGTTGTTATGCCCAAGAAAGGCAGAGAGAAATTTGTGCATGATCTACATAGCACGCATCCTGGTATAGTCATGATGAAAGCCATTGCCAGGTCTCATGTATGGTGGCCTGGAATTGACTCTGATCTGGAATCATGTGTGCACATTGCAAAACTTGCATGTAGCTTAGTAAAGCACCAGCGGAATCGCCGCTGAGTCTGTGGTCATGGCCATCTAAACCATGGTCCAGGATCCACATCGGCTTTGGAGGTCCTTTTCTGGGAAAGATGTTCATAGTTGTGGTGGATGCTTATCCCAAGTGGAGAGAGTGTACAATCATGTCTTCCAGCCCCTCCAGAGCTACCATTGAGAGCTTCCGTGCCATGTTTGCTACGCATGGTCTGCCTGACATCGTTGTAAGCGACAATGGATTTTGCTTCACCAGTATGGAGTTTCAAGAATTCATGAAACTCAAATGGTATCAAACATGGGAGGTCAGCACCATTCAAACCCGCATCTAATGGACAAGCAGAGCATGCGGTCCAAACCATCAAGCAGAGTATGAAACATGTAACTCAAGGTTCACTGCAAACTCACTTGTCACGCATATTGCTTAGTTACAGGACAAGACCCCATACGCTTACCGGAG
Source organism: Pristiophorus japonicus (assembly GCF_044704955.1). NCBI lineage: Eukaryota > Metazoa > Chordata > Chondrichthyes > Pristiophoridae > Pristiophorus > Pristiophorus japonicus. The sequence goes on from NC_091995.1 coordinate 49,365,579, forward strand.
TCTCCTCTGCTGAAGTATTGATGGAGGTCTCAAGACCAGGCTCTCTCTTGTCCACCCTGACTTGAATAATCATGTCGAATACAGACGTCAATGTCAGCAAGGGTATCGTGGTCGCGCTACTGTGATGCGCGACATTTTTATAATTAGTCCTGTGTATGTGTTGAATTATGGTCAAGGTCCCAAATGGATCGCCGGTACTGTTACAACCAAGGAGGGTAACAGAGTGTTTATCGTTAAGCTCAAGAATGGGAAGACATGCAGGAAACATGTCAATCAGATAAGCTGCGGCAGACGGATGAACCAGACAGTCTGAGGAAGACACAGTGACCAACCAACCTACCGTCAGTCATCGGAGGACTCCGCTGACATCAATGAATCTGGACTTTCAATCACTGACATGGTCAATGAATCTGGACTTTCAATCCCTGACGTGGTCATTGCCACTCCCATCAGATCGACTACCCAGCCCCCAGTCATAACAGACTCAGAACGCTCACCCAAGGCTGGAGTTGAACTGAGACATTCAACCCTGGAGTGGAAAGCCCTGGACCATCTCAATTTGTAAAAAGACCGTTACTAATATCTTAAAGGGGGATATTGTCATGTATGTATGCTTGGGTTTACTAGCCACCAAGTGGCGCCACTGTCGGAGGTCATTGGGCTGTGCGCACATGTGTGTGGCCCAGGTATAAAAGGCCAGCCATCTTGTAATGTAATCACTTTAGGCCCTGATAAAGTAGAGCCAGTTTTGTACCTGTTCAGAGTTTACAGTATTCAGTCTATTAAATTATTGCATACACAACATACCCTCAGGTCACTCTGTACATGGAACCCCTTTAGAATTATACCCTGTAGGTTATATTGCTTCTCCTCATTCTTCCTACCATAAAATATCACTTCGCATTTTTCTGCATTAAATTTCATCTCCCACCTGCCTGCTCAGTCCACCAGCCTGTCTATGACCTCTTGAACTCTACCACTTTCTTTCTCACTGTTCGATACTTCCAAGCTTTGGCTCCTCTGAAAATGTTGAAATCGTGCCCTATACACCCAAGTCCAAATCGCTTACATTTTATCAAGAAAAGCAGTGGTCCTACTCCCGACCACTGGGGAACACCAGGATCTACCTTTTCTCCAGTCCGAAATACAACCGTTCACCACGACTCTCTGTTTCCTGTCACTTTGTAAATTTAATATTCATGTTGCCACTGACCCTCTCACTGCACGGGCTTCAACTTTCTGACAAGCCTATTATGTAGCACTTCATAGTGCATTAGCCGTGGCTCAGTTGGTAGCACCAACTTCTCTGGGTCAGAATGTTGTGGGTTCAAGTCCCACTCCTGGAACTTGAGCATAACAAAACCGAGGGTGACACTGCAGTGCAGTACTGAGCGAGTGCTGCTTTGTCAGAGATACTGATATGAGTTGTTAAACCGAGGCCCTGTCTGCCCTCTTAGCTGGATGTAAAAGATCTCATGGCAAGATTTTGAAGAAGAGCATGAGAGTTATCCCCGGTATCCTGACCAATATTTATCACTAAAACAGATTATCTCTTTGTCTCTTAGGCAGTCCCTTGGAGTCAAGGATGACTTGCTTCCACACTGATATGAGTTCTCAGGTGACCGATGAGTCCAATGTGGGACCGACAGCCTCTGTCACAGGTAGGGCAGACAGTGGTTGAAGGGACTGATGGGTGGGTGGGGTGCATGGCTTGTCATGCTCTCATTCCACTGTTTGCTTGGCTTCAGCTTGCTCCCGGTGAAGAGACTCAAGGTGTTTGGTGCCTTCCCGGATACTTCTCATCCACTTTCAGCGGTCTTGGGCCAGGGATTCCCAGGTGTCAGTGGGGATGTTGTACATTTTCAAGGAACCTTTTGGAGTGTCCTTTAAGCATTTCCTCAGTCCACCTGGACTAGTTTGCCATGTCTGAGCTCAGAGTAGAGCAATTGTTTTGAAAGTCTAGTATCGGGCATGCAGATAATGTGGTCCGTCCATCGGAGCTGATCGAGCGTGGTCAATGCTTCGATGCTGGGAATGTTGGCCTGAGCGAGAACACTGATGTTGGTGCACCTATCCTGCCAATGGATTTGCAGGATCTTGTGGAGGCTACTTCTCCAGTGTTTTGAATTGCCTGCTGTACATTGTCCATGTCTCTGAAGCATATAGGAGGGCGGGTATGTGCACCATGAGCTTGGCGTCGGATTTTAGATCCTGGTCTTCAAACACTCTCTTCCTCAAGCGACCGAAGGCTGCACAGGCAGACTGATGGCGGTCATCAATGTTATTGACATCTACCCTTGTTGACAGTCGGTTCCCGAGGTATAGAAAATGGTCAATGTTGTCCAAGCCCTCGTCATGGATATTGATAATCAGGGGATAGTATTGAATGGCGGGGGCAGTTTGCTGGAGAAAGTTTGTCTTACAGATGTCTAATGTAAGTGAAGGTGTTGACGACGGTTTGCAGTTCGACCTCAGAGTTTGTGCAAACACAAGCATCGTCTGCGTACTGTAATTCGATGACGGAGGATGGGATGGTAAAGGGACAAGTAAAGAAACAAAAGATGGGGCTAGCGGAGCTGTGAATGGTAACAGCAGAAACATTACCAGCACCTGCTGTCTGAAACAATGGGAGCAGTGGTTATGGTCTGAGATTATTGAACTCAATGTTGAGTCTGGAAGGCTGTAGAGAGCCTAATCGAAAGATGAGATGCTGTTCCTCGAGCTTCCATTGAGCTTCATTGGAACGGTTTAGGAGGCCGAGGACAGAGAGGTCAGAGTGGGAGAGGGATGCAGTATTAAGGTGGCGAGAGACTGGAAGCCCAGGGTCAATCCTGCGGACTGAATGGAGGTGTTCAGCAAAACAATCGCTCAATCTGATTGACAGCGCTGGCTTCCTCAATCCCAATGGTGGCCATTTCCTTTTTAATGAAATTTCAAACTTCGATCGAAATTCATTCCAAACTGGCTAAGAAATTAAATGCTATTTAAAAAGTAAAATCCGGTAAAAGATGGCAGTTTGCTGGCCATCGCCGCCGTTTGGGCAGAGCCGCCATGTTTTAATGTGGATGTTGTTCATTGGATGCTTTATGGGCTTCTGTGATGTCACACTCTCAGTCACTTGTGAGTAAGTCGCCTTCATATTAGTGGGTTTTCATTGTGTGACGTCATTCTGCAGGCCATGGAGTTAATTAGCTGTTTAAATATTATTTAGGGCTAGAAATTTGGTAGGGTAGCGCCTCCCGTTAATGCGGGGGGTGGGGGGCGAGCTAAAGGGGTGCTAAGGGGTTAACGACCGGGCGCGGTGAATGCTGCAATGCCCGTGAACTTCAGTGATGGTTTAGCACTGGCGCTAACTCATAGCACCTGGGCCTCCAGTGCCTCGCAGATCATGACATCATAAAGTGCACAGTGCCCCGTGATCACCCCAGATGTAAAACTGATTCTCGCCTCCTGCTGTATCGCCTCTCTCCGACAACGCTAACAAGAGGAGGCATTGTGTACCCGGCTGGTCGCTTGGGGAGCGGTAATTAAAGGGAACGGTTTTCGGCTAGTGCAAACTTTATTATTTGCACCACGCTGGAGCCTGCGTAAAGTTTTTCATGTTTCACTGCTGCAAGATGTCCAAGCCCTCCGCTTTGTGAGCGTGTTTGGGGCTGTAATAGCAGTCACGTGTGTCGCCTTGTAAAACAAAACTACCGACAACCAGCTTGTGCAGCCTCACTTGCCCTTCCCTTTCAGTGAGGGAACAGCCTCTAATGCCGTTACCAATGTACTCAAAATTGTTCAGTGCTCAGCCACTGCCGCCCTGCTCTCGGCCTTTAGCACTCTAAGAGAAGTGGTTAGCGCCTGATTTAATGCACAAATTCCCTCTTGGAGCATTACAACTGAATATCGCTGGAGGAGAGAATGATTAGCACCTACCGATACTTTTTCACATTTTCAAAATGAAACCCCCCAATCGGGTCACTACTGAATTTCTAGCTCTATTTGTCAGGCGTTGACACTCAGCTGTGATTTTCATCAGTTACTTTTCTTTCCCCTTCGAGATTCTCTCAGTCCATAGGTAACGGTATAATGAAAGGGAGGCTGCAGCATTATAAATGGTTGTTTTATCCGTTTGTTTTTCTGATGAAGGGACCACACCCGACACGTTAACTCGGATTTTCTCCCCATTTCTGTCCCTCAATGTGGGAATCTGGGCCATTGTGTATGTGGCACATACCGCGCAGTGTCATCTGGACCGGGGGATTCCAATGGGTGTTGGGAACAGCAGCTCTGGAAGGTGAGGTCCATCTGCTCAGTGTTTAATGGCACATACAGGGAAAGCATCCTGGTGGCTCAGTCAGTCACATTGACAATTTTGTAGCTAACAGTCAGCAACAGGAAAAAAAGAAAGAAAGAATGGGAGAGAGGAAGTAACAAGATAAAAGTAAGCGAGAATAAAGAAAGAGAGAAATAAAGAATGGAAGAGAGAAAGAAAGAAAAAAAGGCAGCAAAACTCAAATTTTTCTGGCACCTTTCACAACCTCAGGGTACTCAAAGTGGGTGCTCACCCCCCCCATGGAACGTCATAATGAGCGGGTGTGAAGCGGCGGTTTGACCCATCTGTCAGTTTATCCTCTGGCTTGGCAGGCCAGGTCCAAGACCACACCAACCTCTGTCGTCGAGCTACAGTACGCATACGATGCGCACATAGAGGCTGAACTCCAGGATACAGTCGACGTATTTACTGAGGCATACGAAAGCATGGGCCTTATGCTAAACATCCGTAAGACAAAGGTCCTCCACCAGCCTGTCCTCGCCGCACAGCATTGCCCCGCAGAAATCAAGATCCATGGTGCGGCCCTAGACAACGTGGACCATTTCCCATACCTCGGGAGCCTCTTAACAGCAGACATTGACGACGAGATCCAACACTGCCTCCAGTGCACCTGCACAGCCTTCGTCCACCTGAGGAAAAAAGTGTTCGAAGACCAGGCCCTCAAATCTACCACTAAGCTCATGGTCTACAGGGCTGTAGTAATACCCACTCTCCTGTATGGTTCAGAGACATGGACCGTGTACAGTAGACACCCCAAGTCACTGGAGAAATACCGCCAACGATGTCTTCGCAAGATCCTACAAATACCCTAGGAGGACAGATGCACCAACATTAGCGTCCTCGACCAGGCCAACATCCCCAGCATTGAAGCACTGACCACATTTGATCAGCTCCGCTGGGCAGGCCACATAGTTCGCATGCCAGACACGAGACTCCCAAAGCAAGCGCACTACTCGGAACTCCTTCACGGCAAACGAGCCAAAGGTGGGCAGAGGAAACGTTACAAGGACACCCTCAAAGCCTGCCTAATAAAGTGCAACATCCCCACCGACACCTGGGAGTCCCTGGCCAAAGACTCCCTAAGTGAAAGAAGTGCATCCGGGAGGGCGCTGAGCACCTCGAGTCTCATCGCCAAGAGCATGCAGAAATCAAACGCAGGCAGTGGAAAGAGTGTGCGGCAAATCTGTCCCACCCACCTGTTGTGGAAAAATATTTCCGAGACTGTATAATATATAAAGAGAGGTTTATTAAATCGGAGACAAAGCTTTGGGAGAAGTGTTAAAGACCCCTGTCTTTGAACCATCTTCTCAAATTGGTATCTGCAGTGAAGTTCTTTTATCTTACAAATTACGTCACTTTACAACACATGCTTTAGCACTACAAAGCTGTTACTATCGAAGGCTAAGCTTTTGATATTAACTAGCCTGCATTGTGACAGGGCAGTATAAACAAGTGCAGGTCTTTTGACACCGGTATAAACAAACATACCCAGCACTTAACTCTCCAGTGTTCATTATCTCACTTTCCTATCTCCATAACTCAAGGCCAGCATACCTTAAAGTCGAACTGTTTTTTTTATATAAAGCATAATGCATCAGTATTGTCCCTTACAAAATTCATTAAAGGGGAAAATAAAACAAATGTTTGGTTCCGTATACTAGTCCAGTATATGTCCAAAAATCCGTTCCAACAATATTCCCCCTTTTGGTCCTGGATGATGTTCACGAAATCCAGATGACCTCAATGATAGTATCATATTGTCATATATTCGTCCTTTGGGGTATGTTACTTCCCTGATGTTCTGTATGTCCACCTTGCCTGTAGCTCTTGGCTACCTTCAAAGATAGTGGTCGGTGTCATTGTCGTCTGTTTCTTCATCCATGGTGTCTTCAGGTGTTTCCATCAGGTGTGCTTCTTCTTCAGCGATTACACTGGCTACTGGCATCAGTCGAGCCATCATAACTTTACAGCAGATATTAAAACACCCGATAATCAGACAGCAAGTAATTATTATTACAACAAGAATAATTACTCCATGCATAAGATAGGACCCCCAGGATCCCCCTAACAGCCAGTCAAACCAGCCAGATCCTCCTGCTGTTATGGATAACTTCTTTACCTCCCTTCTTATGTGATCAGCGAGGTTGGTTATGTTTTCTGAATTATCGGGAATGTAAGTGCAACATTCAGCTCCAATTAAGGTATTCTGTAAGCATTCAGGTGCCATTACCTTGTCGTTTCGTCTCCAAACGTTATCCTTCCCTTGCGTTGCGACCTGCTTTGTCCACATACCTATTTCCTCCTCAGAAGTGTCCTGGTGTAGTTTCTCAATACTTATCTGTTCGTCTTGGGCCCCAGCGGCACTGACTTAATTTTAATAATTTAAAATCTTTTTCACAGCTGATATCAACTGGTATTTAGTAAGTTATGTCTTTATCCATCGCAAACACCCCTTCTCCCCCATGCTGTCATATAATCGTGTACTACCCCGAATGCATATCTATTGTCCGTATAAATATTAACAATCATATTTTCCGATAATTCCAGTGCCCGGGTGAGGGCTACCAGTTCTGCCACTTGAGCTGACGACCCCCCATTAATTCGCCCTGATTCAACTGCCTCTAGATCCTGGTTAACTACGGCCCATCCGGTACGAGATAGTCCCTCTACGTATTTTCGTGAGCCGTCCACAAACAAGGTTTGTTCTGCGGTTTGAAGGGGGGCGTCTTTTATTCTATACTCTTCCATATTCTCACATACCTCTTCGCAAAAGTGTGGTTCCCCTTCACCCATCATACCTTCTGTGGGGTTGTTTCCTCCATCCCTAATTATGGTTACCGCTTTGTTGGGTGTTAAGAGGACTGCTTCCCACTTTGCCCGTCTCATATTAGATACAGTTCTCAGTTTTCCTATGTTTAACATTTCTACCAATGTGTGTTTAGTGTGGAGAATGATGTTTCCAGTCATCACCACAGGCTCGCTTATTTTTACCGCCTAAGCTGCGCAATCTAGCACGGCTATACATCTGGATAACCCAGTCACCACCGGGCTTTCGGTGGTAGAGTAATAGGCTATAGGTCTCCTTTTATCCCCGTGATCTTGGGTGACCACGGCCATATAGAACCCACCTTCATTGTTACAGTGGATGTGGAAATCCTTACTCATGTCAGGCAGTCCCAATCCAGGTGCGGAGACTAGTTCTGACTTGAGTTTACTATACGCCTGTTCTTGTTCAGGGCCCCACTCTGAGGTCCAGGGCCGGTTTCCCCCCTTTCACTAAGCTTTGTATTGGCTCAGCAATTTTTTTGCAAAATCAGGGACAAAGTTCCGGCTGTAATTAAAGAGGCCCAGTACCTTCCTCACCCCCCTTACCGTTACTGGTCTAGGCATGTCCTTGAGAGCCTTTTTCCTATCCGAGGGCATTTCTTTCAGCCCCTTTGAGAGGCAGTACCCTAGGTACAGGACCTGGGATTTCCCTACCTGGGCCTTTTTGGGGTTAACCTTAAGGCCCTCCATTTCCAGAGCCCTTAATACTAAGTATAGGGTTTCCTGATGTCCTTCCTTGGTTTCTGAGGCTATTAATATGTCGTCGACATATTGTAAAATACTATTTCCTGCCGGTACCTCTATTTGTTTTAGTATATCCCTCATGACGCGATGGAATATGGCAGGACTATTATGGAATCCTTGTGGTAATGGGGTCCAAGTATATTGTTTATCCTCCACTGTGAAGGCAAATTTTTCTTGTGATTCTGGGTCGAGGGGGAGGGCCCAAAAATGATTAGCTATGTCTAGGACTGTAAAGATCTTATGTTCAGGGGATAATCCATTAAGGATTGTGGAGGGGCTGGCCACTATCAGGTATAATTTGGGGGTGACCTTGTTAAGGGCAGTGTAGTCGATAGTGAGTCTATAACTCCCATCTGGTTTCCCTAACGCCCATGTTGGGGAGTTAGTGGTGCTAACTGTTTCTTTTAAGATACCCTTTTCCACTAGCCCTTTTACTATTTCTACGACCTGTTCTAGCTTCAGGTCTTATAGGGTATTGTCGGTGTGGTTTATGAGGTGGTCCAGGGACTTTAATAGGATCCATCTTCGCCTTTCCAGTATTTTGTCTGTGCCCAGACCCCGGGCACAGAGGCACATATGCCTCCATACCCTCCAGTCCCGATAAGCCAGTCAGTTTTTGTGGCTGTAGCTACACCTATACTTTCCACATGGTGGGCTATCTGTCCTAAATCTCCCTTACCCGCATTGTCAGTTTCCCCTTGCCGCAATCAATCAGGGCCTTAAATTCCCTCATTACATCATTCCCCAATATTGTTCCCTCACGATTCTTGCATACGTAAAATCTCATTTGCATTCCCTGGCAAAATGGCCCGGTTTTCCACAAAAATCTCCCTTTTCTGCCCTCCTCCTGTTCCCGTGGCAGAGACCTTTTCCTGCTTTATCTTTTTCTTTTCTAAACTGCTAAAGCTTACTGTTTTAGCCTTTTTCAAAAGTCCCTTTTACACCTTCACAGATAGCTCAACACTCGCCCATGAGTTTGACCTGATCCCTGAAGGTATTTCTAAATTTAAAACTTTTTTTTTTACTGAGCTAGAAGCTTTCGTGTCAAGGTTTTACACAAAGGAAAATGGGAGCGTTTTAAAAGGCATTCTTTATCTCATTCCTGGACTAAATTTATGTCTTTCAACCCAATTGCATGTTTTCTTTCGACAAGTAAGTGAGCGTGTCAAATTCTTTTTTTTTTACTACCGGGACCATGTATTTTTATCTTTTACTCAACAAACCTATCCTTTGTGCATTTCCTAGCTCCGTAACTTATCATCCGAATATATCCACACCTTTGTTTCTAACTTAAAATGTAATACCATAAGGTTCACAGTTTCTTAAACTTCCCACATACAGGACAACACTACGAAGGGTTAAAAAAAAAACATTTCACTCTGTTTGGAAAGAGTGGTGGAGCTAAAACAGGCAGGCAACTCCACACCTTCTTAAAACAGGCTTTCATTCATTCCACAGTCAAAATTACTCGAGTACTCTCTTCATTCAAAATAGACACTCACAAAAGTCTCTCTTCATTCAACAAAGCTTATGTCTGGATCCATATGTCACTTAAAGATAGTCACTATCAGCTTTTTTATGGCATTACGTAATTACGCAAGTTACAATTAATGATAGGAATTAATTAATGACTCGGGCAGCCCGCGTTTTACATTCCCTTCCTTACCTTCCATGTTCGCCAGTCTCGGACGTTTCCCTTTGTTTCTGTAATACTCACGGCCACGACGACTCTGTGGAGACCCTTTATCTTCGCAACAAAGTTAGCGTGTTTCCTTACCACTGGAGATTTCGGCTCTAGATTGGATTGATCAGTTCCCTTCCGCACCGACCTTATTTACTAAAGGGACAACTCAAACTGGTTAGTCAGCCTCTTCCCGCTATCTACTTACTTGTATCTTATACACTATCCCGTCGTGCCCGTACACCTCTCTTTTCAGTCTCTAACACCAGATTCCAGATACTGTCTTAAGTGATCACGTCTGATCGGACAGTATCCTGTTCCCGTGACGCCATTTTGTTGTGGAAAAATATTTCCGAGACTGTATAATATATAAAGAGAGGTTTATTAAATCAGAGACAAAGCTTTGGGAGAAGTGTTAAAGACCCCTGTATTTGAACCATCTTCTCAAATTGGTATCTGCAGTGAAATTATTTTATCTTACAAATTACGTCACTTTACAACACATGCTTTAGCACTGCAAAGCTGTTACTATCGAAGGCTAAGCTTTTGATATTAACCATCCTGCATTGTGACAGGGCAGTATAAACAAGTGCAGGTCTTTTGGCGCCGGTATAAACAAACATACCCAGCACTTAACTCTCCGGTGTTCATTATATCACTTTCCTATCTCCATAACTCAAGGCCAGCATACCTTAAAGTCTAACTGTTTTTTTTTCTAAAGCATAATGCATCAGTATTGTCCCTTACAAAATTCATTAAAAGGGGAAAATAAAACAAATGTTTGGTCCCGCATACTGGTCCAGTATATGTCCAAAAATCAGCTCCAACACACCCTTACCCTCAACGACTGTCTGTCCCACCTGTGACAGAGACTGTAGCTCTCATATTGGACTGTTCAGCCACCTAAGGACTCATTTTAAGAGTGGAAGCAAGTCTTCCATGATTCCGAGGGACAGCCTATGATGATAATGATTGGTTAAATATGTTGAATTGTATTTCCCCCCCTGTAACTAATTCATTATTTTTCAAATTACATGGAAACTAAATTAATCGAAGTATTCTTTTGAAATCAATTCACCAGGAAGTTCATTTCAACTTCTATTCTTACGGAAGAAAAACTAACTGGCTCAGAATAAAATCTATGAATGAAGCATTTGCTCAGTGTGTTCTTTATATTTGTTTGGTTTATCAGTTTCACAAACTTTCTAATCAGACTTTCGTTAATTTACATTGTATTTTTTCGCTGGGGAAGTGTAGCCTTACACAGCCCAATATTTTATCTATGTAAAACAGGATTTTATTTTTAAAATTATTCGACTGAATCTTTGAAATAAAGTGAGACACTGAGCAGTTATGTAATAATCCAATATTTGTATTTTAAAGCAATCATTTTTCTTCAAGTCAGGAAAATTACTTTATCAACAAGGAATGAGCAATCCCTGACTTCAGAATCTACAGAGAGATTTCCGATAAAGTTAATTTCACATTCATGGCCAACCACCGAAGTGCTGTCAGATCATCTGGTCCATCGAGCCTGTCCCACACAATTGCGATACCTTGTGTATCACAACATATACACTCTACCCACCCAAAACCACGTGATCTCTTGGGAGAGGCAAATAAACAGATAAAAAACCCAGGCTAATTTGGGAGGAAAAATCCGTGAAATTCCACTCCAACCCATCTAAGCGTTCGAAACTAGTCCAGGAGATCAGTCTGGCCATTAAATTCCCTGCAGTACCTACCTTCTGCAAGAGGTGATCTCCACCAGTCAGAAACAAATCCAGCTTTTGCTTGAAGGAATTCAGTGAGTCTGCATCCACCACATGAAGGGGCAGCTTGTTCCAGAGGTCTACTATTCTCTGTGAAAAGAACCACCATTTAACCTAGATCTAACCTTATACAACTTAAATGTGTGCCCCCTGGTCCTGCCTAACCTATTTAATTGAAATAAACTGTCAGCTGGAACACTGTCTATTCACTTCATTATCTTATAAACTTCAATCATATCCCCTCTAAGTCTATGCTGTTCTGAGGTAAAGAGTCCCAACTCTTTTACCCTAACTTGATAACTAAGATGCTTTAGACTTGGAATTAGTCTCGTGGCCCTCTTCTGCCCCCTTTCCAGAGCACAATATCACCCACTATGTGAGGAGACCAAAACTGTACGCAGTATTTCAAGTGTGGCCTGACTAAGGTCTTCTCCAAAAACAAGACAGTACGCCTCGTCTTATACTCAATTGTCCTATGGATATACCCCAACACCCCATTTGCTCGAGCTATCACTGCACAGCATTGCACATGCACCTGTAAGGATGTATGCACTAGAATGCCCAAATCTCTTTCTATCTCCACCATCTTTAATGCCCTTCCCTGGAGAGTGTATGGATGTTAAGCATTTGCCCAGCCCACATGCGTAACACTACACTTATCTAAGTTGTACATCGTATCCTAGTCTTGAGCCCAGTCTCCTAACACAGTAAGATCTGCCTGAATCAGACGAGCCTCTTGTACCGTTCTAACACTCGCACAGATCTTGGTATCATCTGCAAATAGATTATGCCGCCAACCCCTGAATCCATATCATTAATAAAAATAGTAAAAAGCAACGGTCCCAACACTGATCCCTGTGGGAGACCACTGATGATCGGTCTCCAAACAAATCCAAATCCATCTATAACTACTCTTTACCTGTGTCCTGCCAGCCAGTTCTGAACCCAGCTCAATATGTTTCCACTATTACCAGAGGTTCCGATCCTATAGAGATGCCTCTTGTGAGGTACCTTGTCAACGGCTTTTTGGAAATCGAAGTAGACAATGTCCACTGGGCTTCACTCATCCACCAACTTTGTAACTTTTTCAAAAAATACACTTAGATTTGTGAGACATGACCCCTTTTTTTATGAAGCCATGTTAGGTGTCCCTAATATGTCCCTCCCTATCCAAGTATTCACATATTGCATCCCTTATGATTCTTTAAAGCATCTTACCTATTACTGATGTTAAACCAATGGGCCTATAGTTACCCGGGTCTGCCTTGTCACCTTTTTAAAAAATGGGGACTACATTAGCTTCCTTTCAATCTGTAGGAACCATTCCAGAGTGCAGTGAGCTATTAAACATACAGGCCAGGGGCTCGCACAGCACATGTCCCATCTCCCGCAGGACCCTCGAGTGGATATCATCCAGCTCTGCTGCTCTATCTATTTTTCTTTCTTTCTTGATTCTTTCTAAAACAATATGCTTATCTATATTAATGTTACAGATAATATTATTAAATTCTAATATTCGAGCATCATCTTCAAGGGTGAGGACTGATGCAAAGTACTCATTTAATATTTCCACCATACCTAGTGAGTCCTTTGTCACCTGTCCTGAACACCCTTCAGTGGCCCAATACAGTTTCTGATAGTTCTCTGACTCTTTACATCACTAAAAAAAGCTCTTCCCAATACTGCCAGTTAACTATAATCATTTTTCCATCTGCTTTTTTGCTGATCTAATAGCAGCCTTTGTTTTGTTCTGTTCCGTTGTTCTTTGTATTCAGCTCTATTTATGAGTGTTAAATTTCTTTAATTTATAGAAACATTTCTGTTTACATCTATTTTGTCTTTTTACCCCATCAGCCACCTTGACTTTTTTTCACCACATTTCCATCTTTTGATTTTGGATACGTGTTTGTTTTCCACATTTTTAATCTTATTCTTAAAAACTTTCCATTTATATTCAACATTGGTCACACCACCACCGAGGAGGGTTAGCCAATTTGTCTGTTGCAAGTCATCTGCCATTTTGGAGAAGTTTGCTCTTCTGAAATCCGATACAATTTGCAGGTTCACAGTAACTTTAGCTCTACTAGCCAATTGGAACACTTCAGCACACCTACAGCTGTACTGCTGCCAGTTAATCCTGGATCCTTACTCCCAAGTTTATAAATCAAAAATCATGTCCCAGCATTACAAAATTTCAGAACTCTCCCTCCACTGGGCACAATCTAAGCTCACAGGTCTGCAGGTGAGCCACAGAACTCCCACACCAGCTCCGGGATGTTCAAGACTAGCACCAATGGTAATCGTATCGATTCCTCTCTCCCAATACAGCACAAGGTCACAACTCCCACCCCCACTCATCGCCCGCCACTCCCACGTTATCGCTAAGTGGCAGACACAATCCTTCACCCTTTGTCTCCTCTCAAGCACTTTATTCTGTGCTACAGGCCATATACAGGTATGGGTGAATTAAAACAGCAAATGCTGGAAATCTCACCGGGTCAGGCAGCATCTGTGGAGAGAAACAGAGCTAACGTTTCAGGTCGATGACCCTTCGTCATCAGAGTTCTGACCAAGGGTCACAGCCCTGAAACATTTCTCTCTCCACAGATGCTGCCTGACCTGCTGAGATTTCCAGCATTTTCTGTTTTTATTTCAGATTCCAGCATCGGCAGTATTTTGCTTTTGTACGGGTGAATTAAGATCGGAACTCAATTAATTTTAGTAAGAATTAAGACAACAGTTTCCGTTTCCAACTGGAAAGGGACAGAATCAGTAAATTATTTGCCTAAGCAGCAGCAAAGGATGAAGATATTATGTAATTAAAACATTTATTCAATCACCTTCAATCAGTAGACCTGACACGACTCAATTACATCTTACCGAGCATATTCACTCTGTAATTCTAAAATAGCATGGCTGGGGTTTGCAGTTTGAGTACTTTCAGCAACCCTCTACCTCATTTGTTCATTTTAATTGACCAGAAAATCAGGCTGGCGAGCGCAGACACCGGAAACTCCGCTCGATATAATTCCAGTGAGTGTGAGCAAATCGACGGGAGATTCCTGTGTGGACATGTCATTTCTATTGAAGTGATTTGTTTACAGTCGGACAGATGTAATTGGGGGTAATTTTAACTTCGGGCAGTGGTGTAATCTATCCACTTAGCCGCCCATTATATCCACTTACCCATTTCCCGTTCCATTTAATTTAATGGAAGATAACATCAGGCCGGACACATGATGGATGTTCAATTCCATATCGCACCTCTGGTATTAATTCCCAATGTTAAAATGATTCCCGTTGTATTTTCATTCGGTGAAGCCATTGATTAAATAAACTCGTTATTGGAGCCAGGAGACGCTTAACCACATTCTTCAGCTCATCTCTGAATTTCCTCTGGCTCACTGCATAAAGAAAGATGTTTGTGCAGCAACTCAAAGTGCTAAGTACATACCCGACTTGTTCAATGATGCTGAAGGTGTCATTAGAGTTCGCTTCTAAAAATTGAGTACCTGTGAATTGTACACATATATGATATGAATGTTACCAACCATAAAACTATGAAACTACCAGATATGGTGATTAGTAAAATCATCGATTTCCTTCCATTCTCCATCTCAGGATCAGTGTGATTCTGAACCTTGTTGTTTGCTCCAAGTCCCCTCCTCACTCTATTGGCCAGTACAATGTGTCTGATGGTCAGGGCATTGAGCAGCATGACCAACACAAAAGACGCAAATAGGGTTACAATGGTTTCCAACCACAAAAATGCTACCCATACGGGTGAGATATAGAAGCTTGATTTTATATAGCAGTACCGTGGTACATTATATATGAACCTCGGGAAATAATTGACAAAGTAAATTGGAACACTGTTTAAAAGACTCCAGGAACATACCACTGCTAACACCATAGCTGCAGTTTTTTTGGTGCTATATTTTGTTCTGAATTTCTGACAACAAATGACCACAAATCGATCAAGGGTGAAAGCAAGTATTAGATCTCTTAATTTCCAATGAAATACGAACTCCGATTGTAGTTTTAATGTAACTTTATTCTGGCAGCAGCAACAAGCTCTTGGCTTTAAGCCAGGCCTTTGTCCTTCTGAGACCACATGGCCAAAATGGCTGTACTTATACCTGGTTCAATTGACAGAAAAGAACTCACCTTCTTTGACCTTATTGGCTCAATTGAGTCTGTTAACCTTTTAATTGGCTCGCTACTCAAGGTCCTAAAATGTCACGTTGATTGATGACTTAATGCAACATGCTGAGTTGCACTAGCAGCTTTGACTTGGGGTCTGTGAATTTTCAAAGCTGCAGCCAGGCTGCAGAGCTTGAATTCTCTATCAGCAAGTAATGTAGCCAAGTTTGCTGATGATACAAAGATGGGTGGGAAAGCAAATTGTGAGGATACAATCTGCAAAGGGATATAGATAGGCTAAGTGCGTAGGCAAAAATTTGGCAGATGGAGTATAATGTGGGAAAATGTGAGGTTATCCACTTTGGCAGAAAAAATAGAAAAGCAAATTAAAATTTAAATGGAGAAAAATTGCAAGGTGCTGCAATCCAGAGAGACAAGGGATCCTTGTGCATGAAACGCAAAAAGTTAGTGTGCAGGTACAGCAAATAATCAGGAAGGCAAATCGAATATTGGCCTTTATTGCAAGGGGGATAAAGTACAAAAGCAGAGAAGTCCTGCTACAACTGTAGAGGTTATTGGTGAGGCCTCACCTGGAGTACTGCGTACAGTTTTGGTCCCTGTATTTAAAGGAAGGATATACTTGCATTGGAGGCTGTTCAGAGAAGGTTCACTGAGTTGATTCCGGAGATGAAGGGGTTGACTTATGAGGATAGGTTGAGTAGGTTGGGCCTATACACATTGGAGTTCAGAAGAATGAGATGTGATCTTATTGAAACTTAAGATAATGAGAGGGCTTGACAAGGTGGATGCAGAGAGGATATTTCCACTCAGGGGAAACTAAAACTAGGGGACATAGTCTCCGAATAAGGGGCCGCCCATTTAAAACTGAGATAAGGAGAAATTTCTTCTCTCAGTGTTGTAAATCTATGTCATTCTATGCCCCAGAGAGCTGTGGAGGCTTGTGAGTGAATATATTTAAGGTGGAGATAGACAGATTTTTGAGCAATAAGGGAGGAAAGGGTTATGGGGAGTGGGCACCTCACCTCTGGAATTCAGCTCTATTGTCCATGTTTATACGAAAGCTGTAATGAGGTCTGGAACCGAATGGTCCTGACGGAACCACAACTGAGCATCGGTGAGCAGTTTGCTGTCTGTTATGCCCTGAATTATTCTACTGAGAGAAGTTAACAGATTGGTAACGTTGTGCATCGTGCAAACTCGAGCATAGGGAAGGAACATGCGGGGCAACATTCAATAACACTCTGGACTTCATTGACACCTACCATTAAGAAACTAATATTCGGGCTTTTCAGAATGTTGTTCACCAGGAAATCCATTCATGTGCAGACTTTAGATTGACCAATATTGCTGAGCTCTCTGAAGCAGCCTACAATAGGGGAGACATTCCGTTCTATAGCACCGCATTTTAGGCACTCCACTAACTTTTATAAAAATACCATCTGAGATGCGTGGTGCAGTTCTGGCAGGCATCTTTGTAACAGAATTTGCAGGACAAGGACTGCATTGGCTGTGGCTGTCGAAATGGCCAGAAATCGCTACAAGTTCAGTGACCTCATCAACGATCATCACTATTCTGCAGCATATGTTCACGAAGTGGGGCCACCCAGAGGTCATAATCACTGACAATAGACCACATTTTGTGTCTGACCAGTTCGCGGATTTCCTCACCCGTCATGCTATCGAGCGGGGAGCAGTGTCGTCAGAGAGGCAGCGTGGGGAGGCCTATAAAAAGGCCCAGATTCAACGAAGAGGCAGCTTGCGGAGCCCTATAAAAAGGCCCAGCATCATCGAGGAGGCCAGCGGGGAGCAGCGTCATCGGAGAGGCAGCGTGGGGAGGCCTATAAAAAGGCTCAGCATCATCGAGGCCAGCTGGTGCAGCTGCAGCAGGGTGAGAACGCAAAAAAGCAGAAAGAAATCGAAAGGTGATGTCACAGCCAAGGGGGTAAGTGATTGGTAAGTAGTTTTTCTTTTTCTTTTCCTTATCAGTAAGTAACCTTTTAGCATTGTTGTTGCCAAATTAAGTTAATCGAAGGGTTAAGTCATAGCAGGAGAGCTCGGACACATGTTATGCTCCTCCTGTAATATGTGGGAAGTCAGGGACACTTCCAGTGTCCCTAATGACATGTGCAGGAAGTGCATCCGCCTATAGCACCTGATAGCTCTAGTGCCACAATGCAGTCTGTGGGTGGATCCACGATGCTGAGAATGACGTGAATAGCACAATTAGTAAGTTGACCACACCGCAGGTAAAGGGTACACAGCTAGATATGGTATGGGTGACCAACAGGAAGAGCCGTGGAAGGAATATAGTGCAGGGGTCCCCTGCGGTCATCCCCCTACAAAACAGATACAACCTTTTGGGTACTGTTGAGCGGGCTGACTCATCAGAGAGCAGCAGCAGCCGCCAAGTTCATGGCACCATGGGTGGCTCTGCTGCACAGGAGGGCAGGAAAAAGAGTGGGAGATCTACAGTGATAGGGGATTCAATGGTAAGGGAAATTGATAGACGTTTCTGCGGCTGCAACCGAGACTCCAGGATGGTATGTTGCCTCCCTGGTGCAAGGGTCAAGGATGTCTCGGAGCAGGTGCAGGACATTTTGAAGAGGGAGGGTAAACAGCCAGTTGTGGTGGTGCATATAAGTACCAACGATATGGTAAAAAAACGGGATGAGATCCTACAAGATGAATTTAGGGAGCTAGGAGCTAAATTAAAAAGTAGGACCTCAAAAGTAGTAATCTCAGGATTGCTACTAATGCCACGTGCTAGTCAGAGTAGGAATAACAGGATAGCTCAGATGAATACATGGCTTGAGGCGTGGTGCAGAAGGGAGGTATTCAAATTCCTGGGACATTGGAATAGTTCTCGGGAAGGTGGGACCAGTACAAACCAGCTGGTCTGCACCTGGGCAGGACCGGAACCAATGTCCGAGGGGGAGCGTTTGCAAGTGCTGTTTAGGAGGAGTTAAACTAATATGGCAGGAGGATGGGAACCTACGCAGGGCAACAGAGGGAAGTAAAATAGGGGCAGAAGCAAATGATAGAAAGAAGTAAAAGTAAAAGTGGCAGAGAAACCCAAGGCAAAAAGCAAAAGGGGTCACATTACAGCAAAATTCTAAAAGCGAAAAGGGTGTTAATAAGACAAGCCTGAAGGCTCTGTGCCTCAATGCGAGGAGTATTCAGAATAAGGTGGACGAATTAACACAGATAGCAGTTAACGGATATGATGTGATTGGCATCATGGAGATATGGCTCTAGGGTGACCAAGGCTGGGAATTCAACATAGAGGGGTATTCAACATTTAGGAAGGACAGACAGAAAGGAAAAGGAGGTGGGGTGGCGTTGCTGATTAAAGAGGAAATTAATGCAATAGTAAGGACGGATATTAGCTTCGATGATCTGCAATTGGTATTGGTGGAGCTACGGAATACCAAAGGGCAGAAAACGCTAGTAGGAGTTGCGGACAGACCACAAAACAGTAGTAGTGAGGTTGGGGACAGCATCAAAGAAGAAATTAGGGATGCGTGCAATAAAGGTACAGCAGTTATCATGGGCGACTTAAATCTACATATTGATTGGGCTAACCAAACTGGTAACAATGCAGTGGAGGATAATTTCCTGGAGTGTATTACGGTGGTTTCCTAGACCAATATGTTGAGGAACCAACGAGAGAGCTAGCCATCCTAGACTGGGTGATGTGTAATGAGAAAGGACAAATTAACAATCTTGTTGTACGAGGCCCCTTAGGGAAGAGTGACCATAATATGGTGGAATTCTTTATTAAGATGGAGAGTGAAACAGTTAATTCAGAGACTAGGGTCATGAACTTAAGGAAAGGTAACTTCAATAGTATGAGGCGTGAATTGGCTTAAATAGACTGGCGAGTGATACTTAAAGGGTTGACGGTGAATAGGCAATGCAAACATTTAAAGATCACATGGATGAACTTCAACAATTGTACATCCCTGTCTGGAGTAAAAATAAAACAGGGAAGGCGGCTCAACCGTGGCTAACAAGGGAATTTAAGGATAGTGTTAAAGCCAAGTAAGAGGCATATAAATTGGTCAGAGAAAGAAGCAAACCTGAGGACTGGGAGAATTTTGTAATACAGCAGAGGAGGGCAAAGGTTTAATTCGGAGGGGGAAAATAAAGTATGAGAGGAACCTTGCTGGAAACGTAAAAACTGACTGCAAAAGCTTCTATAGATATGTGAAGAGAAAAAGATTAGTGAAAACAAACATAGGTCACTTGTAGTCAGATTCAGGTGAATTTATAATGGGGAACAAAGAAATAGCGGACCAGTTAAACAAATACTTTGGTTCTGTCTTCACAAAGGAAGACAAAAATAACCTTCCGGAAATACAAGGAGACTGAGGGTCTAGTGGGAAGGAGGAACTGAAGGAAATCCTTACTAGGCGGGAAATTGTGTTCGGGAAATTGATGGGATTGAAGGCCGATAAATCCCCGGGTCCTGATAGTCTACATCCCAGAGTACTTAACGAAGTAGCCCTAGAAATAGTGGATGCACTGGTGATCATTTTCCAACAGTCTATCGACTCTGGATCGGTTCCTATGGACTGGAGGGTAGCTAATGTAACACCACTTTTTAAGAAAGGAGGGAGAGAGAAAGCGGGTAATTATAGACCAGTTAGCCTGACATCAGTAGTGGGGAATGTGTTGGAATCAATTATTAAAGATGAAATTGCGGCACATTTGCAAAGCTGTGACGGGATCGGTCTAAGTCAGCATGGATTTATGAAAGGGAAATCCTGCTTGACAAATCTTCTAGAATTTTTTGCGGATGTAACTGTTAGAGTGGACAAGGGAGATCCAGTGGATGTGGTGTATTTGGACTTTCAAAAGACTTTTGACAAGGTCTCACACAAGAGATTGGTGTGCAAAATTAAAGCACATGGTATTGGGGGTAATGTACTGACATGGATAGAGAACTGGTTGGCAGACAGGAAGCAGAGAGTCGGGATAAAGGGAACTTTTCAGAATGGCAGGCAGTGACTAGTGGGGTTTGCAGATGACACTAAGCTGGGAGGCAGTGTGAGCTGTGAGGAGGACGCTAAAAGGCTGCAGGGCGACATGGAAAGGTTAGGTGAGTGGGCAAACGCGTGGCAGATGCAGTATAATGTAGATAAATGTGAGGTTATCCACTTTGGTGGCAAAAACACGGAGGCAGAATATTATCTGAATGGCGGCAGATTGGGAAAAGGGGAGGTGCAACGAGACCTGGGTGTCATGGTGCATCAGTCATTGAAAGTTGGCATGCAGGTACAGCAGGCAGTGAAGAAGGCAAATGGTATGTTGGCCTTCATAGCTAGGGGATTTGAGTATAAGAGCAGGGAGGTCTTACTGCAGTTGTACAGGGCCTTTGTGAGGCCTCACCTGGAATATTGTGTTCAGTTTTGGTCTCCTAATCTGAGGAAGGACGTTCTTGTTTTTGAGGGAGCGCAGCAAAGGTTCACCAGACTGATTCCCGGGATGGCAGAACTGACATATGAGGAGAGACTGGATCAACTGGGCCTGTATTCACTGGAGTTTACAAGGATGAGAGGGGATCTCAAAAAACATAAGATTCTGACGGGACTGGACAGGTTAGCTGCAGGAAGAATGTTCCCGATGTTGGGGAAGTCCAGGACCAGGGGATAAAATCTAAGGATAATGGGTAAGCCATTTAGGACTGAGATGAGGAGAAACTTCTTCACTCAGAGAGTTGTTAAGCTGTGGAATTCCCAACCGCAGAGAGTTATTGATGCCAGTTCATTGGATATATACAAGAGGGAGTTAGATATGGCCCTTACGGCTAAAGGGATCAAGGGGTATGGAGAGAAAGCAGGAAAGGGGTACTGAGGTGAATGATCAGCCATGATCTTATTGAATGATGGTTCAGGCTCGAAGGGCCTGCTCCTGCACCTATTTTCTATGTTTGTATGTTTCTATCACCTTACTGCTTGGTACAATCCTCAAAGCAATGGAGGTTTTGAGCGATTTAACCACGTCATCAAAGAGGGTTTAAAACCCAACCTCACAGCAGGCCAAACATTCGACGAAGCGGTGCAAACCAATCTCCGCACATACCGTTCGACAAAGCACTCGCTAACGGGGAAGACACCCTCTGAGCTCATGATTGGGGGGAATCGTCGCTGGCTGCTAGACATTCTGAAACCCCCAGACAAAACTAGCCTGGAGAGACCAGCAGGATGGAACAGAGGCAGCGTTCTGTGTCCCAACCAAAACCTCGAGCAAACACCGCAAGCTCCATGCCGGTCTCAGCGCATCAGAACACCACCTGGCTATCTCAAGGACTTTGTCTGTACATAGACTGTGGATTTAAAAAGGGTGGAACTATGTTGTGTTCATACTCTATTTATTTATTACAGCTCACAGGAAGAGCATTAGGATCCCGCAGGAGCTATTCACAGTTGCTGTACTCATGCTGTGATCAGGGCCCAGGAGAGGCGTGAGTTTGGGGCCCCGAGGAGCTGAGGGCCCAGGGGCAGCACGGGCCAGCCCACAATGCGATGTGTGTGTGCACTAGGTCCGTGCAGCAGAGCAGGTCTCCAATCGTCTTGGGTAATCCTTTCCACTGGACCAAGACCTAGCTCTGTCAAGCCCGTGTGGTGGCTGGTGTGCAATGGCCACCCCACGTTAAAAAAATCCATGCACAGGCATCCACGCTTCAGGATGAAGCTTAGGACCTGGAATATTAGGTCCTTCATTAAAACAGCTGTGAACTCATCCTTTTTTTGGCGTGGAAACAAGTCATCCTCGTTCCGAGGGATCGCCCACGATGATGACAAAGTACTGTGATTCTTAACATTTTTGCATTTTGCTCTTTTCAGGTCACCGCTGTTGATATAAACAATCTCTCAGTTTGCAGTTCACTGCTGCATAAAGCAGGTCGGTCAGGTTCTCTATACAAAGACAGATAGATTAATCTCATTCCCTCTTGTCAGAGACAAGTACAGTAAACTCTCGTTTACCCGGATAACAAAAACCCGCCGTAACAGAATTTAAAATATTGCGAGATTCGGCAATTTAATTGTCACACACGTGACTATCTCGCTCACTTCAACTATCACAAACATGGACAGGTTGCTCAATTACACATAAATTGACGCAGGCCTGGACTTCTTGCTCACTTTGCAACTGTCACACACATTGAGAGCAGTTCATTGCAACGCATCAGTCTGTCGAGTGTACTTGTTCAAAACACCCTGAAATCAAACAATTTAAAATGCCTTCTGACAGCACTAAAAGCAAATGCAGCATTAGGAAACAAAAAGTATTGAACATTCAGCAGAAATTAGAAATTATAAAGAAGTCTGAAGCTGGCAGCAGTGTGCGTACTTTGATGGACGATTATGAAGTTGGATCATCAACAATTTATGATATCAAGAAGCAAAAGAAAGATTTTAAAAGTTTCACCGCTGCTTCTGAATCTTCTGTGAAGGTGATGTCCCACAAGAATTTTCGAAAGGCGAAGCTTGACAAACTAGACCAAGTGTTTTATAAATGGTTTTCTTTGAAACGATCTGAAGATGTGGCAATTTCAGGGCCAATGATTACAGCAAAGGCCAAGGACTTCAGGTTGAAAATGAATTTAACTGAAGAGTGCATTTTTTGAGCCATGGCATTCACCAGCTGGATGTGACGGGTGAATTTGAAGGATTTCATGGACAGGCTAATAAAAAACAGGCTGTAAAAGAAATCATGGAGATTGTCAGCAGTGCACATGAAACAAACGCACTTAAATCCATAGCAGAAGATGACATTGCTAAATGGATAGATGTTGACATCGAAATAGATGTAACGCAAACTTATACTGACGAGGATCTTATCGCTATAGTCACCAATAAAGACAAATGTGATGAAGAGATGAGCGATTCAGACAGTGAAATTGAAGAAAAACAAAAAAAGACTTGGACACGTGCTGAAGAAGCAATGAAATATGCCGTTGGTTTTTTTGAGAATTCTCATTTTACTTCTCACGAGGTTCTCTCAACTCATATCATCCTCAACATTTTAATTAAGAAAATGAATTCATTTAAACAAGCAGATACAAGATCGCTATTTTAAAAATCAATCTCAAATGTCAACGCAGAAAGAGGAGCATCTGCAGACGAAGAAACATTGGCAGAAGTAGCAATTGAAGAAGCAATGGCAGAATAAGCAAATTTAACAGAATAAAATAATAAAACAACATGAACAAAATATTTTGTTTCATTTTAGACATTTATTTTTAATTTCGGAAAGTTATGAAACGATTTTCAATCTGAATAGCTCATTGGAAAGAGTGAATCAAGATCTATACGATACGAGATATAAAATATTTCATGGGTGGCTCTATCACCTTCAAATATTAACTTTAAAATGTAAACTCGCCCTATCGGAAAGTTAGTTTACCCGGAGTTGCCGAATCCCCAAACAATCCGGGTAAACATGAGTTTACTGTAGACGGAAAGAGCACGGGGATTTGCACTGATTACAGCATTCTCCCTGGTGCAGGGCGCCATTGACTGCACGCACAGTGCCTTGCATGCACCTCATGTGAACTGGGCCCTTTTCTTGAACAGAACGGGATTCCACTCCCTCAATGTGCAGTTGGTGTGCGACCATCGATCTCGCTTCATTCAGATAAATGCCCGTTATCCTGGGAGTAGTCATGATTCCTTCATTCTGCGACAGTCCTCTGCACAAGCTGGTGTTGACCCACCATGGCGAGTCAAAGGCTGGACACTGGGCGAAACCTGCTATCCTCTGATGACGTGGCTCATGACTGCCGCCCCCCCCCCTCCCCCCGGAAATAAAACTAGTGAACCTTATGCTTTTTAACCAACTTATCAACTTGTGCCACTTCTAAGGACTTTTTTTTTTTTATACAGACACCAAGTT
The DNA here is from genome assembly GCF_044704955.1 of Pristiophorus japonicus. Taxonomy (NCBI): domain Eukaryota; kingdom Metazoa; phylum Chordata; class Chondrichthyes; family Pristiophoridae; genus Pristiophorus; species Pristiophorus japonicus. The sequence continues at coordinate 49,389,988 of NC_091995.1, forward strand.
CTCTCTGTTCATCTACAGTTTTGGAAAGTGTGCCACTTGTATACTGTCTTCCCAAAATGCATATAGCCCCATTCTACTCAACCTTGCCTAATAGGACAGCCCTCTCATCCCAGGAATCAATCTAGTGAACTTTTGTTGCACACCCTCAAGTAGATCCTTCCTTACATAAGGAGACCAAAACTGTGCACAGTTCTCCATATGTGGTCTCACCAAAGCACTGTAAAATTGCAGCAAATCTTCCTTACACTTGTACTCCAACTCCCCTGGAATAAAGGTCATGATACCATTTTACTCCATAATTGCTTGTTGCACCTGCATGTTAAATTTCTGTGCTTTGTGTACAAGGACAACCAATTCTTCTAAACACAAACATTTAATAGTTTCTCACCATTTGAATAATATTTTGGTTTTCTATTCATCCTCACAGCTTACTGTCCCACCTAGTTTGTATCATCAGCAGACTTGGATACATTACACAAGGTGTCTTCATCCAAGTCATTCATATAGATTGTAAATAGCTGAGGCTCCAGCACTGATCCTTGCAATCCACTAGTAACAGTCTGTCAACCTGAAAATGACCTGTTTATTCCTACTTTCTGTTTTCTGTCATTTAACCAATCCTCGATATATGCTAACAAGTCTGTATCTTGAGGAACAACCTTTCGTGTGGCACCTTATAGAATGCCATGTGAAAATCTAAATACACTACATCCATTGGTTCTCGTTTATCTACCCTGCTAGTTACATCCTCAAAAAACTCTATAGAAACATAGAAAATAGGTGCAGGAGTAGGCCATTTGGCCTATCGAGCCTGCACCACCATTCAATAAGATCATGGCTCATCATTCCTTCAGTACCCCTTTCCTGCTTTCTCTCCATACCCCTTGATCCCTTTAGCCATAATGGCCATATCTAACTCCCTCTTGAATATATCCAATGAACTGGCATCAACAACTCTCTGCGGCAGGGAATTCCATAGGTTAACAACTCTCTGAGTGAAGAGGTTTCTCCTCATCTCAGTCCTAAATGGCCTGCCCCTTATCCTAAGACTGTGTCCCCTGATTCTGGACTTCCCCAACATAGGGAACATTCCTCCCGCATCTAACCTGTCCAGTCCCGTCAGAATCTTATATGTTTCTATGAGATCCCCTCATCCTTCTAAACTCCAGTGTATAAAGGCCCAGCTGATCTGGTCTCTCGTCATATGTCAGTACAGCCATCCCAGGAATCAGTCTGGTGAACCTTTGCTGCACTCCCTCAATAGAAAGAATGTCCTTCCTCAGATTAGGAGACCAAAACTGAACACAATATTGAAGGTGGGGCCTCACCCAAGGCCCTGTACAACTGCAGTAAGACTTCCCTGCTCCTATACGCAAATCCCCTAGCTATGAAGGCCAACATACCATTTGCCTTCTTCACCGCCTGCTGTACCTGCATGCCAACTTTCAATGACTGATGAACCATGACACCCAGGTCTCGCTGCATCTTCCCTTTTCCTAATCTGCCGCCATTCAGATAATATTCTGCCTTCGTGTTTTTGCCCCCAAAGTGGATAACCTCACATTTATCCACATTATACTGCATCTGCCATGTATTTGCCCACTTGCCTAACCTGTCCAATCACCCTGCAGCCTCTTAGCATCCTCCTCACAGCTCACACTGCCACTTAGTTTAGTGTCATCTGCAAACAAGGAGATATTACCCTCAATTCCTTCATCTAAATCATTAATATATATTGTAAAGAGCTGGGGTCCCAGCACTAAGCCCTGCGACACTCCACTAGTCACTGCCTGCCATTCTGAAAATGACCCGTTTATTCCGACTCTCTGCTTCCTGTCTGCCAACCAGTTCTCTATCCACATCAGTACATAACCCTCAATACCATGTGCTTTGATTTTGCACACCAATCTCTTGTGTGGGACCTTGTCAAAAGCCTTTTGAAAGTCCAAATACACCACATCCACTGGTTCTCCCTTGTCCACTCTACTAGTTACATCCTCAAAAAATGCCAGAAGCTTTTTCAAGCATGATTTCCCTTTCATAAATCCATGCTGACTTGGACCAATCCTGTCACTGCTTTCCAAATGCGCTGCTATTTCATCTTTAATGATTGATTCCAATGTTGTCCCCACTACTGATGTCAGGCTAACCGGTCGATAATTACCCGTTTTCTCTCTCCCTCCTTTTTTAAAAAGTGGTGTTACAATAGCAACCCTCCAGTCCATAGGAACTGATCCAGAGTCGATCGACTGTTGGAAAATTACCAATGCATCCACTATTTCTCGGGCCATTTCATTAAATACTCTGGGATGTAGACTATCAGGCCCTGGGGATTTATCGGCCTTCAATCCCATCAATTTCCTAAACACAATTTCCCACCTTATAAGGATATCCTTCAGTTCCTCCTTCTCACTAGACCCTCGGTCCCCTAGTACATCCAGAAGGTTATTTGTGTCTTACTTTGTGAAGACAGAACCAAAGTATTTGTTCAATTGGTCTGCCATTTCTTTGTTTCCCATTATAAATTCACCCGAATCCGACTGCAAGGGACCAATGTTTGCCTTCACTATTCTTTTTCTCTTCACATATCTATAGAAGCTTTTGCAGTCAGTTTTTATGTTTCCGGCAAGCTTGCTCTCGAACTCTATTTTCCCCCTCTTAATTAAACCCTTTGTCCTCCTCTACTGAATTCTAAATTTCTCCCAGTCCTCCGGGTTGCATCTTTTTCTGGCTAATTTATATGCCTCTTCCTTGGATTTAACACTATCTTTAATTTCCCTTGTTAGTCACAGTTGAGCCACCTTCCGGTTTTATTTTTACTCCAGACAGGGATATACAATTGTTGAAATTCATCCATCTGATCTTTAAAGGTTTGCCATTGCCTATCCACCGTCAACCCTTTAAGTATCATTTGCCAGTCTAATCTAGCCAATTCTCACCTCATACCATAAGTTCAGGACTCTAGTTTCTGAATTAACTGTGTCACTCTCCATCTTACTAAAGAATTCTACCATATTATGGTCACTCTTCCCCAAGGGGAATCGCACAACAAGATTGCTAATTAGTCCCTTCTCGTTACACATCACCCAGTCTAGGATTGCCAGCTCTCTGGTTGGTTCCTCGACATATTGGTCTAGAAAACCATCCCTAATACACTCCAGTACTACCAGTTAGGTTAACCCAATCAATGTGTAGATTAAAGTCGCCGATGATTACTGCTGTACATTTATTGCACACATCCCTTATTTCTTGTTTGATGCTGTCCCCAACCTCACTACGACTATTTGGTGGCCTGTACACAACTCCCACTAGCTTTTTCTGCCTTTTGGTATTCCGTAGCTCCAACCATACCGATTCCACATCATTCTAGCTAATGTCCTTCCTTACAATTGCATTAATTTCCTCTTTAACCAGCAATGCCACCCTGCCTCCTTTTCCTTTCTGTCTATCCTTCCTAAATGCTGAATACCCTTGGATGTTGAGTTCCCAGCCTTGGTCACCCTGGAGCCATGTCTCCGTGATGCCAATCACATCGTATCCATTAACTGCTATCTGCACAGTTAATTTGTCCACCTTATTCCAAATACTCCTCGCATTGAGGCACAGAGCCTTCAGGCTTGTCTTTTTAACATACTTTGACCCTTTAGAATTTTGCTGTAAATGACCCTTTTTGTTTTTTGCCTTGGGTTTCTCTGCCCTCCACTTTTACTATTCTCTTTTCTATCGTTTGCTTCTGTCTCCATTTTATTTCCCTCTGTCTCCCTGCATAGCTTCCCATCCCCCTGCCATATTCGTTTAACTCCTCCCAAACACTCCCTCTAGGACATTGGTTCCGGTCCTGCCCAGGTGCAGACCATACGGTTTGTACTGGTCTAACCTCCCCCAGAACCGATTCCAATGCCACAGGAATTTGAATTCCTCCCTGTTGCACTACTGCTCAAGCCAAGTATTCATCTGAGCTATCCTGCGATTCCTACTCTGACTAGCACTATGGATTTGTCAAACCCGATTTCCCTTTCATAAATTCCTGTTTTTTATTCTCCCTCCTTTCTTGAATAGCGGTTTTACATTTGCTAACTTCCAATGCATTAGGACCATTGCAGAATCGAGGGAATTCTGAAGGATCACAACCAATGCATTCACTAATACAAAAACAAAATGCTGCAAATGCGAAGTAAAAGCAAGAAATGCTGCAAACACTCAGCAGTGCCTGTAGAGAGCAAAATAGAGTTAAAGTTTCAAGTCCATGACCTTTCAATAGAACTGGAATAATTAGATATAGAACAGGTTTAACAAGTGCAAAGGCAGGGCGATTGGGAAGAGAGCAAAGAACAAAAGAGAAGATCTGTGGAAGGGAGGAAGGCAGGAATGATTAAATGAATCAAGCTGCAAGGCAAAAGTTGATGGTAATGGGACAACGCATCCACTTCAGATACCTCTTTTGGAACTCTGGAATGTAGGCCACCAGTTCCAAGCCATTTTTGAGCTTTCAGTCCCATTAATTTCTCCAGTACTTTTTCTTCACTAATATTAATCGCTTTAAGTTCCTCGCTCACATTAGACCCTTGGTTCCTCACTATTTGATATGTTTTTGTATCTTCTACTGTTAAGATAGATACAAACATGTGTTTAACATCTCTGCCAACATTATTCCTTATTATATTGTTTCTTGTCCCTGCATCTAAGTATTTTCTTCCTTTTTACATACTTTTAGAAGCTGTTAAAATCGGTTTGTATATTTCTTGCTAGTTTCTCATTCTATTTTCTGCCTCTATCAATTTACTGGTCATTGTTTGCAGATTTCTAAAACTCTCGCAATGCTCAGAGTTATTACTCACTTGACAACATTACTAGCTGCAGCTTTTTATCTAATACTATCCTTAACCTCTTTAGTTAGCCACGGATGGATCACATTTCACGTGGAGGTGTTATTTATCAATGGAAAGTATATTTGTTGAGAATTATGAAACATTTCTTTAAATGTTTGCCGTTGCTTATCTTACGTCATACCTTTTAATCTAATTTCCGAGTGTACCTTATTAAACTAGTCCTCATACCTATGTAATTGGCTTTATTTAAGTTTAAGCATCTAATTTCAAACTTAAGTACTTCACTCTCGAATTCAACTTGAAATTAATCATACTATGATCACTCTTCCCCAGAGCATCCCGTAAAATGAGATTACTAATTAACCCCTTCTCATTACACAATACTTTGTCTAAAATTGCCTCTTCCCTACTTGGATCTATGATGTGTTGTTCTAGGAAACTGTCTCGAATGCATTCCATGAACTTGTCGTCCAAACTATTTTTGCCAATCTGATTTTTCCATTTTATATGAAAACTAAAGTCCCCTGCGATTATTGCATTGCCTTTTTTACAAGCTCTTTCGTAAGTAACAGTAAAGCTACTGTTAAGGGGCCTACAAATAACTCTCACCAGCCTTTTCTGCCCCTTGTTACTTCTTATCTCCACCTGTACTGATTCTAATTCTTAGCCTTTTGGATCAAGATCCTTCCTCATTACTGTCCTTATGACATGATTTATTATCAGGGCTACCAACTCTTCGTTTTTCATTTCGTTTGGCTTTTCGGAAGCATCAATTATTTATTTCCCAACCTTGGTCATCATGCAACCACATCTCTGTAATGCTTATTGGATCAAACCCATTTATCTCTAGTTCTGCCATTAATTCATCTAAATAGTTATGAATGCTTTGCGTATTCAAATAAAGAGCCTTTAATGTTAACTCCACCATCTTTCCATTATTTGACTTTAATCACTGATGCATTATTGCTAGAATCATAGAAATTTACGGCACAGGAGGAGGCCATTTTGGCCGATCGTGTCAGTGCCAGCCGACAAACAGCTATCCAACCTAATCCCACTTTCCAGCTCTTGGTCCGTAGCCCGGCAGGTTACAGCACTTCAAGTGCACATCCAAGCACCCCTTAAAATTGGTGAGGTTTCTGACTCTACCACCCTTTCAGGCAGTGAGTTCCAGACCCCCACCACCCTCTGGGTGAAGACATTTCCCCTCATCTCTCCTCTAACCAATTACTTTAAAATCAATGTCCCCTGGTTGTTGACCCCTCTGCCAAGTGAAATAGGTCCTTCCTATCCACTCTATCTAGGCCCCTCATAATTTTATATACCTCAATATGGTCATCCCTCAGTCTCCTCTGTTCCAAGTAAAACAAATCCAGCCTATTCAATCTTTCCTCATAGCTAGGATTTTCCAGATCAGGCAACATCCTCTTAAATTTCCTTTGTATCCTCTCCAGTGCAATTATATCTGTCCGGTAATGAGGTGACCAGAACTGCACACAGTACTCTAGCTTTGGCCTCACTAGTGCTTTATAGATTTGAAGCATAACCTATCTGCTCTTGTATTTTATGCCTTGACTAATAAAGGCAAGTGTTCCACATGCCTTCTTAACCACCTTATCTACCTGGCCTGCTACCTTCAGGGATCTGTGGACCTGCACTCCCAGGTCCCTTTGTTCCTCTACACTTCCCAGTGTCCTACCATTTAATGAGTGTTCCCTTTCATTGTTAGCCCCCCCACCCCCGCAAACTCATTACCTCACACTTTTCTGGATTACATTTTAATTGGCACTGTTCTTCCCACCTGACCAGTTGATTGATATCTTCCTGCAGTCCACAGCTTTCTTCTTCATTATCAACCACACAGCCTATTTTAGTGTCATCTGCAAATGTTTTAATCATACGACCTATATTCAAGTCTAGATAATTGATGTATATCACAAAAAGCAAGGAACCCAGTACTGAGCCCTGCGGAACTCCACTGGAAACATCATTCCAGTCACAAAAATACCCATCAACCATTACCCTTTGCTTCCTGCCTCTGAGCCAATTTTGGATCCAATTTGCCACTTTGCCCTGGATTCCATGGGCTTTTGCTTTCATAACCAGTCTGCCATGTGAGACCTTATCAAAAGCCTCACTAAAATCCATATACACATCAAATGCACTACCCTTGTCGACCCTCCTTGTTACCTCCTCAAAAAATTCAATTAAGTTAGTCAGACACGATCTTTCCTTAACAAATCCATGCTGACTATCCTTGATTAATCTGTGTCTTTCTAAATGAAGGTTTATCCTGTCCCTCAGAATTTCGTCCAGTATTTTTCCCACCATCAAGTTTAGGCTGACTGGCCTGTAATTACTCGGTCTATCCCTTTCACCCATTTTAAACAACTGTACAACATTAGCAGTCCTCCAGTCCTCTGGCACCATACCTGTAGCCAGAGAGGGCTGGAAAATGATCGTCAGACCCTCTGCTATTTCCTCCATTGCTTCTCTTAACAGCTGGGGATACATTTTATCCAGACCGAGGGATTTATCCACTTTCAAAGCTGCTAAGCCCCTTAATACTTCCTCTCTCACTGTGTTAATTTCAGCTAATATTTCACACCCCTCCTCCCTGATTGCAATGTCTGCATCGCCCCATAATTTTGCAAAGTATTCACTCAGAACCATACCCATGTCTTCTGCCTCCACACACACAGATTACCCTTTTGGTCCCTCACAGGCCCAACTCTTTTTCTAGTTATCCTCTTGCTTTTAATGTATTTATAAAACATCTTTGGGTTTTCCTTGCTTGTTAAGCTCTCGGTCCTTTCCTGTTACCCAAATTGCTACACTGCCCTATGGCCTTGACTTTTTAAACTTTAGATTCATAAAATTCCCCTCAACTGAACCCTCCCCAATTTTTAGTTTAAAGCCCTATCTACAGCCCTAGTTATTCGATTTGCCAGGACACTGGTCCCAGACCTATTTAAGTGGAGTCTGTCCCAACAGAACAGCTCCTTCTTTCCCCAGTACTGGTGCCAGTGCCCCATCGAGAGAGCCTCCTGTCTCCCACACTACTCTTTGAGCCAATCATTCAACTCTCTTATCTGTTTGACCCTACGCCAATTTGCTCAAGTAGTCATTCAGAGATTATTACCTTTGAGGTCCTGCTTATTAATTTGGTCCCTATCTCCTCAAAATCCCCAAGAACCTGATCAGGAAGGCCAATGGAATCTTGACCTTTATTGCAAAGGGGATGGAGTATAAAAGCAGGGATGTCTTGCTACAGTTATGCAGGGTATTGGTGAGGCCATACCTGCAATACTGCATACAGTTTTGGTTTACATTTTTACAAAAGGATTTACTTGCTTTGGAGTCAGTTCAGAGAAGGTTCACTAGGTTGATTCTGGAGATGAGGGGGTTGACATATGAGGAAAGGTTGAGTAGGTTGGGCCTCTACTCATTGGAATTCAGAAGAATGAGAGGTGATCTTATCAAAACGTATAAGATTATGAGGGGGCTTTACAAAGTGGATGCAGAGAGGATGTTTCCACTGATCGGGGAGACTAGAACTAGGGGGCATAATCTCAGAATAAGTGGCCGCCCATTTAAAACAGAGATGAGGAGGAATTTCTTCTCTCAGAGTTGTAAATCTGTGGAATTCACTGCCTCAGAGAGCTGTGGAAGCTGAGACATTGAATAAATTTAAGACCGAGATGGACAGTTTTTTAAACTATAAGGGAATAAGGGGTTATGAGGAGCGGGGAGGGAAGTGGACCAGAGTCCATGATCAGATCAGCCATGGTCGTATTAAATGGCACAGCAGGCTCAAGGGGCCATATGGCTCCTATTTCTTATGTTCTTATTAAATCTTGCTTGTGCTGAATAAAGTTAAATTACTGTCTCCAATAAGGGTCACCCTCGAATCATTTGAAACCAAAGTCCCTCTGCGATATCTTACAGTGATGCTTCACAATGTCTGCACCTCGGATTCCAGCTCAACAATTCTGAGCTGGAGTTCCTCAAGATGTAGACACTTATAGCAGATGTGGTTGTCTGGGATTGCGGTGCTCCCCACAAACTCCCACATGCTGCAGTTCTGGCACATCTTCTCCAATACCGTCCATAGCCAAACTTCTTGTATTTATTTAATCAATTAAAAGTTTGTGTACTGTTAGAACTAAACATCTCATGCATTCTGATTGATATGAATAAACCTCTTGCCAGTTAATATCCAACTGAAACTGATGTTTATACTTTGCCTGTCCCCAGCCACTATCTCCACCCCTCTCCCTGGCAACCGTCTGAGGCTGAACCAAACTGTTTGAAACCTTGGTGTCATATTTGACTCTGAGCTGAGCTTCCAGCCACATATCCATGGCATAACACCACCTATTTCCACCTCCATAACAATATACGACTCCGCCCCTGCCTCAACTCTTCTGCTGCTGAAACCCGCATCCATGCCTCTGTTCCCTCTGGACTTGAATATTCCAATGCACGCCTGACCGGCCTCCCATCTTCCACCCTCTGTAACCTTGAAGTCATCCAATAACTCTGCTGCCGGTGTCTCAACTCTAACCGAGCCCCGTTCACCCATCTGCCTGGAAAGTGACACATTGTACAGCTGAGAAAGGGTGACTTGTGAGGGACATTTACCTTCGGGCATTAACAATAAAATGGAACAACCCGGCAGCAAAGATGGGCCAATGGCAGACTGGCATTGAACACAACAGGCACAGTTGAGAATTGAATGCTAAGCACCGATCAGTGGGGGAAGGGATCAGGATTGGCCCCCCAAGTGAATAATGATCATACAGAGAGGAAGTCAACGGAAAAGTATATAAGGCAGAGTGTAAAATGGTCTGACTATTCGCTATCAGATTGAATGCGAGTTCACCTTACCAACCCTCAGTTCGGATATCCACAGGTTACTGAATGCCGATACATCAAAACAGAAGCCACTTTAAATCATCCCCTTTATTGACTTTAAAGTCACGAACGATCGCTAATTAAACTTGCATTTAAACATTGAGTATACACATAATTAGTACACATAAATAGTTGTTATCAGTGTCACCAGCAATTTGAGTCGTAAGGTTTAATAGAAAGCGTTACTTAACCAAAGGAACAACAACAGTTTCAAAGGCAGTTCACAGTAGCTGAAATTCAGCATTAATTGATCGCTGATTGTAGTGATAGCTCAGGTTAATACTGCAAATTGCTCAGATACATTTGGGATTAACCCTTAGATATATTTTTAAAATGTTAACAGCATTATATAGCCAGTCTATTGAATATATCAGAATCTCTGGGGTAGGAATTGGAATATGTTGCCCCCATTTTGCACCGTTAAATATGTAAATTAGGGGCCTAACGCCTGTCAAATTGCCGCATTTTACAAATTACTGAGCCAGGATTCCTCAGCGGTCCCTGGGCAACCAACCAGAGGCAAAAAATATAGTTTCATTTGAAACTCCCTTCCTGGAGAGCCAGAAGCAGCAAGGGTGCTCCTCGCGGCTCCACAATGGCCACCAATACAGTTGCTGTTCCCCGCTCCCCATCACTTCCCTCTCCCAGTCCTCTCGCCGCTCCCCGGACCTACCCGAGGGCCAGTGCTGGCGTCACTGGTGAGGCTGTCACTGCTGCTCGAAATTGATCATCAATTCCCCGGTGAGCTGCCGGAGCGAGGGCGGGGCACAAAAGGCGACTAGAGATCGCTGGTCTCATTTAGATGTGGTCCCGAGGCCAAATTTCGATCGAGCCTCAGGACCATATGCTTTGGAGCAGAGAACGTTCCATATCCCCAGTTCATGGTAGAAAGCCGGCGCTGTGGAAGATCTGCCCCAATGTGCGGGAACTCGCAGTGTCCCAGAATTATAAAACCTTATCCTTATAGTCAAATGTTTGAGTTGGAAGCTCACCTGTTCTTGGACAGAAATGGCAGATATAAATCACCGAGTAATGAACCTCTCTCGATGAATCCTCATCCTTTCCTCTCAGCTCCCTACCAGGGTTAAATCCACCTGACGTACGAGTGGTGGCATCGGAGCTCCATGGCTAAAATCACACCTTCCCAGATCACCAATGCCACACAATGTGATGCTTTTACCTTCTGCTCAGTGTGGATAGAATTTGGGGCTTGTAAAGATACCTACGACACATGTCAGCTGAAGATTGCACAACATCGCAGAGTGCAGTTATTCGGTAGAAATTCGCACAAATGCTACAGAGTACAATTTGTAATAGTGTAAAGTCAGTACACAAACATGAGGTAGAACATTCATTAGGTGCAATGAAAGGTGTGCAGGAGCAAGCCAACAAGAAGGAATGACTAAGTTGAAGGAGAGAGACATCCCAGCGACAGTGCTGAAACTCTTTTGAGTTTATCTGTGAAAACATAAAACATTAAACGGTGCCACCCGACCTGGGTGACACTCCAGACATTTACAAGGCCCATTTTTTTTTTTCCCCTTTTTTGTGTTTTTTTTTGTGTTTTTTCTTTTTTTTTTTTGTTTTTTTTTTGGGCACTAAAATCACAATTTTTCCCCAGTGCCCCCTATAAAAGGGAAGGGGACACTAAAAGCACCGGCAATTAAAACAAATTAACTTTAAAACGTAAAATCAAATTAAAATTTGGTTGCCGGGCGTGATGATGCACTCCAGTCCCTCCGGTGCCCACCTCTCGCGGAAGGCCGCGAGCGTACCGGTGGACACCGCGTGCTCCATCTCCAAGGACACCCTGGCCCGGATGTAAGAGCGGAAGAGAGGCAGGCAGTCAGGTTGAACGACCCCCTCGACCGCCCGCTGCCTGGACCGGCTGATGGCACCCTTGGCCGTGCCCAGGAGCAGTCCTACGAGGAGGCCTTCGGACCTACCCGCTCCCCTCCGCACAGGGTGCCCAAAGATCAGGAGAGTGGGACTGAAGTGCAGCCAGAATTTCAGGAGCAGCCCCTTCAAATAATGGAACAGGGGCTGCAACCTTGTGCACTCAATAAAAACATGGAACACGGACTCCTCCAGACCGCAGAAATTGCAGGCGGCCTGGGAGTCCGTGAACCGGCTTAAAAATTTGTTGCACGGCACTGCTCCGTGCACCACCCTCCAGGCCAAGTCCCCGATGAATAGTGGGAGGACCCCCGCGTAGAGTGCCCTCCATCGGGGACCCCCGCCTCCTCCGGACGGCAAGATGGTACGCCATGGCGTGTCCGGACGGCCGGCGAGGATGGCAAAGTTGAGGGTGTGCATGAGCAGCCCGTACAGGAAACCCCTCCGCGCGGAACTGAAAGGCACGGAGGGGATTTCCCCGAGGCGGCTCAAGTTGTGAGGCGCCGGCCCCCGAGGGAGGTTCCGGGGTTTGGCGCCGATGAGGAATTCCGTCCGGACGGGGGTCAGTTCGGACGGGATCTCCCCACGTGCTTGAGCCTCCTCGATGCACCTAACGGAGTCAGGGCCCAGAGCTGTTTTTAGCGACTCGATGGCATCGGCCGCGCGGCGGACGTTGGCAGAATTTAGGCGCCGCGCCAGCGTGACTGGCGCCATCCAGCCCGCTCCTCCGCCATCGAGCAGGTCCCTGACCCTGGTCACCTCACCAGCCACAGCCCTCTCTTCCGACCGCCACATGAAGCCTCGGCCGTGGAGGTACGGATTCCCGAGCAGCGGCTCCTGCAGGACGGCCGCCACTCCAGCCGGCGGAGAGCTGCGCTTGGTGGAGACTTTGTTCCAGACCCTGATGAGTTCCCTGTAAAAGACAGGCAGCTCCCGGAGGGCGGTCCTGGCACCCCCCAAGTTCACAAACAGGAGCTGCGTGTCATAATTGAGGTCGAGCTGCTGGCGGAAGAAATACCTCGCCAGAACACACCACCTAGGAGGGGGCTCGACGTAAAGGTATCTCTGCAGGGTCTGAAGACGGAAAGTCGCGAGCTGGGCGCTGACGCACACCAACGACTGACCGCCCTCCTCAAGCGGGAGACTCAAGACCGCGACAGAGACCCAGTGCTTCCTGTTGTTCCAGAAGAAGGCAGTGCTGAAGGCCTGTGCACCAGTAATAGCTGATCCCCTCGTCATGTTGTTCCAACCAACTATGGAAATAGGATTCAGCTGCCAATGTGAAAGATAGCCGAGGTCTGTCCTGTCTGCAAATAACAGGACAGATCCAACCCAACCCAACCCAACAAATTAACACTCTATCAGCTTCTTCCCAATCATGATTGCCATTAATGATCTAAAATCTGAGATAATAGATTTTTGCTAGCCAGGATTATTAAGGGATCCGGAGCCTTGGTAGGTAAATTAAGTTAGAATATGGATGGCCAATTACCTCACTTAAAGGCAGAACGGGCTTGAGGGGTGAATGGTCTATACCTGTTATTATTTTCCTTAGTTCCAAATAGCAGTCAAGTGACGGAATGAGCCATCAATGCTGCCTTCAAAGACCACCTCATAACAAATCATCGACGCTCGGTTCATGTTCCGCCAGTATCATTGGCCTCCAGACCATGTTGCAGCCTTGATGCAAGCAGGAACTGAATCCCAGAAGAGAGGTGAGGGTGGGTGTTCTCAAAAACAATGCAGCATTCAACTGAGTACTTCACTGAGGAGACTGAGAGAGAATGTGATCAATATGAATCAAAGGGAAAATCCTCCACTGGATGTTTAATACCTGACATAAAGAAAGATGGCTGCTGTTGTTGAAGGCACATCACTGCACGAGTTTCTCAGTGCAGCATCCTTGGCCCAACCATTCAACCGCTGCCTCATTGATGACCTTCCCTCCATCATAAGGTCAGTGTGGTGCTGTTCACTGATGGTTCCACAGTGTTTAGCTCCATTGTAAATATACTTTGATAATGGTGCTGCCTGGGTCAGCCAATAGTAAGATTGGATGCCATCCAGCTATGGGTTCAAAAGTAGCCAGTAAAGTTCAAAGCACAAAGGTGGCAGTTAATCAATGTCTCAAACAACAGAAAGCCCAACACCTCCTCCTGACCGTCAAATGTACCACCACTGTCATGTACTCCACCACCGACATTTTGGGGGTCACCATCGACCAGAAACCTAACTCAATCAGGTTTTCCAACACCATGGATACTAGATCAGGGCAGCAGTTGTAAACATGCGATGAATCGCTGAGTTTCTGACCCCTCAACGCCTCTTCATCATTACCATGGTTCAAGTTAAGAGTGATGTGGGACACTCATTGCTCAGCTGGAAGTGTGTCACCCAAACAGTGCTCATGAAGCTTGGCAACATTCAGGACAGAGCCGGTCACTTGATGGGCCCCCATGCCACTGGACACTATATCTACCCTCTCCATCAGGGATGCATTGCAGACACAGCCTATACAATTGTCTGCACTCTAGCAACCTGCTAAGGTTACTTGACTGTGGCAACACCTCTTTCCCTTGCTTCCTCCACTGCCGATAAGGAACAGTGTAGCAATTACATTGGAAGACTGTTGCCTCCCAGTCCCCCCTCCAGGACACAAATATACATAAATTGGACAAACTTAACCATTCCTCCATCATTGCTGTGTCCTTTACTTGAAATTCCCTACCAAATGTAATTGTGGGAATGATCCCCAAAAGGATTTGATCTCTTTTGGATCATGTCTACCATAATGTTAACAGGGCAAAAAGCCATTGGCAGTAAATGCAATCTGATCAGTTTTGTCCATTTGCTGAGACAGTTAAATACGAGGTGAAGGGAAAAATAATAGACATGAAGGATACAGACAAAAATTAATTTAAAAAAAGGAAGCCGTAAGTCTTGAATATTCTCATCACTGAGCATACATATCCATCTGGGTAGTTAGCCTTTATTGACAGGGGGTTGCAATATAAGAGTAAAGAGGTCTTGCTGCAATTCTATATGGCTTAGGCGAGACCACACCTGGATTACTGTGCACAGTTTGGTCTCCTTACCTAAGGAAGGACATACCTGCCATAGAGGGGGTGCAACAAAGGTTCACTAGATTTATTCCTGGGATTGGAGGGATGTCCGATGAGGAGAGATTGTGTAGAATGGGGTTTTATGCATTTTGGGAAGATAGTACACAATAAATGGCACGATTTTCAAAAATATAGATTAGTAGAGAGAACTTGTCTATATTCAAAAATTCTTAAAGGTTTTACGACAAGTTGATAAGATGGTTAAAGAGCATGTGGGTTACTTGCGTTTATAAATAGAGTAATAGAATACAACAGCAAAGAGTTCATGCTAGAACTTTTATAAATCACTGGTTAGTGCTCAGTGGGATTATTGTGGATAATTATTGGCACCATACTTCAGGAAAGTTGAAAAGGTATTAGAAATGGTACAGTCGAGGTTTACCAGGATGTTACTAGGGAAGAGAGACTTCCGTTATGAGGAGAGGTTGGAAAAGTTAGGACTGTTTTGTTTGGTACAGAGAAGGTTAAGAGGTAACCTCGAAAAGCCTTTTTTTGCAGATGATGAAACATTTTGATAGAATTAACGTTCTTCGTCAAAAAGGAGACAGACAGTGAAGGAACAGAGCTGGAGGTTGGAGCAGGAGACGAAGGAGAAAAGAGATATACAAAATTGAAGGAAGCAGTACGAAAAATCAAGGAGGACGGACTCACCAGAGAGTGACATAAATCAAATGGCACGAAGAGACAGATTATTAAATAATCTTGTACGATGTTACAAATGTTAATTAGTTATAATATCATGATCGGAATTGAACCAGCCATTCGTTCATGTTCGTGACGCCATATTCTACCTTGTCTTACAACTGCTGACAGTGAGTGCCACCTGTGGGATATATGATCATAAGAACATGCCCTTGGTCTCCTGCTCCGTCAGTCAATAAGATCATGGCTGCTCTACTACATCAACTTCACTTTTCCACCCTATCCCCATTGACCTTGATTCCCTTAGTATCAAAATAATTATTGACCTCTTTCTTGAATATACTCAATGACTGAGCATCCACAGTTCTCTGGGTTAGAGAATTTCAAAGATTCACAACCCTTTGAGTGAAGAAATGTCTCCTCATCTCAGTCCTGAATGGCTGACCTCTTATTCTGAGATTGTGGCCCCTGGTTCTAGACTGCCAAGATAGGGAGTCAAACCCTGTCAAGTCCTTTGATAATGTTATATGTTTCAGTCAGATCATCTCTCATTCATCTAAACTCTAGGGAATATAGACCTAGTCTACTCAATATTCTTTACACTTATACATCAATCCATTTGAAATAAAGACTAACACACCACTTGCTCTCCTAGTTGCTTACTATACCTGCATGTTAACATCCTGTGATTCAGGTACAAGGACACCGATGTCCCTCTGAATAACAACCTGTCCCATCCTCTCACTACATGCAAAGGTGCCCCTTATCTACCCCGCTAGTTACAATCTCAAAAAACGAACAGATTTGTCAAGCACGATTTCCCTTTCATGTTGACTCTGCCCAATCATATTATGATTTTACAAGTGTTCCTGATACCACCTCACCGATAATAATAGATCCTAGCGTATGGTCCATGTTACCAGGAGAAGTCCAATCCATACCGCCTTTGACCTATTGTGAGGTGCATGTCTCTCGACAAATAGAGACACGGTAATGACAGGGCCTTTGGTGCTCTGTTCGGAGTGTTCTGGAAAGAGGAATTGAGCAAGGGCCCACAGCACTCACAACCAATAATTTTACAGTGAGTTCAACTCCAGTCATCAATACCCCAGAGCTGACCTGCAGAGAAACAGTGGTAGAGTTGTAGGAGGCTGACCCTGCTTGGAAAGTTAAAGATATGGTACATTTCTGGAGATGCACCGCAGATGCTAGCTGTGTAGGCGACAGGAGAGTACATTTATATTCCTCATCTGCCCCATTCTGCCAACACGGACACAGTGTTCCACTTGTTTATATCAATACGTGTGGCTAACAAGAGAGGATCTCCTTCATAGAAGATGTTGAATAGTTTTTAATTTGTAAGACTAGATATCTGTGTCTGTAGAAAGAGAGATATAATTGAGAGAAGGGCCACAGAGGGATAGATGAAAAGGAGAAAGAGATACTGGCAATGAGGCAACAGATGTGAAGGGTGAAAAATACCTTTTAATGAGAAGAGAGGTGTAATAACACAAGAGTCCTGTTATTATCAACCGCGACCGGGTGTGTACGCGATCTCTTTTATTCTGCCTCGGATAAGTACAAGATTCCACTTGCTGTGTTGCCTGCATGACATCCGGCAGTGGCGCCCTCTGGTTTCTGGTGACCCCAAGCAGAAATATATTACAGCAGCCCCCTTTCAAAATCTTAGTATCAGTCACTTTGCAATACAAGATGATCTGGGGCTTTCCATTCACGAGTTGATCATCTCAGTTCAACATTATTTCTAGGTGAACGTTCTAAGTCAGTTGTGACTGGAGGTTGAGTAACAGTTCTGGTGGGAGTGGTAATAATATCAGAGACTGAAGGTCCGGGTTCAGGAATGAAAACAGAGACCTCTGATGAATGAATTATAGTTGGTGGGTCACTGACTGGGTCTTCCTCAAATGGCTGTGTGTGCCGCAGTTTTACCTGTTCTACATGTTTTCTGCAAGTTTGGCCATCCTTGAGCACGACAATGAAAACTCTGTTAACCTCCTTAGCTGTAACAGTACCAGTGATCCATTTTGGACCTCGACCATAGTTCAGTACAAACACTGGATCATTGACAGAAATATCTCGTGACACAGCAGTACAATCATGATACAATTGCTGACTTTGATGTCCGTTTTCAACATGATCATTCAAATCAGGATGAACAAGTGAAAGCTTGGTCTTCAGATTTCTCTTCATCAGTAGTTCAGCAGGGGGAACACCAGTTACAGTATGAGGTCTTGTCCTATAACTGAGCAATATGCATGTCAAACAAGTTTGAAGTGAACTCTGAGTTACACGTTTCATACCTTGTTTGATAGTTTGAATAGCAGGCTCTGCTTGACCATTAGAAGCAGGTTTGAATGGAGCTGACCTCACATGTCTAATACCATTGAGCTTCATGAACTCCTGAAACTCAAGACCTGTCAGGTAAACCATGACATGTAGGCTCTCAATAGTGGCTGTAGATGTACTGGATGACATAATAATACACTCTATCCACTTTGAATATGCATCCACCACAACAAAAAACATCTTTCCAAGGAATGGACCCGCAAAATCGATGTGGATCCTCAACCATGGGTTAGATGGCCACGACCAAAGACTCAACAGAGATTCCACTGGTACTTTACTTAGCTGCATGCAAGTATGACACTGATGGACACATGATTCTAGATCAGAGTCACCATATGAGACCTAGCAATGGCTTTCATCAGAACAATACCAGGATGAGTGCTATGTAGCTCACGTACAAATCTTTCTCTCCCTTTTGAACGCATAATGACACGATTATCCCACAGTAAATAATCTGATTGAATGGACAGCTCATCCTTGCAATGGATGTAAGGTTTGGTCTCTTCACACATCTTCCTAGGTCTATCACCAATCATCACTGAGGACTCAACATTTCACAACCGACAAAATAGAGGCATGGCTGGTCCAGATCCTAACTTGTTGAGCAGTGACAGGAGTTTCACTCTCGAAAGCATCCATTACCAACATTAGATCTGCGGGTTGAGGCGTTTTCACATCAGGTGTAGGCAAAGGCAAACGACTCAATGCATCATCACAATTCTCAGTACCGGGTCTATGATGAATAATGTAATTATAGCTAGACAATGTTAACACCCACCTCTGAATACGGTACGATGCATTGGTATTAATACCTTTGTTTTCAGAAAACAATTAAATGAGTGGCTTGTGATCTGTTTCGAGTTCAAAACGGAAACCAAACAGGTACTGATGCATTTTTATTACACCATACACACAGGCCAAAGCTTCTTTGTCTACCATGCTGTAAGCTCTATCCGCTTTTGATTAACTTCTCGAAGCATATGCAACAGATTGTTGCTTACCCGACTCATTGGCTTGTTGGAGTATACAGCCAACACCATATGATGAAGCATCACAGGTTAAAACAAGACTCTTACACAGATCATAATGAACAAGCAGAATCTTAGCTTTCTCTAAGGCTCCATCTTGAGACATACCCCAGACCCATTTGTTACCTTTTTTGAGCAGCAAATGCTCTAATAAAGTGCTCAATCTAGATAAGACATTACCAGAGTAGTTGAGTAGCCCAAGGAACGAATGCAGCTCTGTCACCTTTTGAGGATTGGGAGCATTTTTGATGGCCTTGGTTTTTGAATCAATAGGCCTGATTCCATCAGCAGAAATCTTCCTACCAAGGAATTCAACTTCAGGTGCCATGAAGGTACACTTGTAACATTTCAGCCCGAGTCCCACTTTGTCCAGACAATGTAGAACTTCCTCAAGATTGTTCAGATATTCAGCATTGTCGCGACCTGTGACCAGAATATCATCTTGGAACACAACAGTTCTAGGTTCAGACTTCAGTAGACTCTCCATATTCCACTGAAATATGGCTGCAGCCAAACGAATTCAGAAAGAACACCTGTTGTAGACAAACAATCCTTTATGGGTGTTGATGCAGGTCAGTTTCTTCGAATTATCGATGAGTTCCTGTGTCAGGTAGGCCGACGTCAGATCATAGAAACATAGAAAATAGGTGCAGGATTGGCCATTCGGCCCTTCAAGCCTGCACCACCATTCAATAATATTAAGGCTGATCATTTCATCAGTACCCCTTTCCTGCTTTCTCTCTATACCCCTTGATCCCCTTAGCCAAAAGGGCCATATCTAACTCCCTCTTGAATATATCCAATGAACTGGCATCAATAACTCTCTGCGGCAGGGAATTCCATAGGTTAACAACTCTCTGAGTGAAAAAGTTTCTCCTCATCTCAGTCCTAAATGGCCTACCCCTTATCCTAAGACTATGTCCCCTGGTTCCGGACTTCCCCAACATCGGGAACATTCTTCCCGCATCGAACCTGTCCAGTCCCATCAGAATCTTACATGTTTCTATGAGATCCCCTCTCATCCTTCTCAACTTCAGTGAATAAAGGCCCAGTTGATCCAGTTTCTTCTCATATGACAGTCCAGCCATCTCAGGAATCAGTCTGGTGAATCTTCGCTGCACTCCCTCAATAGCCAGAACGTCCTTCCTCAGATTAGGAGACCAGAACTGTACACAATATTCCAGGTGAGGCCTCACTAAGGCCCTGTACAACTGCAGTAAGACCACCCTGCTCCTATACTCAAATCCCCTAGCTATGAAGGCCAACATACCATTTGCCTTCTTCACCGTCTGCTGTACCTGCATGCCCACTTTCAATGACTGATGAATCATGGCAACCTGGTCTCGTTGCACCTCCCCTTTTACTAATCTGCCGCCATCCAGATAATATTCTGCCTTCGTGTTTTTGCCCCCAAAATGGATAACCTCACATTTATCCACAATATACTGCATCTGCCATGCATTTGCCCACTCACCTAACCTATCCAAGTCACCCTGCAGTCTTTTAGCATCCTCCTCACAGCTCACACTGCCATCCAGTTTAGTGTCATCCGCAAACTTGGAGATATTACACTCAATTCCTTCATCTAAATCGTTAATGTATTTTGTAAAGAGCTGGGGTCCCAGCACTGAACCCTGCGGCACTTCACTAGTCACTGCCTGCCATTCTGAAAAGGACCCGTTTATCCCGACTTTCTGCTTCCTGTCTGCCAACCAGTTCTCTATCCACGTCAGTACATTATCCCCAACACCATGCACTTTGACTTTGCACATCAATCTCTTGTGCGGGATCTTGTCAAAAGCCTTTTGAAAGTCCAAATACACCACATCCACTG
Source organism: Pristiophorus japonicus (assembly GCF_044704955.1). Taxonomy (NCBI): domain Eukaryota; kingdom Metazoa; phylum Chordata; class Chondrichthyes; family Pristiophoridae; genus Pristiophorus; species Pristiophorus japonicus. The sequence continues at coordinate 49,410,623 of NC_091995.1, forward strand.
GTTCTCCCTTGTCTAGTCTGCTGGTTACATCCTCAAAAAATTCCAGCAGATTCATCAAGCATGATTTCCCTTTCGTAAATCCATGCTGACTAGGTCCGATCCCGTCACTGCTTTCCAAATGCGCTGCTATTTCATCCTTAATGATTGATTCCAAAATTTTCCCCACTACTGATGTCAGCCTAACCGCTCTATAATTCCCTGTTTTCTCTCTCCCTCCTTTTTTAAAAAGTGATGTCACATTAGCTACCCTCCAGTCCGTAGGAACTGATCCCGAGTCGATAGACTGTTGAAAAATTATCTAGGGCCACTTCCTTAAGTATTCTAGGATGCAGACTATCAGGCGCTGGGGAGTTATCGGCCTTCAATCCCATCAATTTCCCGAACACAATTTCCCGCCTAATAAGGATATCCTTCAGTTCCTCCTTCTCACTACACCTACTGTCCTCCAGTACAATCGTAAGGTTATTTGTGTCTTCCTTGGTGAAGACAGAACCGAAGAATTTGTTCAATTGGTCTGCCATTTCTTTGTTCCCCATTATGAATTCACCTGAATCCAACTGCAAGGGACCTACGTTTGTCTTCACTAATCTTTTTCTCTTCACATATTTATAGAAGCTTTTGCAGTCAGTTTTTATGTTCCCTGCAAGCTTCCTCTCATACTCTATTTCCCCCCTCTGAATTAAGCCCTTAGTCTTCCTCTGTTGAATTCTAAATTTCTCCCAGTCCTCAGGCTTGTTGCTTTTTCTAGCCAAAATATATGCCTCTTCCTTGGCTTTCACACTATCCTTAATTGCCCATGTTAGCCATGGTTGAGCCACCTTCCCCGTTTTATTTTTACTCCAGACAAGGATGTACAATTGCTGAAGTTCATCCATGTGATCTTTAAATGTTTGCCATTGCTTATCCACCGTCACCCCTTTAAGTATCCTCTGCCAGTCTATTCTCGCCAATTCATACCTCATACCATCGAAGTTACCTTTCCTTAAGTTTAGGAGCCTAGTTTCCGAATTAACTGTGTCACTCTCCATCTTAATAAAGAATTCTACCATATTATGGTCACTCTTCCCCAAGGGGCCTCGCACAACAAGATTGCTAATTAGTCCCTTCTCATTACACATCACTCAGTCCAGGATGGCCAGCTCTCAAATTGTTCCTCGACATATTGGTCTAGAAAATCATCCCTAATACACTCCAGGAGATCCTCCTACACCGCATTGCTACCAGTTTGGTTAGCCCAATCAATATCTAGATTCAAGTCGCCCATGATAACTGCTGTACCTTTATTGCACACATCCCTTATTTCTTGTTTGATGATGTGCCCAACCTCACTATTACTGTTTGGTGGTCTGGACACAACTCCCACTAGCGTTTTCTACCCTGTGGAATACCGCAGCTCCACCCATACTGATTCCACATCATCCAGTCTAATGTCCCTCCTTAGTACTGTATTAATTTCCTCTTTAACCAGCAACGCCACCCCGCCTCCTTTTCCTTTCTGTCTATCCTTCCTAAATGCTGATTAGCCTTGCATGTTGAGTTCCCAGCCTTGGTCATCCTGGAGCCATGTCTCCAATTACATCATACCCGTTAACTGCGTAGTTAATTTGTCCACCTTATTCCGAATACTCCTTGCATTGAGACACAGAGCCTTCAGGCTTGTCTTTTTAACACACTTTGACTCTTTAGAATTTTGCTGTAATGTGACCCTTTTTGTTTTTTGCCTTGGGTTTCTCTGCCCTCCACTTTTACTGTTCTCCTTTCTATCTTTTGCTTCTGACTCCATTTTATTTCCCTCTGTCTCGCTGCATAGGTTCCCATCCCCCTGCCATATTAGTTTAACTCCTCCCCAACAGCACGAGCAAACACTCCCTCTCGGACATTGGTTCTGGTCCTGGCCAGGTGCAGACCGTCCGGTTTGTACTGGTCCCACCTCCCCCAGAACCAGTTCCAATGCCCCAGGAATTTGAATCCCTCCCTTCTGCATCATTGCCCAAGCCACATATTCTTCTGAGCTATCGTGCGATTCCTACTCTGACTAGCACATGGCACTGGTAGCAATCCTGAGGTTACTACTTTTGAGGTCCTACTTTTTAATTTAACTCCTAGCTCCCTAAATTCGTCTCGTAGTATCTCATCCCGTTTTTTACCTCTATCGTTGGTACCTATATGCACCAGAACAACTCGCTGTTCACCCTCCCTTTTCAGAATGTCCTGCAGCCACTCCATGACATCCTTGACCCTTGCACCAGGAGTCAGCGAGAGCCGGAGCGGGGAGATCGAGCTGGCCTACTTAAGGCCCAGCATCGAGGAGACTCGGGAGTCGGCGAGAGGACTTGCGGGGAGATCAAGGCGGCCTAATTAAGGCCCAGCATCGAGGAGACTCGGGAGTCAGCGAGAGGACTTGCGGGGAGATCAAGGTGGCCTACTTAAGGCCCAGCATCGAGGAGACTCGGGAGTCGGCGAGAGGACTTGCGGGGAGATCGAGCTGGCCTACTTAAGGCCCAGCATCAAGGAGACTCGGGAGTCGGCGAGAGGACTTGCGGGGAGATCGAGCTGGCCTACTTAAGGCCCAGCATCGAGGAGACTCGGGAGTCGGCGAGAGGACTTGCGGGGAGATCGAGCTGGCCTACTTAAGGCCCAGCATCGAGGAGACTCGGGAGTCGGCGAGAGGACTTGCGGGGAGATCGAGGCGGCCTACTTAAGGCCCAGCATCGAGGAGGCCTACCGGTGCAGCTGCAGCAGGAAGGCAAAAAAGTAGAAAGAAATCGAAAGGTGACGTCACAGCCAAGGGGGTAAGTGATTAGTAAGTAGCTTTTCTTTTTTCTTTTCTTTATCAGTAAGTAACCTTTAGCATTGTTGTTGCCAAATTAAGTTAATCTAAGGGTTAAGTCATGGCAGGAGAGCTCGGACATGAGTTATGCTCCTCCTGTACTATGTGGGAAGTCAGGGATGCTTCCGGTGTCCCTGACAACTACGTGTGCGGGAAGTGTATCCGCCTCTTGCTCCTGACGGACCGCATTGCGGAACTGGAGCTACAGGTGGATTCACGCTGGAGCATGCACGATGCTAAGAATGATGTGGATAACTTATTTAGTGAGTTGGTCTTACCGCAGGTAAAGGTTCCACAGATCTAGCTTAGTGAACGACTTTCCACCAACTAGCATGGCAAATCGGTCATCCGCCTTCGATAACGGGTACTGAATCTGTTTTGAGAATCGGTTAATCGTAACCTTGTAGTCTCCGCAAATCCTGACAGTGCCATCACTCTTCAACAAAGGAACAATAGGGCTGGCCCATTCATTGAACTCGACAGGTGATATGACCTCTTCAAGTTGGAGTCTGTCAAGCTCAATCACAATCTTCTCCCTCATCATATAAGGGACAGACCGAGATTTGTGATAGACAGGCCTTGCATCAGAATCCAGGTGAATCTGCACCTTGGCTCCAGTAAAATTACCAATACCAGGCTCAAACAAAGAAGGAAACTTCTTCAGCACTTGAGCAAAAGAAGTGTCGTCCACCAAGGACAATGCTTTGACATCACTCCAGTTCAGCTTGAAGTTAGGGAGTTAGATATGGCCCTTATGGCTAAAGGGATCAAGGGGTATGGAGAGAAAGCAGGAATTGGGTACTGAAGTTGCATGATCAGCCATGATCATATTGAATGGTGGTGCAGGCTCAAAGGGCCGAATGGCCTACTCCTGCACCTATTTTCTATGTTTCTCGAGCCAATTCAGACCAAACAGCGTTGGACCATTACCTGAGATGATCCATAATGGTAGATCTTAGATCACGCCATCATATGACACCTTGACTACTGCACTGCCAATCACCGATATGGGTTCCTTTGCTTCAGTATGCAACATGGCTTTGACCGGACTCAGCTTAGGCTTGACAGCCTTAGTGTCCCACAGCTTGTCAAATGTCACTTGGCTCATGATCGACTAACTTGCACCTGCGTCCAGCTCCATTGATTCAGGCACGCCATATAGCTTCACATTATCAGTTATCTGCTGGATCTTTGATGAGAATGAATACAAAGCATCCACTTCCTCCTCAGATTGTGTATCCAAGTTAGCACTGGACTGGTCATCATCAACAATATGATGAGCAGCAGTAGCACGCTTGCTCAGTTGTGGGCACGTTTTCTGGAGATGTCCCACTTTCGATTAGCCATTTCAGGAGTATTGTTTAAACTGAACTAATGGGGCCAATGATTGCCCCCACAACACCAACAGGGTGAACTCAGCTTCGTACCAGGTGAGCTCTGAGCAGCTACAGGTTTCACGTAAAGAGTTGACTTGGCCCTGCCATGAGCAGCTTTGCCAGAAGACGACACAATCTTGTTTACAGTACCTGACAAGCCTGCCATGGAGCGCCAACCTTTTGATTCTGCCTCAAGTTCTCATCAGTCATCATACAGGCATGGGCAATTGTGATGGCCTTTTTCAAGTCCAGTTTCTCTTCAGCCAATAGCTTCCAAAGAATCACATCATGGTTGATGCCTATCACGAAAAAGTCTCTCAACTTGTCTTCCAGCGTGTTCCCAAACTTATACGGCTCAGCAAGACGTCGTAGGTCACGACAAATCTCGACACGTTTCGGCCCTCAGCATGGACATGCGTGTAGAAGTGATAGCGTGAGATGATGATCCCTTCCTTTGGCTTTAGATGGTCACGCACTAAATCGCACAATTCCTCGTAAGACTTGGTAGTTGGACGAAAGGGCGAGAGAAGGTTCGTCATGATGCCGTAAACCTTCTGACCACAGACGGTGAGGAGAACCGCCCTGCGATGGACTGCATCAGCCTCTTCCTTCATTTTGTTGGCAAAACAATATTGATCCAGGCGGTCGACAACGTTCGCCCAATTCACAAATTCGTGCAGAATTCCAATAGTGCACATTGTAAAGAGGAATGTTCTTAGTTTACCTTGTCGCCAATGTAATAACACAAGAGTCCGTTTTTTAGCAACCTCGACCAGGTGTGTACTGGATCTCTTATATTCCACATCAGATAAGTACAAGATCTGACTTGCTGTATTGCCTGCATGACATCCGACAGTGGCGCTCTCTGGTGCCTGGTGACCTCAAGCATAAATATATTACAAGACGAAAGATTCAAAGTAAGCATAAGTGATGGAGGTGTAAATAACACGGTTTAAAGGTTCCAAGGAGTAGTCGTACAGATGGTCCTCATGCTGTGCATGTAGAGTAGGAAGATATATTTAAATGCTATGTTAAAACTGGAGAGCAGTTAAAGATAAAGATACAGAACTGTGGAAAGATAGTTTCAATTAGATACTGCTTCAAAAAAGGCAGTACAGAGACAGTGGGAATTGTTCAAACAGGGGGTATTAATGTACAGTGTTGCCATATTCCCACAAGGAAAGGGAGCTCATCATAAACCGGTGTTCCTAGAATGTGCAGAAAAATAAAAATTACAATGAGAGTTAAGAGGGCCTGCCACAACTCTAGTGGAAAATGAAATGTAACTGAATTTATAAAATACAGGCAGGAAGTGAAAAAGATAAGAAATGGTAACAAGAAGTCTGATGAAAGTTTGGCGAGGAACATCAAGTTAAATAGTAAGGGTATTTAGAAACTGATGAAAAGCAAAAGAATAATCAATGGATGGAGCTCCTTAAAGAGAGAATGTGGAATAATATTCTGGAGGAAGAACGAGATACAGATAATGGGAAACAAATATTCTGCAGTCGGTTTTTTTTTACCTAGTAATACGATAGAGGGATTGAAGGGATACACGGGGAGGAGAGGAATCGATTAGAGCTGCCATAAAACACGATAGCATTGATCCAACCTCAAAATAGTGGATTAATTAAGGACACACAACATTAATCTGTAACCAATAAGTGCCGTTTGACACACTTAATTGAGTTGATTAACACAATACAAGTAGCAGATTTACCTTGACATTCCCGTGTGCGTTAAGGAGTTAACACCTCTGTAAATTCAGTGTTCACAGGAATATTGGGCAAATAGGTTAAAGTTCATTGGAGTGTTTCACTGATCAGAAGTTCCACCCTCCCAATGGACAAGAATCAGTAGAGTAAAAGATCTGTTTGTTTAAAAGACCATAAGTAATATCAGTCATTGTGTAAGCTAATTGCCTCACTTGAGATTTCCCTCAGATATAAATAATGGTTGGATTGAAGCGGCTTCATCTTATTGTCAGACTGAGCTATTGCTTGCAGCACGGCACCGTGTCACTGGAACAGATGGATCGACCAATCCTTGCCCAGATCGAAGCGGTTTATTATCCTATCCTCGCAGTGTTTGGTGTTCCTGGTAAGTCATTACCATCAGTTGTCAATGTCGCTCGGTGTTTAGCTGTATCACTGCTCTTGTGGATTCTCTGATCTGTTTGTTTTCACGGGGTTGTTTGCACAGCCCATAATTACTGAGATCAATTAAATGTAATCAGTTTCTACTGAATCGTTAATGCAATAATCCCACGGAAATTCCCAGGACATTCTAATTGTCTCTGGAGTTTCAGCATCGATAATATTAACAACTTTCATTGGAGGGGGAAACTGGTCTTCGACAGCAGCGCGAGACAGACTCACAGCGATTCAGAGCCCGTTTTACTCCACACCCAATTTCCTTTCCCATTGAAATAAAATCAAAAAAATGAAGCTTGGTAGAAATCTTGTGCCAATAACACTATTGGCTGTTTTGCTCTAGCGTCCAAAGCCGATTTCACACACAGCCAGATATAGAGAAACAGACAGGCAGAGAGATAGAGAGCAACAGAGTCAGAAATAGAGAAACAGGCAGGGAGAGAGTTAGAGAGCGACAGAGTCAGAAATAGAGAAACAGACAGGGAGAGAGATAGTGAGCAACAGAGCCAGATATAGAGAAACAGACAGGGAGAGAGATAGAGAGTGACAGAGTCAGAAATAGAGAAACAGGCAGGGAGAGAGATAGAGAGTGACAGAGTGAGAAATAGAGAAACAGACAGGGAGAGAGTTAGAGAGCGACAGAGTCAGAAATAGAGAAACAGGCAGGGAGAGAGTTAGAGAGTGACAGAGTCAGAAATAGAGAAACAGGCAGGGAGAGAGATAGAGAGTGACAGAGTCAGAAATAGAGAAACAGAAAGGGAGAGAGATAGAGAGTGACAGAGTCAGAAATAGAGAAACAGGCAGGGAGAGAGATAGAGAGTGACAGAGTCAGAAATAGAGAAACAGAAAGGGAGAGAGATAGAGAGTGACAGAGTCAGAAATAGAGAAACAGGCAGGGAGAGAGATAGAGAGTGACAGAGTGAGAAATAGAGAAACAGACAGGAAGAGAGTTAGAGTGCGACAGAGTCAGAAATAGAGAAACAGGCAGGGAGACAGTTAGAGAGTGACACGGTCAGAAATAGAGAAACAGGCAGGGAGAGAGTTAGAGAGCGACAGTCAGAAATAGAGAAACAGACAGGGAGAGAGATCGTGAGCGACAGAGTCAGAAATAGAGGAACAGTCAGGAAGAGAGATAGAGAGTGACAGTCAGAAATAGAGAAACAGGCAGGCAAATGGAGCTGAGTCCATGATCAGATCAGCCATGATCTTATTAAATGGCGGAGCAGGTTCGAGGGGCCAGGTGACCTACTCCTGCTCCTATTTCTTATGTAAGAAACCTGCCACCCTTATCCATCTGGCCTTATCCATATGTGACTCAATTCCCACACCAATTGCCCTCAGAAGCGGTCTAGCAAGTCACGAAGGGCAACTAGGGATAGGCAATAATGACAGCAATGCCCACATCCTGGGAATCCATTAAAATATGCACAGTAAATGTAACTGTGCTTTATTAACTTATTTACTGTTTTCTCCCTATTGCCATGTCTCAAGGTTTGCTAACATATGTCTGCACCTTGGGCTTCCGTTATTTACACAGTTGTCTGAGTACTCTACTTCTGCACCCTGGCCAAGATGGATAATGGGTGGAGATGCCGTCTGAGACTCTCCAAAGTATCTCAGAATGTTTCTCCCCTTAATCTGACACTCCCCTTTAATGTTCCCATCCCTTTTATTTGAATGATACCCATTTTCCGAGCTCCATTTCCCTTCCTGCTCCCCATAACCCTCTATTCCTTTATCACTCAAAAATATGTCCATCTCCGCCTTATATATATTCAGTGACCCAGCCTCCACAGCTCTTTGGGGCAGGGAATTCCATAGATATACAACTCTCTGAGAGAAGTAGTTGGAGATATATCCCCAACAATGTCTCCGCAAGATCCTGTAAATCCCCTGGGAGGACAGGTGCACCAACATCAGATTCCTTGCCCAGGCTAACATACCCAGCATTAAAGCACTGGCTACACTCGATCAGCTTCGCTGGGCAGACCACATAGTTCGCATGCCAGACACGAGACTCCCTAAGTAATTGCTCTCCTTCACGGTAAATAAGCCAAGGATGGGCAGCAGAAACGTTACAAGGACACCCTCAAAGACTCCCTGGTGAAGTACGATGTCACCACTGACACCTGGGACTCCCTGGCTGAAGACCACCCTAGGTGGAGAAAGTGCATCCGGGAGGGCGTTGAGCTCTTCAAATCTCAATGCCACGAGCGTGAAGAGGTTAGGCGCATGCAACGGAAGGAGCGTGCTGTAAATAAGTCTGACCACCCCCTTCCCCCGACGAATGTCTATTCCACCTGTGACAGGGTCTATGGCTCTCATATTGGACTGTTCAGCCACCAAAGGACTCATTTTAGGAGTGGAAGCATGTTTTCCTCAATTCTGAGGGACTGCCTATGATGATGATGGGCTCCCAAACCTGTCCCAATCTGCCGCTCAAGCTATGCTGTGAGGAGACCTGGGGGTTAAGTGCACGCTTCTGGTTAATACTGTACATTAACCCTTAGCCATTCATGTCGAAAATAACCTAACAAAAAAGTCCCAGCTAAAGTGAGAGAGACGAAGATGATTCGAGTGACACAGAAACAAACTGAGACATAGAGAGGCAGGAAAAACGTAGATTGTGAGGAAAACAGAGGGATGGTCAGAATCAGTGACAGCTATAGAAATACATCGAGAGTCAGAGAGAGAGCATGACTTGAGTAGTGGAACATATGCGCTGTAAATTGATTAACTCTCATTACCTGCCGGCCATTTTGTTATACCTGAAATGATTAATTTATTTATCCCACTGTTATTGCAGCAAATTTATTCACAATTGTGATTCTCTCCCGGGGAAAGTGCGGTCTCTCCGTATGTATCTCTCGTTACCTGGTGGCCATGGCAGCGGCAGATCTACTGGTCCTGATATTTGATGTCATTCTGTATGAGATTAAAGAGATTTATTTCCCACGTTCATTCCTGAACTATACTCTCATCTGCAGTCTCAATAGCAGCCTGGCATTTGCTGCCATTGAATGTTCTGTCTGGTTAACCGTCGCCTTCACCTTTGATCGATTCATCGCCATTTGTTACCAGAAGCTGAGAGTCAAATATTGCACCGAGAAAACTGCAGCTGTGATCATAACAACGGTGTGTGGGTTGGGCCTGTTAGTAAACATTCCACTTTACTTTGCAAATGATTTTGGTGAAATAGTTGATAACATACAATGGTTCTGTGTTGTAAAATCTACCTTCTACACCTTGCCCATTTGGAAGGCTTACTGCTGGCTTCACGTTATTTTAACCCCATTCGCTCCATTTGTGTTGATTGCACTGCTCAATGCTCTGACCATCAGGCACATTGTGCAGGCCAGTAGAGTCAGGAGAGGACTCCGAGGGAGTAAGACGGGTGAGAGTCACAATGATCCAGAGATGGAGAACCGAAGGAAATCCATCATTTTACTGCTCACAATATCAGGCAGCTTTATCCTGTTATGGATGGTAACTTCTCTCTATGAAATATGTGTACAAATTACAGATACTCAATTGTTCAGAACAGATTACGCAGATCCTTTTACCATCATGGAACACAGTGGATACATGCTCCAGCGTTTGAGTTCCTGCACCAACACGGTTATTTATGCAGTGGCCCAGATTAAGTTCAGAGATGCATTAAAGAATGTGATTAAATATCCCTTTGCTCAGGTAATTAAGTTAATTAAATCAAATTAACAACACTACATATAAACCATGACTCCCCATAGGAATGTAGGAACAGGAGCAGGCCATTTAGCCCCTTGACCGTGTTGTGCCATATCCAGGCTAATCTGTGGCCTAACTCCAGAAACCCGCCTTTGCCACATATTCTTTAATACCTTTGATTAACAAAAAGCTATCAATCTCAGATTTAAAATTAACAATTGACCTAGCATCAATTGCCCTTTGCAGAAGAAAGTTCCAAACATCGACCACTGTGTGTGTGGAAGTGTTTCCAAACTTCACTCCTGAACGGCCTGGCTTTAATTTTTCTACCATGCCCCCGAGTCCTCGACTGCCCAAACCAGTCGAAATTAACTCTATCTACCCTATCAGTTCCTCTTAATATCTTGAAAACTTCGATCAAACCACCTCGTAACTGTGTAAATTCCATAGAATACAAGTTTGTGTAATCTCTCCTCGTAATTTAACCCTTGGAGTCCAAGTACCATTCTGGTAAATTTGTGCTGCACTCATCCAAGGTCAATAAATCCTTTCAACAGTGTGGTGCCCAGAAGTTGTCTCAGTACTCCATGTGTTATCTAACCAGGGCTGTGTACAGCTGCAGCATAACTTATATCCCCGTATATTCCAATCCTCTACAAATAAAGGCCAACATTGCATTAGCCTTTTAAATTATTTTCTGCACCTATTAATGATGGTAATGATCTATGCACATAGACCCCACGTCAACTTGGACCTCCACTGTTGCTAGCTTTTCACCATTTAGAAAGTACTCTGTTCTATACCTTTTTAATTCCAAAGTGAATGAACTCACATTTGCCTATGTTGAAATCCATTTGCCACAGTTTTGCCCATTCACTTAATGTATTACTATCTCTTTCTAATTTTATGCTTCCATCTACACTGCTTATAATGCTACCTATCTTTGTATTATCAATAAACTTGGATATGTAACTTCCTATCCCATTATCTAAGTCGTTAATAAATATGGTGAATAGAAAAGGAGCAAACACAGGACCTTGCAGGACAACACTAGTTACATCTTGCCAATTAGATTATCTGCCCATTATCCCTACTCTCTTTCTTCCTCTGCTCAACCAATTTCCCAACCAGGTCAATAACTTGCCTTTAATTCCATGAGCTCCAAGTTTAACTAACAGTCTCTTATCAGGGACTTAAACAAATGCCTCTGGAAGTCCTATTTGTACGAGCTGAAATGCAGCCATTTCTCTGATTGGCTCTCCAGACCTATTGCTGATTGGCTTCCTAGGAGGATAAGCCACACCCCGAGGTTCCTCTAGAATGTGTAACTTGAACCGCCCAGCCCAAATTCTGAGTGAATTTCCAATTTGTAATTTGATTCATTTTGACTTAAAAAGCTTGAGGATAGATCTCCCAAAAAACCACCATGTTCCAGCTGAAGTCCATTACCCTAATGTAAATGCATCCCTCCCTTAGCTGAAAACCTTTAACCCCAGTAATCACTCCGCCAGCTGAAGACCCTTAGCTCAGCAATCCCTGAGGCAGCTGAAGGCCCTTACCCCATAGAAACATAGAAACATAGAAAATAGTTGCAGGAGTAGGCCATTCGGCCCTTCGAGCCTGCACCGCCATTCAATGAGTTCATGGCTGAACATGCAACTTCAGTACCCCATTCCTGCTTTCTCGCCATACCCCTTGATCCCCCTAGTAGTAAGGACTATATCTAACTCCTTTTTGAATATATTTAGTGAATTGGCCTCAACAACTTTCTGTGGTAGAAAATTCCACAGGTTCACCACTCTCTGGGTGAAGAGGTTTCTCCTCATTTCGGTCCTAAATGGCTTACCCCTTATCCTTAGACTGTGACCCCTGGTTCTGGACTTCCCCAACATTAATAAGAACATAAGAACATAAGAATTAGGAACTGGAGTAGGCCATCTAGCCCCTCGAGCCTGCTCCGCCCCCCAACAAGATCACGGCTGATCTGGCCGTGGACTCAGCTCCACTTACCCGCCCGCTCCCCATAACCCTTAATTCCCTTATTGGTTAAAAATCTATCTATCTGTGATTTGAATATATTCAATGAGCTAGCCTCAACTGCTTCCTTGGGCAGAGAATTCCACAGCTTCACAACCCTCTGGGAGAAGAAATTCCTTCTCAACTCGGTTTTAAATTGGCTCCCCCGTATTTTGAGGCTGTGCCCCCTAGTTCTAGTCTCCCCAAGCAGTGGAAACAACCTCTCTGCCTCTATCCTGTCTATCCCCTTCATGATTTTAAATGTTTCTATAAGATCACCTCTCATCCTTCTGAACTCCAACGAGTAAAGACCCAGTCTAATCAATCGATCATCATAAGGTAACCCCCTCATCTCCGGAATCAGCCTAGTGAATCGTCTCTGCACCCCTTCCAAAGCTAGTATATCCTTCCTTAAGTAAGGTGACCAAAACTGCACGCAGTACTCCAGGTGCGGCCTCACCAATACCCTGTACAGTTGCAGCAGGACCTCCCTGCTTTTATACTTCATTCCTCCCACAATGAAGGCCAACATTCCATTCACCTTCCTGATTACCTGCTGCACCTGCAAACTAACTTTTTGGGATTCATGCACAAGGGCCAATTGTGGAGCAGTGGAGGCGTGTCCTGCTCAGTAGGAGCTGTGAGCAGTGAGAGGAGCAGCTACCAACCTCAGCTCCTGCCTGGAAGGCCTGGAGTGAGCCCTGAGACCAGCCCAGGAAGAGAAGGAAGGAAGGGGCTTCACCACCAACTTTCACCCAGAGGAAGAGGAGGAAGCAGAAAACTTTTGCTCAACATTTCCACCATTTCTACAAAGAGTTGGAGAGAGGGGGAAAGACCAACAACAACATCCAGTGTGGAAGGAGGGAGATTCTACCATTTCTACAGGTGGGTATATTGGTGCAGTCCCAAATAAACTTTGTTGTATCGGTGGGGGGAGGAAAGAAGACCACTGAGGGCCGGAACATCGCGGGGGGTGTGTGTGTGTGGAAGTATGTGTGGGGGCTTGCCTATAACTAGGCCCCACACACAATTGAACCCCCCCCCCCCAATTGCCTAGCCTGGGATAGCTGGAGCTACCAGGCTGAAGATTCTTTAATCACCCTATTAACATCGTTGGGAGTGTGTGCCTGGTGGCTCGAGCTGCCCCAGGTGAAGACATCTTCTCCACTCACCTGAAGACCACCTCAAAGACTATTTTTGTTTTGCCATCTGGGGATTGCACCCACCCACAGCTGCGAGGGGAGACCTGCCCTCGCAGCACCCCCCCTTCCCACCCCCCTCTCTCTTTCTCTGTTTCTCCCCTCTCTCTCTGAGACCTCTTCCTCCTAATTTTTTAAAAGAATTAAAACAACTGAGCAGAGGGAGCAAGGCCCCTCCCCAATTGCCAACCAGGGGAGAGGTGTGCCTCGTTAAGGGCTCCTCTGCTCAGTCAATATACGAGGCCAATAAAGACCATTAAGGCCTGTGACTTTGGGGTGGGTGTAGCCCTTAAAGGGACCCCGTGATGGCGACCCCATCCACGCCGGTGGCAGGGCCAGCAAGGACATATGCGCAGGCGGTGTCCACATCCACGGCACCTCCTGCGCCACCCGCTGCCCTGCCACCTTTTACACTCATCACGAAAAAACACGGGGTCAAGAGCTCCACTCACCCCACAATGAGCATCGCGGAGTGCGTGCGGGCGATGGCTGGGGTAGTCGGCCCCTCGGCCATTGTCGCGGCCTCCAATATGGCTGGGAAGGCCGTGTTCTTCCTGGGGTCGGAGCGGGCGGTGTCCCTGGCCATCGAAAAGGGGCTCACGGTGGGCGGGACGTTCCTGCCGGTGGACCCTCTCGAGGCCACCGCGCAGAGTGTCATCCTGTCAAACGTCCCGCCCTTTGTTCCCGCTGAGCTCCTCCTCCCTCACCTACACCAACTGGGGGAGGTAAGGTCGGGGATTAACCCCATACCGCTCGGCCTCAGGGAGAGCAGCCTGCGCCACGTGTTCTCCTTCCGCCGCCAGCTCTTTATCCGGCTGGCGCGGGAGGAGACGACGGAGGGATCATTTAATGTGGTGCACGAGGGGACTGCCTACCGCGTCTTCTGGACGTCGGACGGCGTGCGGTGCCATGCCTGTAGGGAGGTGGGGCATGTTCGTAAGAACTGCCCCGCCTCCAAGGCCGCCAAACCACCGAAGGCGGCCAAGGCTGGCGCCGCCGCCACCCCTCCCCCTAGTTGCGTCCGCGTGCCGGGAGCCGTAGGTGCGCGGGCATCGTCGGAGGCCTTTGTTTTCAGGGCCGCCGGCGGGGGGGAGGGAGAGCGTCCGACCGGAAAGAAGGCGCGGAAGAAGGCAAAACATCCAGAGGCGGGTCCCTTCAGTGCGCCAGACAATTTGACCACCGCGCTCAGCCCAACCCAGTCACCGGCGAGCGCGGGGTGCCCCGAGCCCGTGCCTGAGCCCTTGACCAATACCACAGAGGGGCTCGGGCGCGGGCAAGAAAAGGAAAAGGGGCGGGTGGAGCGGGAGGCCTCGGCAGACATGGAGGTCTCCCTGCCTCAGCGCACCTCCAGCAACAAAAGGAGGCGCCGCTCCGTTGAGGCGGAGGGGGAACAACATCCCTCCGCGGAGGAGTCGGTGCCCGCCGCGTGTCCCGCGTCCCCCACCAGCGCCCCCAAGCTGCGCCGTAGGCGAGAGGAGTCTGTCCCCGGGGAGGGTGAGACAGTTGAGGCTGCCCAGCCTCAGCCTCCCGGGGATGGCGTGGAAGATCTGCCTGTCGTGGGGGGCGTGGGGACCGCGGAGGAATGCGTAGCCGCCGGGCCGGGCGTCCCGGGGACTGAGGCGGGCGGGGCCGAAAAGGCCGAACCTGAGCCCGCCCAACCAATACCCAACTTCCCCCGGGAGTCGCTCGACCCGGCAGAAAATGGAATGAATGTTTTTAATGATACTATACATGCTGGGCCGGGGGGTGGCAGCGGGGAGGGGGAGGAACACCCACCCTCGCCCCTTACTTTGGAGCTGGAGCACTTGGGGAGCCTGGGGATTTCCTATGGCCGGGTCTCTCCTTGTTCCCCGGTTCCTGGGGCGGAGGGGGAGCCCCTTCCGCTGTCATTTCCCGACCCGGCACCATTTTTAAAAGAGCCAGGTGAGGACTCCTCTCCCGACGATCCTGGGGGTGGGATCGGGGCAGAGCCAGGGCCGGTTGGAGCGGCCGGGTCATGTGCCGTACCTTGTGCGGTCGATGGGCCGGCTGCTGGCGGCCACCTCCCGGAGGAGGACGGGGACTCGGTGGGGGACGCAGGAGAAGAACTAGAGACCACCGCCAAGGAGGCAGTGGATTTGCTCGCGGCCGCCGCTGAGGCCCTCCTCATTCCTGCAAAGGAACTCCGGGACTTTTTGGCCCAGAGCCGGGGTCGCCGCGACCAACCCCGACTGGCCCTGGAAAAATGGTCCGAGCCAGAGCTGATCAAGGGGTCCGTCCGCGCCGCCGTTAAAACCTTGGCCGCGGGCGGGCCCTTGACAAAGGAGCAGCACCTTGAGCTGCGCGAGCTCGAGGGACTCCTCGCTGGGCTGCGGAGGGAGCGGAGTTCAACAAAAGACTCCGCTCCCTTCCCCACAATAGGTTAAGGTAGAGGTTGCACTATGCTTTTGCCATGAAGATAACCATAGCCAGCCTCAACATCAACGGCGGCAGAGGGGCACGCCGTAGATTTGACAATTTTTCGCTCCTGCGGGAGGGGAAATATGCGGTGTGCTTCCTGCAAGAAACCCACACCGTTCCGGGAGACAAAGCCACGTGGCTCCTGGAATGGCAAGGAGAGGTCCGCA
The DNA here is from genome assembly GCF_044704955.1 of Pristiophorus japonicus. Lineage (NCBI taxonomy): Eukaryota > Metazoa > Chordata > Chondrichthyes > Pristiophoridae > Pristiophorus > Pristiophorus japonicus. Next base: position 49,426,490 of record NC_091995.1, read on the forward strand.
TGAGCCACCTCACCGCCATTTCTAGTGGGGTGGCCATCTTGCTGGGCCCGCATTTTCAGCCGGAGATCTTGAGGGTCGAGGAGCCCGTGCCAGGCCGCTTGCTGCACGTAAAGGTTCGCCTGGGGGACGTGCCGCTCCATCTCGTGAACGTGTACGCCCCTCAGCCCGGCCCACAGCAGACGCGCTTCTTTGAAGAGGTGTCCGCTCTTCTTGGCTCCGTCGACGTCGGCGACTGCATTGTCCTCGGGGGGGATTTTAACTGCACCCTCGAGGCGAGGGACCGCTCCGGTGCCCTGCAGTGCATGACGGCGATGGAGAAGTTGAGGGACCTGGTCGGGTCCTTCGACTTGGTGGACGTCTGGCAAAATCTCCACCCCGACTCCAGCGCCTTTACTTGGGTGAGGCCTGGAGTAGGATGGTCCAGAGTCGACCGCCTTTACGTGTCTCGGGCGTACGTTTCCTGCGTCCCGGCGGCCTCCATGTGGCCGGTGCCGTGTTCGGACCACCACCTGGTGTGGGCGGAGCTCGCTTCGCTCCGCGCGAGGACGGGGTCCGCGTACTGGCAATTTAACAACCGGCTGCTGGAGGACGTGCGGTTCCAGGACTCGTTCCGTCGATTCTGGTCCGACTGGAGAAGGAAGCAGGGGGGCTTCCCCTCCTTGAGGCTATGGTGGGACGTGGGCAAGGCTCACGTCCGCGTCTTCTGTCAAGAGTACGCGAGGGGGTCGACCAAGAGGCGGGCGGCGAGGGTCGGGCGCCTAGAAAAAGAGGTGCTCGACCTGGAAGCCCGTCTCGGTCAAGTCGTCCAGGACCCGGCCCTGCGGACGGTGTACGAAGCGAAGAAGGCCGCGCTGAAGGACCTGCAGCTCGTCGGGTCCCGAGGCGCGTTCGTGAGGTCGCGGATCCAGTTCCTGCGGGATCTGGACCGCGGCTCCCCCTTCTTCTACTCGCTGGAAAAAAGGCAGAGTGTCCGTAAGCAGCTCTTGACGCTGCTGGCCGACGACGGCTCTCTCGTCTCGGATCCGGAGGGCGTCAACAACAGGGCCCATGAATATTACGGGGCTCTGTTCTCTCCGGATCCGTCCAGCGAGGAAGCGCGTCGAGTTTTGTGGAAGGACCTGCCGAAGGTCAGTCCGGAGGGCGCCGAAAATCTGGAAGCTCCGCTAAGCCTGGCGGAGCTGACCGGTGCCCTCGCCCGGCTCTCGAGGGGCAAATCCCCGGGGCTGGACGGGCTGACCGTGGAGTTCCACAGGGCGTTCTGGGACGTCCTGGGGGGCGACTACGCGCGGGTCCTGGGGGAAAGTCTGGCGACCGGGGAGATGTCCCTCTCTTGGCGCAGGGCAGTCATCGTCCTGCTGCCTAAGAAGGGCGATCTCCGCCTCCTTAAGAACCGGCGCTCGGTCTCCCTCCTCAGCACGGACTATAAAATCTTCGCCAGGGCGATGTCTGCTCGCCTTGGTGCCGTGCTGGACCACATGATCCACCCCGACCAGTCCTACACGGTCCCGGGCCGGACAATCAACGATAACATCCATCTGGTCCGGGACCTCATCCATTGTTCCCAGGAGGCTGGTCTGTCGGTCGCCTTCCTATCCCTCGACCAAGAGAAGGCGTTCGACAGAGTGGATCACGACTATCTGCTCGGAACTCTGCGCGCTTTCGGGTTCGGGACGCATTTTGTCGCCCGGATCCGACTTTTGTACGCCGCCGCGGAGTGTCTGATTAAGGTTAACGGGTCCTTAATGGCGCCCCTTCGCTTTAGGAGAGGGGTGCGCCAGGGATGCCCCATGTCCGGCCAGTTATACGCCGTTTGCGTGGAGCCTTTCCTGCGCCTCTTGCGGACGAGGTTGACGGGACTGGCTCTGCAAGGGCCGGGCGTGGAGGTCGTCCTCTCGGCTTATGCCGATGACGTGCTCCTCGCGGTAGAGGATCCCGCTGACCTGCGGAGGATGCGTGAGTGCCAGCAGATTTACTCGGCCGCGTCCTCCGCCAGGATCAACTGGGAGAAATGTTCCGGACTCCTGGTGGGTCAGTGGCGGGTGGACTCCCTGCCGGAGGAGCTCAGGCCTTTTGCCTGGAGCACGACCCATCTCCTCTATCTGGGAGTCTACCTTAGCCCCGACGAGGGAGCCTGGCCGGCGAACTGGCAGGAGCTGGAGGCCAAGGTCGCCGCTCGCCTAGGGCGCTGGACAGGACTGCTCCAAGTGCTGTCCTACAGGGGTCGAGCGCTAGTCATAAACCAGCTGGTGGCCGCAATGTTGTGGTACCGGCTGGTCACTTTGACCCCTCCCCCTGCGTTTGTCGCCAAGATACAGAAGAAGCTGGTGGACTTCTTCTGGAACAACAGGAAGCACTGGGTCTCTGCTGCGGTCTTGAGTCTCCCGCTTGAGGAGGGCGGTCAGTCGTTGGTGTGCGTCAGCGCCCAGCTCGCGACTTTCCGTCTTCAGACCCTGCAGAGATACCTTTACGTCGAGCCCCCTCCTAGGTGGTGCGCTCTGGCGACGTATTTCTTCCGCCAGCAGCGCGACCTCAACTACGACACGCAGCTCCTGTTTGTGAACTTGGGGGGTGTCAGGACCACCCTCCGGGAGCTGCCTGTCTTTTACAGGGACCTCATCAGGGTCTGGAACAAAGTCTCCACCAAGCGCAGCTCTCCGCCGGCTGGAGTGGCGGCCGTCCTGCAGGAGCCGCTGCTCGGGAATCCGTACGTCCACGACCGAGGTTTTATGTGGCGGTCGGAAGAGAGGGCTGTGGCTGCTGAGGTGACCAGGGTCAGGGACCTGCTCGATGGCGGAGGAGTGGGCTGGATGGCGCCAGACACGCTGGCGCGGCGCCTAAATTCAGCCGACGTCCGCCGCGCGGCCGAAGCCATCGAGTCGCTAACAACAGCTTTGGGCCCTGACTCCGTTAGGTGCATCGAGGAGGCTCAAGCACGTGGGGAGATCCCGTCCGAACTGACCCCCGTCCGGACGGAATTCCTCATCGGCGCCAAACCCCGGAACCTCCCTCGGGGACCGGTGCCTCACAACTTGAGCCGCATCAGGGAAATCCCCTCCGTGCCTTTCAGTTCCGCGCGGAGGGGCTTCTTGTACGGGCTGCTCCTGCACACTCTCAACTTTGCCATCCTTGCCTGCTGTCCGGACATGCCATGGCGTACCATCTTGCCGTCCGGAGGAGGCGGGGGTCCCCGATGGAGGGCACTCTACGCAGGGGTCCTCCCACTATTCGTCGGGGACTTGGCCTGGAGGGTGGTGCACGGAGCAGTGCCGTGCAATAAATTTTTAAGCCGGTTCACGGACTCCCAGGCCGCCTGCAATTTCTGCGGTCTGGAGGAGTCCGTGTTCCATGTTTTTATTGAATGCACGAGGTTGCAGCCCCTGTTCCATTATTTGAAGGGGCTGCTCCTGAAATTCTGGCTGCACTTCAGTCCCACTCTCCTGATCTTTGGGCACCCTGTGCGGAGGGGAGCGGGTAGGTCCGAAGGCCTCCTCGTAGGACTGCTCCTGGGCACGGCCAAGGGAGCCATCAGCCGGTCCAGGCAGCGGGCGGTCGAGGGGGTCGTTCAACCTGACTGCCTGCCTCTCTTCCGCTCTTACATCCGGTCCAGGGTGTCCTTGGAGATGGAGCACGCGATGTCCACCGGTACGCTCGCGGCCTTCCGCGAGAGGTGGGCACCGGAGGGACTGGAGTGCATCATCACGCCCGGCAACCAAATTTTAATTTGATTTTACGTTTTAAAGTTTAATTTGTTTTAATTGCCGGTGCTTTTAGTGTCCCCCTTCCCTTTTATAGGGGGCACTGGGGAAAAATTGTGATTTTAGTGCCCAAAAAAAACCCCCAAAAAAAAAGAAAAACACAAAAAAAAAAGGAAAAAAAGGGCCTTGTAAATGTCTGGTGTGTCACCCAGGTCGAGTGGCACAGTTTAATGTTTTATGTTTTGCAGCTAGACTCTAAAAGAGTTTCATGCACAAGGGCCAATTGTGGAGCAGTGGAGGCGTGTCCTGCTCAGTAGGAGCTGTGAGCAGTGAGAGGAGCAGCTACCAACCTCAGCTCCTGCCTGGAAGGCCTGGAGTGAGCCCTGAGACCAGCCCAGGAAGAGAAGGAAGGAAGGGGCTTCACCACCAACTTTCACCCAGAGGGAGAGGAGGAAGCAGAAAACTTTTAACATCATTCCATTTCTGCAAAGAGTTGGAGAGAGGGGGAAAGACCAAAAACAACATCCAGTGTGGAAGGAGGGAGACTCTACCATTTCTACAGGTGGGTGTGGGTGCAGTCCCAAATAAACTTTGTTGTATCGGTGGGGGGAGGAATGAAGACCACTGAGGGCCGGAACATCGCGGGGGGTGTGTGTGTGTGGAAGTGTGTGTGGGGGCCTTGCTTACAACTAGGCCCCACACACAACAGAACCCCCCCCCAATTGCCTAGCCTGGGATAGCTGGAGCTACCAGGCTGAAGAAACAATTAATCCACCCTAATTAACATCGTTGGGAGTGTGTGCCTGGGTGGCTCTAGCTGCCCCAGGTGAAGACATCTTCTCCCCTCACCTGAAGACCATCCCAAAGACTATTTTGTGTTTTGCCATCTGGGGATTGCACCCACCCACAGCTGCGAGGGGAGACCTGCCCTCGCAGTCCCCCCCCTTCCCACCCACCTCTCTCTTTCTCTGATTGCTCTCTGTTTCTCCCCTCTCTCTCTGAGACCCCTTCCTCCTAATTTAAAAAAAGAAAAAAACAATTAAGACAACTGAGCAGAGGGAGCAAGGCCCCTCCCCAATTGCCAACTAGGGGAGAGGTGCCTCTTTAAGAGCTCCTCTGCTCAGTCATATCAAACGAGGCCAATTAAGACCATTAAGGCCTGTGACTTTGGGGTGGGTGTAGCCCTTAAAGGGACCCCGTGATGGCGACCCCATCCACGCCGGTGGCGGGGCCAGCGAGGACATATGCGCAGGTGGCAACCGCTTCCACGGCACCTCCTGCGCCACCCGCTGCCCTGCCACCATTCAGACTCATTACGAAGAAACACGGGGTCAAGAGCTACACTCACCCCACAATGAGCATTGAGGAGTGCGTGCGGGCGATGGCTGGGGTAGTCGGCCCCTCGGCCATTGTCGCAGCCTCCAAGATGTCTGGGAAGGCTGTGTTCTTCCTGGGGTCGGAGCGGGCGGTGTCCTTGGCCCTTGAAAAGGGGCTCACGGTGGGCGGGACGTTCCTGCCGGTGGATCCTCTCGAGGCCACCGCGCAGAGGGTCATCGTGTCGAACGTCCCACCCTTTGTTCCCACTGAGCTCCTCCTCCCTCACCTACAACAACTGGGGGAGGTAAGGTCGGGGATCAACCCCATACCGCTCGGCCTCAGGGAGAGCAGCCTGCGCCACGTGTTCTCCTTCCGCCGCCAGCTCTTTGTCCGGCTGGCGCGGGAGGAGACGACGGAGGGATCTTTTAATGTGGTGCACGAGGGGACTGCCTACCGCGTCTTCTGGACGTCGGACGGCGTGCGGTGCCATGCCTGCAGAGAGGTGGGGCACATTCGCAAGAACTGCCCCGCCTCCAAGGCCGCCAAACCACCGAAGGCGGCCAAGGCTGGCACCACCGCCACCCCTCCCCCTAGTTGCGTCCGCGTGCCGGGAGCCGTAGGTGCGCGGGCATCGTCGGAGGCCTTTGTTTTCAGAGCCTCCGGCGGGGGGGTGGGAGAGCGTCCGACCGGAAAGAAGGCGCGGAACAAGGCGAAACATATAGAGGCGGGTCCCCTCAGTGCGCCAGAAAGATTGACCACTGCGCTCGGCCCAACCCCGTCACCGGCGAGCGCGGGGTGCCCTGAGCCCGTTCCTGAGCCCTTGAACAACACCGCAGAGGGGCCCGGGCGCGGGCAAGAAAAGGAAAAGGGGGGGCGGAGCGGGAGGCCTCGGCAGACATGGAGGTCTCCCTGCCTTCGCGCACCCCCAGGAACAAAAAGAGGCACTGCCCCAATGAGGCGGAGGGGGAACAACATCCCACCGCGGAGGAGGCGGTGCCCGCCGCGTGTCCCGCGTCCCCCACCAGCGCCCCCAAATTGCGCTGCAGGCGCGAGGAGTCTGTCCCCGGGGAGGGTAAGGCAGTCGAGGCTGCCCAGCCGCTGCCTCCTGGGGATGGCGTGGAAGATCTGCCTGTCGTGGGGGGCGTGGGGCCAGCGGAAGAATGCATAGCCGCCAGGTCGAGCATCCCGGGGACTGAGGCGGGCGGGGCCGAAAAGGCCGAACCTGAGCCCGCCCAGCCAATACCCAACTTCCCCCGGGATTTGCTCGACTCGGCAGAAACTGACACTGCAAACAATTTTAATATACATCCACACGCTGGGCCGGGGGGTGGCGGCGGGGAGGGGGAAGAACAACAACCCTCTCCCCCTACTTTGGAGCTGGGGGACTTGGTGGACCTGGAGAACTTCCTAAACCAGGTCTCTCCGTGTTCCCCGGCTCCTGGGGCGGAGGAGGAACCCCTTCCGCTGTCGCTTCCCGACCCAGCACCAATTTTAAAAGAGCCCAGTGGGGACTCCTCTGCCGACGATCCTGGGGGTGGGATCGGGGCAGAGCCAGGACCAGATGGAGCGGCCGGGCCGTTTGCCGTACCTCGTGCGGTCGACGGGCCGGCTGCTAGCGGCGACCTCCCGGATGGGGACGGGGACTCGGTGGAGGACGCGGGTGAAGATCTCGAGTCCATCGCCAGTGAGGCGGTGGATCTGCTCGCGGCCGCCACTGAGACCCTCCTCATTCCCGCAGAGGAACTCCGGGACTTTTTGGTCCAATGCCGGGGTCGCCGCGATCAAGCCCGTCTGGCCCTGGAAAGATGGTCCGAGCCGGGGCTGCTCGTCGTGTCCGTCCGCGCCGCCGCTAAAACCATGGCCGCGGGCGGGCCCTTATCAAAGGCTTCAGGGCCTTGAGCTGCGCCGGCTCAAAAAGTTCCTCGCTGGGCTGCGGAGGGAGCGGAGTTCAACAAAAGACTCCGCTCCCTCCCCCACAATAGGTTAAGGTAGAGGTTGCACTATGCTTTTGCCATGAAGATAACCATAGCCAGCCTCAACATCAACGGCGGCAGAGAGGCACGCCGTAGATTTGACAATTTTTCGCTCCTGCGGGAGGGGAAATATGCGGTGTGCTTCCTGCAAGAAACCCACACCGTTCCGGGAGACGAAGCCACGTGGCTCCTGGAATGGCAAGGAGAGGTCCGCATGAGCCACCTCACCGCCATTTCTAGTGGGGTGGCCATCTTGCTGGGCCCGCATTTTCAGCCGGAGATCTTGGGGGTCGAGGAGCCCGTGCCAGGCCGCTTGCTGCACGTAACGGTTCGCCTGGGGGACGTGCCGCTCCATCTCGTGAACGTGTACGCCCCTCAGCCCGGCCCACAGCAGACGCGCTTCTTTGAAGAGGTGTCCGCTCTTCTTGGCTCCGTCGACGTCGGCGGCTGCATTGTCCTCGGGGGGGATTTTAACTGCACCCTCGAGGCGAGGGACCGCTCCGGTGCCCCGCAGTGCATGACGGCGATGGAGAAGTTGAGGGACCTGGTCGGGTCCTTCGACTTGGTGGACGTCTGGCGAAATCTCCACCCCGACTCCAGCGCCTTTACTTGGGTGAGGCCTGGAGTAGGATGGTCCAGAGTCGACCGCCTTTACGTGTCTCGGGCGTACGTTTCCTGCGTCCCGGCGGCCTCCATGTGGCCGGTGCTGTGTTCGGACCACCACCTGGTGTGGGCGGAGCTCGCTTCGCTCCGCGCGAGGACGGGGTCCGCGTACTGGCACTTTAACAACCGGCTGCTGGAGGACGTGCGGTTCCAGGACTCGTTCCGTCGATTCTGGTCCGACTGGAGAAGGAAGCAGGGGGGCTTCCCCTCCTTGAGGCTATGGTGGGACGTGGGCAAGGCTCACGTCCGCGTCTTCTGTCAAGAGTACGCGAGGGGGTCGACCAAGAGGCGGGCGGCCAGAGTCGGGCGCCTAGAAAAAGAGGTGCTCGACCTGGAAGCCCGTCTCGGTCAAGCTGTCCAGGACCCGGCCCTGCGGACGGTGTACGAAGCAAAGAAGGCCGCGTTGAAGGACCTGCAGCTCGTCGGGTCCCGAGGCGCGTTCGTGAGGTCGCGGATCCGGTTCCTGCGGGATCTGGACCGCGGCTCCCCCTTCTTCTACTCGCTGGAAAAAAGGCAGAGTGTCCGTAAGCAGCTCTTGACGCTGCTGGCCGACGACGGCTCTCTCGTCTCGGATCCGGAGGGCGTCAACAACAGGGCCCGTGAATATTACGGGGCTCTGTTCTCTCCGGATCCGTCCAGCGAGGAAGCGCGTAGAGTTTTGTGGGAGGACCTGCCGAAGGTCAGCCCGGAGGGCGCCGAAAATCTGAAAGCTCCGCTAAGCCTGGCGGAGCTGACCGGTGCCCTCGACCGGCTCTCGAGGGGAAAATCCCCGGGGCTGGACGGGCTGACCGTAGAGTTCCACAGGGCGTTCTGGGACGTCCTGGGGGACGACTACGCGCGGGTCCTGGGGGAAAGTCTGGCAACCGGGGAGATGCCCCTCTCTTGGCGCAGGGCAGTCATCGTCCTGCTGCCTAAGAGGGGCGATCTCCGCCTCCTTAAGAACTGGCGCCCGGTCTCCCTCCTCAGCACGGACTGCAAAATCTTCGCCAGGGCGATGTCTGCTCGCCTTGGTGCCGTGCTGGACCACATGATCCACCCTGACCAGTCCTACACGGTCCAGGGCCGGACAATCCACGACAACATCCATCTGGTCCGGGACCTCATCCATTGTTCCCAGGAGGCTGGTCTGTCGGTCGCCTTCCTATCCCTCGACCAAGAGAAGGCGTTCGACAGTGTGGATCACGACTATCTGCTCGGAACTCTGCGCGCTTTCGCGTTCGAGACGCATTTCGTCGCCCGGATCCGACTTTTGTACGCCGCCGCGGAGTGTCTGATTAAGGTTAACGGGTCCTTGACGGCGCCCCTTCGCTTTAGGAGAGGGGTGCGCCAGGGATGCCCCATGTCCGGCCAGTTATACGCCGTTTGCGTGGAGCCTTTCCTGCGCCTCTTGCGGACGAGGTTGACGGGACTGGCTCTGCAAGGGCCGGGCATGGAGGTCGTCCTCTCGGCTTACGCCGATGACGTGCTCCTCGCGGTAGAGGATCCCGCTGACCTGCGGAGGATGCGTGAGTGCCAGGAGATTTACTCGGCCGCGTCCTCCGCCAGGATCAACTGGGAGAAATGTTCCGGACTCCTGGTGGGTCAGTGGCGGGTGGACTCCCTGCCGGAGGAGCTCAGGCCTTTTGCCTGGAGCACGACCCATCTCCTCTATCTGGGAGTCTACCTTAGCCCTGACGAGGGAGCCTGGCCGGCGAACTGGCAGGAGCTGGAGGCCAAGGTCGCCGCTCGCCTAGGGCGCTGGACAGGACTGCTCCGAGTGCTGTCCTACAGGGGTCGAGCGCTAGTCATAAACCAGCTGGTGGCCGCTATGTTGTGGTACCGGCTGGTCACTTTGACCCCTCCCCCTGCGTTTGTCACCAAGATACAGAAGAAGCTGGTGGACTTCTTCTGGAACAACAGGAAGCACTGGGTCTCTGCCGCGGTCTTGAGTCTCCCGCTTGAGGAGGGCGGTCAGTCGTTGGTGTGCGTCAGCGCCCAGCTCGCGACTTTCCGTCTTCAGACCCTGCAGAGATACCTTTACGTCGAGCCCCCTCCTAGGTGGTGTGCTCTGGTGACGTATTTCTTCCGCCAGCAGCGCGACCTCAAGTACGACACGCAGCTCCTGTTTGTGAACTTGGGGGGTGTCAGGACCGCCCTCCGGGAGCTGCCTGTCTTTTACAAGTAACTCATCAGGGTCTGGAACAAAGTCTCCACCAGGCACAGCTCTCCGCCGGCTGGAGTGGCGGCCGTCCTGCAGGAGCCGCTGCTCGGGAATCCGTACCTCCACGACCGAGGTTTTATGTGGCGGTCGGAAGAGAGGGCTGTGGCTGGTGAGGTGACCAGGGTCAGGGACCTGCTCGATGGCGGAGGAGTGGGCTGGATGGCGCCAGACACGCTGGCGCGGCGCCTAAATTCAGCCGACGTCCGCCGCGCGGCCGATGCCATCGAGTCGCTAAAAACAGCTTTGGGCCCTGACTCCGTTAGGTGCATCGAGGAGGCTCAAGCACGTGGGGAGATCCCGTCCGAACTGACCCCCGTCCGGACGGAATTCCTCATTGGCGCCAAACTCCGGAACCTCCCTCGGGGACCGGCGCCTCACAACTTGAGCCGCCTCGGGGAAATCCCCTCCGTGCCCTTCAGTTCCGCGCGGAGGGGTTTCCTGTACGGGCTGCTCCTGCACACTCTCAACTTTGCCATCCTCGCCTGCCGTCCGGACACGCCATGGCGTACCATCCTGCCGTCCGGATGAGGCGGGGATCCCCGATGGAGGGCACTCTACGCAGGGGTCCTCCCACTATTCGTCGGGAACTTGGCCTGGAGGGTGGTGCATGGAGCAGTGCCGTGCAATCAATTTTTAAGCCGGTTCACGGACTCCCAGGCCGCCTGCAATTTCTGCGGTCTGGAGGAGTCCGTGTTCCATGTTTTTATTGAATGCACGAGGTTGCAGCCCCTGTTCCATTATTTGAAGGGGCTGCTCCTGAAATTCTGGCTGCACTTCAGTCCCACTCTCCTGATCTTTGGGCACCCTGTGCGGAGGGGAGCGGGTAGGTCTGAATGCCTCCTCGTAGGACTGCTCCTGGGCACGGCCAAGGGAGCCATCAGCCGGTCCAGGCAGCGGGCGGTCGAGGGGGTCGTTCAACCTGACTGCCTGCCTCTCTTCCGCTCTTACATCCGGTCCAGGGTGTCCTTGGAGATGGAGCACACGGTGTCCACCGGTACGCTCGCGGCCTTCCGCGAGAGGTGGGCACCGGAGGGACTGGAGTGCATCATCACGCCCGGCAACCAAATTTTAATTTGATTTTACGTTTTAAAGTTTAATTTGTTTTAATTGCCGGTGCTTTTAGTGTCCCCCTCCCCTTTTATAGGGGGCACTGGAAAAATATGATTTTAGCGCCCAAAAAAAAAAAACAAAAAAAAAGGAAAAAGAAAAAAGGGGCCTTGTAAATGTCTGCTGTGTCACCCAGGCGGGTGGCACGGTTTAATGTTTATCTTCATTTTCAGGTGAACTCAAGAAGAGTTTCATGCACAAGGACTAATCGTGGAGCAGTGGAGGCGTGTGGTGCTCAGTAGGAGCTGAGCTGTTGAGAGAGGAGCAGCTACCAACCTTAGCTCCTGCCTGGAAGGCCTGGAGTGAGCCCTGAGACCAGCCCAGGAAGAGAAGGAAGGAAGGGGCTTCACCACCAACTTTTACCCAGAGGGAGAGGAGGAAGCAGAAAACTTTCAACAACTTTTTACCATTTCTGCAAAGAGTTGGAGAGAGGGGGAAAGACCAACAACAACATCCAGTGTGGAAGGAGGGAGACTCTACCATTTCGACAGGTGGGTGTGGGTGCACTTCCCCAATAGACTTTGTTGTATCGGTGGGGGGAGGAAAGAAGACCACTGATCGCCGGAACATCGCAGGGGGTGTGTGTGTGTGGAAGTGTGTGTGGGGGCCTTGCTTACAACTAGGCCCCACACACAACTGAACCCCCCCCCCTCCCCAATTGCCTAGCCTGGGATAGCTGGAGCTACCAGGCTGAAGATTTTCCTTAATCACCCTGTTAAACATCAATAGGAGTGTGTGCCTGGTGGCTCGAGCTGCCCCAGGTGAAGACATCTTCTCCCCTCACCTGAAGACCAACCCAAAGACTGTGTTTTTGTTTTTCCATCTGGGGATTGCACCCACCCACAGCTGCGAGGGGAGACCTGCCCTCGCAGTTCCCCCCCCACTTCCCACCCCCCTCTCTCTTTCTCTGTTACTCTGTTTCTCCCCTCTCTCTCTGAGGCCCCTTCCTCCTAATTTAAAAAAAAAACAAATTAAGACAACTGAGCAGAGGGAGCAAGGCCCCTCCCCAATTGCCAACTAGGGGAGAGGTGTGCCTCGTTAAGGGCTCCTCTGCTCAGTCAATATACGAGGCCAATAAAGACCATTAAGGCCTGTGACTTTGGGGTGGGTGTAGCCCTTAAAGGGACCCCGTGATGGCGACCCCATCCACGCCGGTGGCGGGGCCAGCGAAGACATATGCGCAGGTGGCAACCGCATCCACGGCACCTCCTGCGCCACCCGCTCCCTGCCACCTTTTCAACTAATAACCAAAAAACACGGGGTCAAGAGCTACAATCATCCCACAATGAGCATTGAGGAGTGCGTGCGGGCGGTGGCTGGGGTAGTCGGCCCCTCGGCCATTGTTGCAGCCTCCAAGATGTCTGGGAAGGCCGTGTTCTTCCTGGGGTCGGAGCGGGCGGTGTCCCTGGCCCTCGAAAAGGGGCTCACGGTGGGCGGGACGTTCCTGCCGGTGGACCCTCTCGAGGCCACCGCGCAGAGGGTCATCATATCGAACGTCCCGCCCTTTGTTCCCGCTGAGCTCCTCCTCCCTCACTTACACCAACTGGGGGAGGTAAGGTCGGGGATCAACCCCATACCGCTCGGCCTCAGGGAGAACAGCCTGCGCCACGTGTTCTCCTTCCGCCGCCAGCTCTTTGTCCGGCTGGCGCGGGAGGACACGACAGAAGGGCACTTTAATGTGGTGCACGAGGGGACTGCCTACCGCATCTTCTGGACGTCGGACGGCGTGCGGTGCCATGCCTGCAGGGAGGTGGGGCATGTTCGTAAGAACTGCCCCGCCTCCAAGGCCGCCAAACCACCAAAGGCGGCCAAGGCTGGCACCGCCGCCACCCCTCCCCCTAGTTGCGTCCGCGTGCCGGGAGCCGTAGGTGCGCGGGCATCGTCGGAGGCCTTTGTTTTCAGGGCCTCCGGCGGGGGGGAGGGAGAGCGTCCGACCGGAAACAAGGCGCGGAAGAAGGCAAAACATCCAGAGGCGGGTCCCCTCGGTGCGCCAGACAATTTGTTTACCGCGCTCGGCCCAACCCAGTCACCGGCGAGCGCGGAGTGCCCCGAGCCCGTGCCCGAGCCCTTGAACAACACCACAGAGAGGCCCGGGCGCGGGCAAGAAAAGGAAAGGGGGGGGCGGAGCGGGAAGCCTCGGCAGACATGGAGGTCTCCCTGCCTCCGCGCGCCCCCAGGAACAAAAGGAGGCGCGGCTCCGATGAGGCGGAGGGGGAACAACATCCCTCCGCGGAGGAGTCGGTGCCCGCCGCGTGTCCCGCGTCCCCAACCAGCGCCCCCAAGCTGCGCCGTAGGCGGGAGGAGTCTGTCCCCGGGGAGGGTGAGACAGTCGAGGCTGCCCTGCCTCTGCCTCCCGGGGATGGCGTGGAGGATCTGCCTGTCGTGGAGGGCGTGGGGACCGCGGAGGAATGCATTGCCGCCGGGCCGGGCGTCCCGGGGACTGAGGCAGGCGGGGCCGAAAAGGCCGAACCTGAGCCCACCCAGCTATTATCCAACTTCCCCCGGTAGTCGCTCGACCCGGCAGAAAATGAAATGAATGAGTTTTACGACACTGTAAATGCTGGGCCGGGGGGTGGCAGCGGGGAGGGGGAGGAACACCCACCCTCGCCCCTTACTTTGGAGCTGGAGCACTTGGGGAGCCTGGGGATTTCCTATGGCCGGGTCTCTCCTTGTTCCCCGGTTCCTGGGGCGGAGGGAGCGGAGTTTCCCGACCCAGCACCGTTTTTAAAAGAGCCCAGTGGGGACTCCTCTGCCGACGATCCTGGGGGTGGGATCGGGGCAGAGCCAGGGCCGGTTGGAGCGGCCGGTTCATTTGCCGTACCTTGTGCTGTCGATGGGCCGGCTGCTGGCGGCCACCTCCTGGAGGAGGACGGGGACTCGGTGGGGGACGCGGGAGAAGAACTAGAGACCACCGCCAGGGAGGCGGTGGCTCTGCTCGCGGCCGCCGCTGAGGCCCTCCTCATTCCTGCAAAGGAACTCCGGGACTTTTTGGCCCAGAGCCGGGGTCGCTGCGACCAAGCCCGACTGGCCCTGGAAAAATGGTCCGAGCCAGAGCTGATCAAGGGGTCCGTCCGCGCCGCCGTTAAAACCTTGGCCACGGGCGGGCCCTTGACAAAGGAGCAGCACCTTGAGCTGCGCGAGCTCGAGGGACTCCTCGCTGGGCTGCGGAGGGAGCGGAGTTCAACAAAAGACTCCGCTGCCTCCCCCACAATAGGTGAAGGTAGAGGTTGCACTATGCTTTTGCCATGAAGATAACCATAGCCAGCCTCAACATCAACGGCGGCAGAGGGGCACGCTGTAGATTTGACAATTTTTCGCTCCTGCGGGAGGGGAAATATGCAGTGTGCTTCCTGCAAGAAACCCACACCGTTCCGGGAGACGAAGCCACGTGGCTCCTGGAATGGCAAGGAGAGGTCAGCATGAGCCACCTCACCGCCATTTCTAGTGGGGTGGCCATCTTGCTGGGCCCGCATTTTCAGCCGGAGATCTTGGGGGTCGAGGAGCCCGTGCCAGGCCGCTTGCTGCACGTAACGGTTCGCCTGGGGGACGTGCCGCTCCATCTCGTGAACGTGTACACCCCTCAGCCTGGCCCGCAGCAGACGCGCTTCTTTGAAGAGGTGTCCGCTCTTCTTGGCTCCGTCGACGTCGGCGACTGCATTGTCCTCGGGGGGGATTTTAACTGCACCCTCGAGGCGAGGGACCGCTCCGGTGCCCTGCAGTGCATGACGTCGATGGAGAAGTTGAGGGACCTGGTCGGGTCCTTCGACTTGGTGGACGTCTGGCGAAATCTCCACCCCGACTCCAGCGCCTTTACTTGGGTGAGGCCTTTATGTGTCTCGGGCGTACGTTTCCTGCGTCCCGGCGGCCTCCATGCGGCCGGTGCCGTGTTCGGACCACCACCTGGTGTGGGCGGAGCTCTCTTCGCTCCGCGCGAGGACGGGGTCCGCGTACTGGCACTTTAACAACCGGCTACTGGAGGACGTGTGGTTCCAGGACTCGTTCCGTCGATTCTGGTCCGACTGGAGAAGGAAGCAGGGGGGCTTCCTCTCCTTGAGGCTATGGTGGGACGTGGGCAAGGCTCACGTCCGCGTCTTCTGTCAAGAGTACGCGAGGGGGTCGACCAAGAGGCGGGCGGCGAGGGTCGGGCGCCTAGAAAAAGAGGTGCTCGACCTGGAAGCCCGTCTCGGTCAAGTCGTCCAGGACCCGGCCCTGCGGACGGTGTACGAAGCGAAGAAGGCCGCGCTGAAGAACCTGCAGCTCGTCGGGTCCCGAGGCGTGTTCGTGAGGTCACGGATCCGGTTCCTGCGGGATCTGGACCGCGGCTCCCCCTTCTTCTACTCGCTGGAAAAAAGGCAGAGTGTCCGTAAGCAGCTCTTGACGCTGCTGGCCGACGACGGCTCTCTCGTCTCGGATCCGGAGGGCGTCAACAACAGGGCCCATGAATATTACGGGGCTCTGTTCTCTCCGGATCCGTCCAGCGAGGAAGCGCGTCGAGTTTTGTGGGAGGATCTGCCGAAGGTCAGCCCGGAGGGCGGCGAAAATCTGGAAGCTCCGCAAAGCCTGGCGGAGCTGACCGGTGCCCTCGCCCAGCTCTCGAGGGGAAAATCCCCGGGGCTGGACGGGCTGACCGTGGAGTTCCACAGGGCGTTCTGGGACATCCTGGGGAGCGACTACGCGCGAGTCCTGGGGGAAAGTCTGGCGACCGGGGAGATGCCCCTCTCTTGGCGCAGGGCAGTCATCGTCCTGCTGCCTAAGAAGGGCGATCTCCGCCTCCTTAAGAACTGGCGCCCAGTCTCCCTCCTCAGCACGGACTACAAAATCTTCGCCAGGGCGCTGTCTGCTCGCCTTGGTGCCGTGCTGGACCACATGATCCACCCCGACCAGTCCTACACGGTCCAGGGCCGGACAATCCACGACAACATCCATCTGGTCCGGGACCTCATCCATTGTTCCCAGGAGGCTGGTCTGTCGGTCGCCTTCCTATCCCTCGACCAAGAGAAGGCGTTCGACAGGGTGGATCACGACTATCTGCTCGGAACTCTGCGCGCTTTCGGGTTCGGGACGCATTTCGTCGCCCGGATCCGACTTTTGTACGCCGCCGCGGAGTGTCTGATTAAGGTTAACGGGTCCTTGACGGCGCCCCTTCGCTTTAGGAGAGGGGTGCGCCAGGGATGCCCCATGTCCGGCCAGTTATACGCCGTTTGCGTGGAGCCTTTCCTGCGCCTCTTGCGGACGAGGTTGATGGGACTGGCTCTGCAAGGGCCGGGCGTGGAGGTCGTCCTCTCGGCTTACGCCGATGACGTGCTCCTCGCGGTAGAGGATCCCACTGACCTGCGGAGGATGCGTGAGTGCCAGGAGATTTACTCGGCCGCGTCCTCCGCCAGGATCAACTGGGAGAAATGTTCCGGACTCCTGGTGGGTCAGTGGCGGGTGGACTCCCTGCCGGAGGAGCTCAGGCCTTTTGCCTGGAGCACGACCCATCTCCTCTATCTGGGAGTCTACCTTAGCCCCGACGAGGGAGCCTGGCCGGCGAACTGGCAGGAGCTGGAGGCCAAGGTCGCCGCTCGCCTAGGGCGCTGGACAGGACTGCTCCGAGTGCTGTCCTACAGGGGTCGAGCGCTAGTCATAAACCAGCTGGTGGCCCCAATGTTGTGGTACTGGCTGGTCACTTTGACCCCTCCCCCTGCGTTTGTCGCCAAGATACAGAAGAAGCTGGTGGACTTCTTCTGGAACAACAGGAAGCACTGGGTCTCTGCCGCGGTCTTGAGTCTCCCGCTTGAGGAGGGCGGTCAGTCGTTGGTGTGCGTCAGCGCCCAGCTCGCGACTTTCCGTCTTCAGACCCTGCAGAGATACCTTTACGTCGAGCCCCCTCCTAGGTGGTGCGCTCTGATGACGTATTTCTTCCGCCAGCAGCGCGACCTCAATTACGACACGCAGCTCCTGTTTGTGAACTTGGGGGGTGTCAGGACCGCCCTCCGGGAGCTGCCTGTCTTTTACAAGGAACTCATCAGGGTCTGGAACAAAGTCTCCACCAGGCACAGCTCTCCGCCGACTGAAGTGGCGGCCGTCCTGCAGGAGCCGCTGCTCGGGAATCCGTACCTCCACGACCGAGGTTTTATGTGGCGGTCGGAAGAGAGGGCTGTGGCTGGTGAGGTGACCAGGGTCAGGGACCTGCTCGATGGCGGAGGAGCGGGCTGGATGGCGCCAGACACGCTGGCGCGGCGCCTAAATTCAGCCGACGTCCGCCGCGCGGCCGAAGCCATCGAGTCGCTAAAAACAGCTTTGGGCCCTGACTCCGTTAGGTGCATCGAGGAGGCTCAAGCACGTGGGGAGATCCCGTCCGAACTGACCCCCGTCCGGACGGAATTCCTCATTGGCGCCAAACCCCGGAACCTCCCTCGGGGGCCGGCGCCTCACAACTTGAGCCGCCTCGGGGAAATCCCCTCCGTGCCCTTCAGTTCCGCGCGGAGGGGTTTCCTGTACGGGCTGCTCCTGCACACTCTCAACTTTGCCACCCTCGCCTGCCGTCCAGACACGCCATGGCGTACCATCCTGCCGTCCGGAGGAGGCGGGGTTCCCCGATGGAGGGCACTCTACGCAGGGGTCCTCCCACTATTTGTCGGGGACTTGGCCTGGAGGGTGGTGCACGGAGCAGTGCTGTGCAACAAATTTTTAAGCCGGTTCACGGACTCCCAGGCCGCCTGCAATTTCTGCGGTCTGGAAGAGTCCGTGTTCCATGTTTTTACGGAATGCACAAGGTTGCAGCCCCTGTTTTATTATTTGAAGGGGCTGCTCCTGAAATTCTGGCTGCACTTCAGTCCCACTCTCCTGATCTTTGGGCACTCTGTGCGGAGGGGAGCGGGTAGGTCCGAAGGCCTCCTCGTAGGACTGCTCCTGGGCACGGCCAAGGGTGCCATCAGCCGGTCCAGGCAGCGGGCGGTCAAGGGGGTCGTTCAACCTGACTGCCTGCCTCTCTTCCGCTCTTACATCCGGTCCAGGGTGTCCTTGGAGATGGAGCACGCGGTGTCCACCGGTACGCTCGCGGCCTTCCGCGAGAGGTGGGCACCGGAGGGACTGGAGTGCATCATCACGCCCGGCAACCAAATTTTAATTTGATTTTACGTTTTAAAGTTTAATTTGTTTTAAATGCCGGTGCTTTGAGTGTCCCCTTCCCTTTTATAGGGGGCACTGGAAAATTGTGATTTTAGTGCCAAAAAAAAAAAAAAAAAAAAAAAAAAAAAAAAAAAAAGGGGCCTTGTAAATGTCTGGTGTGTCATCCAGGTTGGGTGGCACGGTTTAATAATTTATGTTTTACAGATAAACTCCAAAAAGAGTTTCATGCACAAGGACCCCCAGGTCCCTCTGCACTGCAGCATGTTGTAATTTCTCCCCATTCAAATAATATTCCATTTACAGTTTTTTTTCCCCCAAGGTGTATGATCTCACATTTTCCGACATTGTAATCCATCTGCCAAACCTTAGCCCATTCGCTTAACCTATCTAAATCTCTTTGCAGCCTCTCTGTGTCCTCTACACAACCCGCTTTCCCACTGATCTTTGTGTCATCTGCAAATTGTGTTACACTACATTCTGTCCCCTCTTCCAGGTCATCTATGTGTATTGTAAATTGTGAAGATATGAGGTGAAGATGGAAAGAGCAGTCACTGAAGAAAGCTTTAGTGCAATCATTAGACTCAATCCTGTATTAGCAGAAGCAAAGGATTATAAAATAGATAGACTAGATTTCGGAAGACGTTTTTTAAGCAATATTGTTTCTTCACTTATGCAAATTATCACACAGGATTGGAAATAAATCCTTTCAATATTGAGACAAGCAATACATCTTTGAGGGCCATACATATCCAGAAATAGCATAATGCCCATAATTTTCACTTGCAATTTTTATGCATTATCTGAGGATAATCCAAATGCGTACATTCCCCACAATCCATCAAGTTGTCATAAGATCTCATTCTCATCTATTCAATCCCAAACCATCTATTTAAACTATTGTTGTGTTACCACACTGCTGAGTTGTTTAGAAGGAGCAACGAGCGGTGGCCCAGCCCGGAGTTTGGCGCGGTCCCGACCTGCAAGACCATTTGCAGGCCGGGGCCATTAGAGTGAGCAATGTGAGCGGCATGCCACTGCAGGGAGCAGCGTCTGCTGCTGCAGAGAGTGACAGCTGTGAAGAGGGTGACTGGATTTGACTTCACTTCAGTCCAGGTCGCTGATTGGAGTGCGAGCAGGTACTGCTGGAGTGGTGAGGTAGGGGCGAAGGAGCAGTGAGAGTTCATAGAAGGATGTGATTGGGGCCCAGGAGAGGTGTGAGTTCGGGGCCCAGAAGAGGAGAGGGTCCAGTGGCAGCATGGGAAGCCCACACTGCAATATATGTGCGCATTAGGTCCATGTAGCAGAGCTGGTCTCCAGTCGTCTTGGTTAATCCTTGTCACTGGACCAAGACCTAGCTCTGTCAAGCCCGTGTGGTGGCTGATGAGCAACGGCAATCCCTCCACCAGCTGAAGACCCTTACCCCAGCAATCCCTCCGCCAGCTGAAGACCCTTACCCCAGCAATCCCTCCGTCAGCTGAAGACCCTTACCCCAGCAATCCCTCCACCAGCTGAAGACCCTTACCCCAGCAATCCCTCTGCCAGCTGAAGACCCTTACCCCAGCAATCCCTCCGCCAGCTGAAGACCCTTACCCCAGCAATCCCTCCACCAGCTGAAGACCCTTACCCCAGCAATCCCTCCGCCAGCTGAAGACCCTTACCCCAGCAATCCCTCCGTCAGCTGAAGACCCTTACCCCAGCAATCCCTCCACCAGCTGAAGACCCTTACCCCAGCAATCCCTCCGCCAGCTGAAGACCCTTACCCCAGCAATCCCTCCGCCAGCTGAAGACCCTTACCCCAGCAATCCCTCCGTCAGCTGAAGACCCTTACCCCAGCAATCCCTCCGTCAGCTGAAGACCCTTACCCCAGCAATCCCTCCGTCAGCTGAAGACCCTTACCCCAGCAATCCCTCCACCAGCTGAAGACCTTTACCCCAGCAATCCCTCCGTCAGCTGAAGACCCTTACCCCAGCAATCCCTCCGCCAGCTGAAGACCCTTACCCCAGCAATCCCTCCGCCAGCTGAAGACCCTTACCCCAGCAATCCCTCCACCAGCTGAAGACCTTTACCCCAGCAATCCCTCCGCCAGCTGAAGACCCTTAACCCAGCAATCCCTCCGCCAGCTGAAGACCCTTAGCTCAGCAATCCCTCTGCCAGCTGAAGACCCTTACCCCAGCAATCCCTCCACCAGCTGAAGACCCTTACCCCAGCAATCCCTCCGCCAGCTGAAGACCCTTACCCCAGCAATCCCTCCGCCAGCTGAAGACCATTACCCCAGCAATCCCTCCGCCAGCTGAAGACCCTTACCCAAGCGTAAGACCTTACCCCCACCCCCCATAGATGGGGCATTTTGTGCGGATTGTTAGCATGTTTATTGGGTATGGTGAATCCACCCCGATGATGTCCCTTGTAACACACGCACTGAGCTTGCACGCACCAGGTGGTTGGAAGAACATGATCCATCTTTTCTGAGTTCCCTCTCTCCCCTCTAATCCCACCCCCGACCCTTCCAGGTTCTGTCTCTCTCTCCCCCCCACCCCCCAAGCTCTCTCTCTCCCTACCCCCCGATCAAGCCATCTTCTCTCTCTGTCCCCAACCCCTCCAAGCGCTCTCTCTCTCTCTCTCTCCACATCCCCAAGCTCTCTTTCTTTCCCCCTCCCGCAAGCTCTCTCTCTCTCTCTCTCCCTGCCCCCACAAAGCTATCTCTATCGCTCTCTCCACCCTCCAAGCTCTCTCTCGCTCTCTATCTCTCTCCCCCCAAACCCTCTTTCTTTTTGCCCCACCAAGCTCTCTCTCTCGCCTCAAGCTCTCTCTCTCACCTCGATCTCTATCTCTCTCTCCCCCACACCCCACCCCGACAAGCTCTCTCTCTCTCTCTCTCTCACTCCCCCCAACTCTCTTTCTCGCTCTCTGACCCCCCACCCCCCAATCTCTCTCTCCCTCCCCAGACTCTGTCTCCCTGCCCCCCTCCCCCCAAGCACTCTCTGTCTCGCCCAAGCTCTTAATTTTTCTGCCCCCCAAAAGCTCTCTCTTCCCAACCCTCAAACGCTCTTCCCCCAAGCACACACTCTGCCCTCCCAAGCTCTCTCTCCCACACCCCAAGCTCTCTCACTCTCTCTCTCTCTACCCCCCCAAGCCATCTCTCTCTCTCTGCTCCCACCCACCCCTCAAGCACTCTCTCTATCTCTCTCTCTACCCACCCCTCAAGCACTCTCTCTCCCCCCCACCCCGAGATCTCTCTCTCTCTGCTCCCCCAAGCACTCTCTCTCTCTCCCCCCTCCCCCCGCCAAAGCTCTCTCTCTCGCTCTCTCTCTCCCCCTAAACTCACTTTCTCACCCTCTCCCCATGCACTCTGGCCCCACTCCCCAGTCTCGCTCTCCCTCCTCAGGCTCTGTCTCTCTGCCCCCCAAGCGCTCTCTGTCTCCCCCCCACCCCAAGACACTCTCTCTCCCCACAAACTTTCTCTCTCTCTCCTCCCACCCTCGAAACTCTCTCTCCCCACTTCCTGCTGTCCCTACCGCCTGCTCTCCCCACCTGCCTCTCGCTCTCCTCGGCACTGCTGGAGGCTCGGGCCGGCTCAGTGCCCGCAGCCCGCTCAGGACCAGCTCAGGGCTCGGCACTATGGGAGGCTCAGCGATACGTTGGGCTGCTCGGGCCTCGGGGCTGCTGCTGGATGAATTGGAGGCAACGTGGTGTTGGACGCATGTGCAGAAAAGGTTGGTAGGAATTGCACTGCGGGGGGCGGAGAGTTTGTCCGAACTCTCGTTTGAGACGCATGCGCAGAAGGGAGACTTAGTACAAATCGTTACTGCGTATAAATAACATCCATAGACAGTTCTCTGTTCAATACTGCATCTGCAAAAACATCAGTCAAGTTGGTCAAGCATGACTTAACCTTTACAAAGCCATAGAAACATAGAAACATAGAAAATAGGTGCGGGAGTAGGCCATCCGGCCCTTCAAGCCTGCACCACCATTCAATAAGATCATGGCTGATCATTCCTTCAGTACCCCGTTCCTGCTTTCTCTCCATACGCCTTGATCCCTTTAGCCGTAAGGGCCATATCTAACTCCCTCTTGAATATATCCAGTGAACTGGCATCAACAACTCTCTGCGGCAGGGAATACCACAGGTTAACAACTCTCTGAGTGAAGAAGTTTCTCCTCATCTCAGTCCTAAATGGCCTACCCCTTATCCTAAGACTATGTCCACTGGTCCTGGACTTCCCCAACATCGGGAACATTCTTCCTGCATCTAACCTGTCCCGTCCCGTCAGAATTTTATATGTTTCGATGAGATCCCTTCTCATCCTTCTAAACTCCAGTGAATACAGGCCCAGTTGATCCAGTCTCTCCTCATATGTCATCCCAGGAATCAGTCTGGTGAACCTTCGCTGCACTCCCTCAATAGCAAGAACGTCCTTCCTCAGATTAGGGGACCAAAACTGAACACAATATTCCAGGTGGGGCCTCACCAAGGCCCTGTACAATTGCAGTAAGACTTCCCTGCTCCTATACTCAAATCCCCTTGCAATAAAGGCCAACATACCATTTGCCTTCTTCACCGCCTGCTGTACCTGTATGCCAACCTTCAATGACTGATGAATCATGACGACCAGGTCTCGCTGCACCTTCCCTTTTCCTAATCTGCTGCCATTCAGATAATATTCTGCCTTTGTGATTTTGCCCCCAAAATGGTTAACCTCACATTTATCCACATTATACTGCATCTGCCAAGTATTTGCCCACTTGTCTAACCTGTCCAAATCATCCTGCAGCCTCTTAGCGTCCTCCTCACAGCTCACATCGCCACCAAGTTTAGTGTCATCTGCAAACTTGGAGATATTACACTCAATTCCATCATCCAAATCATTAATATATATTGTAAAGAGCTGGGGTCCCAGCACTGAGCCCTGCGGCACTCCACTAGTCACTGCCTGCCATTCTGAAAAGGACCCGTTAATCCCGACTCTCTGCTTCCTGTCTGCCAACCAGTTCTCTATCCACATCAGTACATTACCCCCAATACCATGTGCTTTGATTTTGCACAACAATCTCTTGTGTGTGACCTTGTCAAACGCCTTTTGAAAGTCCAAATACATCACATCCACTGGTTCTCCACTGTCCACTCTACGAGTTACATCCTTAAAAAATTCCAGAAGATTTGTCAAGCATGATTTCCCCTTCATAAATCCATGCTGACTTGGACCAATTCTATCACTGCTTTCCAAATGTGCTGCTATTTCATCCTTAATGATTGATTCCAACATTTTCCCCACTACTGATGTCAAGCTAACTGGTCTATAATTACCTGTTTTCAGCAGGCGGTGAAGAAGGCAAATGGTATGTTGGCCTTCATAGCTAGGGGATTTGAGTATAGGAGCAGTGAGGTCTTACTGCAATTGTACAGGGCCTTGGTGAGGCCTCACCTGGAATATTGTGTTCAGTTTTGGTCTTCTAGTCTGAGGAAGGACGTTCTTGCTATTGAGGGAGTACAACGAAGGTTCACCAGACTGATTCCAGAGATGGCTGGACTGACGTATGAGGAGAGACTGGATCAACTGGGCCTTTATACACTGGAGTTTAGAAGGATGAGAGGGGATCTTATAGAAATGTATAAGATTCTGACGGGACCGGTTAGATGCGGGAAGAATATTCCCAATGTTGAGGAAGTCCAGAACCAGGGGACACAATCTTAGGATAAGGGGTAGGCCATTTAGGACTGAGATGAGGAGAAACTTCTTCACTCAGAGAGTAGTTAAACTGTGGAATTCCCTGCCGCAGAGAGTTGTTGATGCCAGTTCATTGGATATATTCAAAAGGGCGTTAGATATGGCCCTTACGGCTAAAGAGATCGAGGGGTATGGAGAGAAAGCAGGAAAGGGGTATTGAGGTGAATGATCAGCCATGATCTTATTGAATGGTGGTGCAGGCTCGAAGGGCCGAATGGCCTACTCCTGCACCTATTTTCTATGTTTCTACGACAGTTTAAATGCTGGCATCCGTCAGTAAATGTCCTCCACAGAAAAGCACCCACACCATCTCTCATACCGTTTAATATTAAAGATGAACGATTCCGTGTCTGTCAATTAACAGTCAGATATAGTGATCATGAATTTTAGTAACCACAGTAACCAAACGCTCTTAAGGGTGACAATGACGATTTGAAAACATGTTTTCTCACCCTACCCTTTCAGCTCCCTGAATGGGTTCAGGGTCAGTGATTGACGATTACTGTCCCATGTCACACTCTGTTGGCCAGTCTTCAGGTTGAGCCTTTCCTGTGAGTGCTGGCCGGCCATTGTAAGGAGGCCTGTTGCTGCCCCTCTACTGCTGTTCCTAATGAGACCTGATAACTCAGCTCAGACCAGGGATAGAACCTGGGACCCCCCTGGTCTGTGTAAAGGAGAATTACCACTTTGGTGATCTGAGCACTGCCCAGGAGCACAGATTGTAAAACCATGCCATCAACTCATGGTTCTCCATCCACTATTTTAAGCCTGGGAAGTTAAAGCACGAATTTCCAATGTGGCGGCTGAGGTTCTGGGCCCGGTGTGTTGTGTCAGTAAATTAGCCCTGTGGTGTTTGTAAGGTGGGTGATTAAAAATAAAATAAAAAAGAGAGATATTAACCATTTCTACATATCAATCATTTCATCATGATTCTTATAAATATCTCAAAATGCATCAAGTACAATTATTTGGACGTAGTGAGTACTGTTTTACAGACGGTTATCCTGTACACCTTGGGACCTCACAAACAGCCTGGGCAGCTGTAGGGTTGAGTTAATAGACATGAGGTAAAGGGGAGAAAGGAAGGCCGGGTTTCCTGCTCCTACTTTTACAGAGCGTCTCTGTACATCTGATGAGGTGTGATTGACCTGCACTGGCCTCCAGCTCCTGAATATCTAATTGAAACGAAAGTCTATATTTTGCCCTTATGCAGTTGTGGCCACAATGGATGTTGGCAGATTTTTTATTTAATATAATTATATTAAAATATAATATTATTATATTTTAATGCTTGGTTTGCACGCCCCTTACACAACCCACCTGGTCTTCCTGATTTATTTCAATGAATGTTTAATGCCCAAGCAGTAAAGGTGAACATTGAGCCATTATGTTTCTCAAATTCCCAATGGTCAGACTATTTACAGAACCTCGAGGTTGGACAGATTCAAACGTTGCCTGTAAGGAAAATGTAAGCATCATTTTCTGAAATTTACCTTGCTGTCAACTTCTTTCATTCTGTTCTGTTACACAAGTGTTTAAAATCTGCTTCTCTCGCATAAATCATGTCCCACCTTTTCTGAACACACTAGGATTGTTCAGTTGTTCTCAGGGATGTTTGTTTGAGGAGATCTAATCACTTCAAATACATACATGCTGTGTGAATTGCTCAGGGTTGCGGCTGCTTGGCTGGCGATTCATGTTAACAGGGAATTATTAATTCATGAAGCTTCAGAGAATTAATGTCGGCCATTTTGAAATCCAAGCAATTTGCTCTGGGTTATTTCTGGAGAGTATGGTGGGCAGAATTGCCTGCTCCTGTGTCTGTATTTTTATTTAAATCATCTGAGAACTGTGAATACAGGGGGACAGGCAGAGGGGTAAATGCCCAGAAGGGATCCTGCCCAATTTGGTGCCCATTTAAATCAATGGTCAGAAACTCGGGTATGTTCATTAGGGGCTTGTGCTCCTCCTTCCCCAATGTCCCTGCACTCACTGTTCTGAGGCAATCCAATAGCCCGGGTACATGGACAGGGAATTTAGCTCTCTCTGTCTGGGCATTTAAAAATGTTCCATTGAGACTGATAACTACCACATTTGAGAAAATATTAAAAGTATAACTGCATAAAAATATGAATTACTGTACAGTTTTACCACAGGACGTGCAAGTGGATTATTATTTTCTACAACACGAAGCAGCTGCTGTAAATATGTGTTAAATTATTGCTGCTCTTCTCGTTTTATTAATGGTTAATAAATTTATTTGGGGATTAAAGCTGAAACAATGCTTGGTGTTTGGTGTAGCTTTATTCGGCCACTTTACAACAACAAGGAGGATCCCACTATTTACAGAATAGATAAAACAGATATAAACCTCGCACTCTTTTCTTTGTAGATGGTCTGAAGTAATCTATTGGCCAACAAGTGGAAATCAGGTTTTCTGATATATCTGATCCAAATTCTTCATTTTGAACTCCTTTATCAGATCACCACTCAATCTGTTGGCTTGATACATTATATGTAAATCTAAGGATGATTACAAATATAATTTAGAATATCAAGTAGGCAAGAACCATTCGGCTCCAAACCTCATTACAGCCTTGTTCCAAATGTAGACAAAGGAGCTAAATTCTAGAGTTGAGGTTAGAGTGACTGCCCTGAACATCAAGGCAATATTTGACCGAGTGTAGCATCAAGGATCCCAAGTAAAGCTGGTCAATGGGAAGCAGGGGAATAACTCTCCACTGGTTAGCACAAAGAAGATGTTTGTAGTGTTGGAGGTCAATCATCTCAGCCCCAGGACATCGCTGCAGGAGTTCATCAGTGCAGTATCCCAGGCCCAACCATCTTCAGCTGCTTCATCAATCACCGTCCCTCCATCATATGGTCAGAAGTGGGAGTGTTCGCTGATGATTGTACAATGTTCAGTTCCATTCGCAACTCCTCAGATAATGGAGCAGTCCATGCCCGCATGCAGCAAGATCTGGAGAACATTCAGGTTTGGGTTGATAAGTGGTAAGTAACATTCACGCCACACAGCTGTCAGATAATAACTATCTCCAACAAGTTATAGTCTAACCACTGCCCGTGACATTCAACGGAATTACCATCACCGAATGCCCCACCATCAACATCCTGGCGGTCACCATTGACCAGAAACTTAACCGGACCACCCACATTAATACTTTGGCTACAAGAGCAGATTAGAGGCTGGGTATTCTGCGGCAAGTGTCTCACTTCCTGACTCCCCAAAGCCTTTCCACCATTTACAAGGCACAAGAGTGTGCTGGAATACTCTCCACTTGCCTGGATGTGTGCAGCTCCAAAAACACAAGAATCTGGACACCATCCAGGACAAAGCAGCCCGCTTGATCAATACCCCATCCACCACCTTAAATATTCACTCCCTCCACCACCAGCAACCCCCACATCTCAGGAACTAATAAAAAAGTCCCCAGGGGTTAATACTTGCGGAGTCAAGACCAAGTGCATTCTGCAAGTGAAGCAGAGCTTCGGAGGCTTAATGGACCAAGGTATATAGATATGATTCAATCCCAGGTTTATAGCCCTGCATTATGCTCCTATTTTTATATTCTTTTATAAATTCTGATATCTATGTTTGTATTGGAAACCTTGGAGTGTAAAATGGGGTGGGGTGTAAAACAGGCGATCGACCCATACCCACTCCATTCGCGACAGGCGCTAAGTTTAAAAGCAGAGCTGCTATCACCGTTTTGTGCGGTGATTTTAGTGAAATTTACCCCCTACTTTATTCTGAAAACCATGGTGGTGAAATTGATTTCACTGCCAAAGAAAATCGGGCGGGTGTAATAGAGGCTACAGATTGGCTATTGCCCATTTTGAGGTATGCCAGAGACAAATTTCTCCCCCATGTATATAACTTTCGTCTGATTCCTCAGTCTGAGTTCTCCGGGTGTTTTACTGTGCTGCTGCTCTCTGCACATACCCACATTTTTGTGTCAAAGCATCATCTTTTATACCGTGAATCCGAAATAAATGTCCTCCATTTGATCCTTGAGTAATCTGAGTGATACGGACTGCCGCAGGTCACCGAGTTAGTGTCTGTCATTTTAAACAGACAATTGTTCATGGATTGTAATGAATAAATGTGAATTTTGAAGCAACTTTATCAAACCGTCAAGTGGCTGGTTTACTCCCATATTGTCTCATCGTTCACCAACAAAGGAACACAACGATCCCTGATAAATATACCACCCAACTGCTATCTTCAAATTATTACTTTGTCAACCAAGGTTTACCTATATTACAACAGTGACTGCATTCCAAAAGTACTTAATTGGCTGTAAAGCGCTTTGAGATGTCCGGTGGTCGTGAAAGGTGCTATATAAATCCAAGTCTTCCTTTTCCAATTCTCTGAAATTCCTGAGCTTCACTTGAGCATCCCTGTTTTAACATCAGCATTTTCTGTTCACAGAGTTCAGTCAGAACGGGAGACAAACAAGGAGAGAAGAAATGGGCGAGTTGGGGGAAGCTGATGAAGGAATGCGAGGCTGATGAGCAGAGCTTGTGAGTTGGGAAAGTGAGGATATGGGGAAGGAAAGAGGGAGAAGCAGAGGGTGGTGTGAGAACGGGACATGGGGAAGCGGGATTCGGGACAGATGGAAAAGGATCAGGGAAGGGAGTTGGCTGAATGTTATGACGGATGCAACATCTATTAGGAGCTTTCGGCTCAGTTTATAGCTTCTGAACCAAAAATCAGGCCCAATTATTTGGTTGAATTTCAATTCATACCTTTCTCATGGGAAACTCTACAATGACCAGTCTCCATTTCAAGATGCAAATGGCAATTCCCAACATTTCTGCATCTCCTCCTTTTACTGCATTCCTGCAACAGAGGTTACTGCCTGAGTAGTGGATTTTGCTCAATGGAGCAATTTTCAGACAAGGATCACCTGATCTATGGGTATCCAACAGTGAAGATCAAATGGAAATAATGATAATGGGCACAATTATCGACTGATGGGGGTTGGGAAGTGGGTCCAGTTGAGAATAGGCCAAACACTACAGTCCAGGAAGGGTGTCCTGTGAGGGACAT
This sequence comes from Pristiophorus japonicus, assembly GCF_044704955.1. Lineage (NCBI taxonomy): Eukaryota > Metazoa > Chordata > Chondrichthyes > Pristiophoridae > Pristiophorus > Pristiophorus japonicus. The sequence continues at coordinate 49,455,361 of NC_091995.1, forward strand.
TTACCTCAGGTTATTAAAAGCAACTCACCAGGAACAGGAATGTAACAATGGACCCACCATTTACCAGTAGGGGGCAGCACTGAGATGGTTGAGAATTGCCTGCTGAAACACTGATCAGTGGGGGCAGGGAACAGGAATGGGCACCCAAAGAATAAAAATGATCACAGAAATATGAAGTCAATGGAGAAGAAAATCAGACCGAGTGTGAAACGGCTGACCATTCTATAGCAGATTGACTGGGGAATAGGAAATACAATATCAAAATCTGTGGATGACACCAAATTTGGATGTATAGTTAATAATAAATATGAGCAGGAGTAGGCCATGCTGCCCCTCCAGACTGCAAAACAAAATAAGAAGACGTTAACAATATTGCGGAATGTGCTTGTAAAAGGCCAATTAATTCCAATATAGTTAAATGTCAGTGGGTGCATTTTGATCGGAGCAATAAGAAGGTCACATAATCTGGGAGAATAAAAGTCGAAATGGGGTAGAGGCCCAAACGGATCTAAAAATACAGCTTTCCAAATCATTATAAGTAGCAACTCAGGTTAACAAAGCCATAAAAACTGTAAAAAAATAGACTGGGGTCACTTTTAGAGAAAAAAAAGAGAAGTTATGATCAACATATTTAGAACCTCGGTTAGACCACACAAACAATGTTACAAAGGTTGTAGAGTCACTGCAGAAAGAGCAAAAAAAATTACAACGATGATATCAGAACTGAGATGGTGCAACTATCAGGGAAGACTGAACAGGCTGGGGCTCTGTTCTCTAGAAAAGAGAAGGCCGAGGGGTAACGTAATATAAGTCTTTACAATTAGGAAGGGCTTCTATAGGTTGGACGTAGAGAATATGTTTCCTCTTGTAAATCCAATTAGGAATTCTGGAGGAAATTCTTTATTCAGAGAGTGCTGAGAATGTGGTACTCACTACCACAAGGAGTGGTTGAGGTGAACAGTATTGAGGTATTTAAGGGAACGCTATATAATACATGAGGGAGAAAGGAAGAGAATGATATGTTGATAGGATTAGATGAAGTAAGTTGGGAGGAGGCTCGTGTGGAGCACAAACACCAGCATAGACCAGTTGGCCTGTTTCTGTGCAGCTCTACGTAATACGAGTGCAACTTGCCAACCCACAGTTAGGATATGCACAGGTTACTGAGGGCCAACTCATCAAGGCAGAGCCAGAAAGTAAAATCCACTAACAAGTCTTTATTGACTTCAAAATATCAACGATCACTATTTAAACTTACACCTTGATTATACAAATAGATAGTAGATAGAAATAGTTAGAAACATTGTCACCAACACTTTCAGTCTGAGAATTTAATATTGTTACTTAACAAAATGAAAAGCAGCTTATAAAGGCGATTTAGAGTATCACTGAAATTCAGCATTAACTGGGTCGCGGTTTATCAAATTATGACTCAGATCAGTGACTACTGCAAATTTGTGAGAATAAAAGAGGATTAACTCCTTCGGTAGGCAAAAAGCTAACTGCAATAGATAAGCAGTCTGTTAGATTATTTTAGTTAGATTAGTTATATTATATGGGCTAGAATTTGGTATGTGTTGCACCCGTTTCAAGCCCTTGGATATATAAGTTAGGGGTCTAACCCCTGTTAAAGGACCCTTTTTCCAAATTCGATTGTGATGTGTGGGGCAGGCATTGAACCTGCACACTTTGGATATTCCAGCAGCCCCCGGGACCACCAGGGCACCCAGTGAGGTAAGTGATATATTTTTAATTAAATAAGAACACTTCCTGGAGAGCCAGGAGCAGGATTGCTCTTCCCACATGAGCAGTTCCTCAGACCATTTGCCATTCATCGTTCGGCCCCACCCCCGATGACCACTTCCTCTCAGCCAATCGAAATTGATATCTACTTCACCGATCAGCCCCCTGGATGTGCAGCAGGAGTCTGGAGATTGCCGGCCTAATTTGATTGAGGCCCGATACCCGAGTTGGATCAGTCCTCGGCACCACCTGCTCTGGTGCAGGTATCACTCCCTGTGGGTAACTATGACTTTGAGTGATAATCAGCCCATCAGGCTCCACATGTACACTGACCACACCCACCTCACTCGACCCCTCCACTGTCTCCCATTCGTCACGCTGTCCTACATACAGTACTGGATGAGCAGAAACTTCCTCCAACTAAATATTGGGAAGACCGAAGCCATTTGTCTTCAGTCCCCTCCACAACCTCTGTTCCCGAGCTACCGACTCTATCCCTCTCCTTCTCAGTGGGCACTATCTGAGACCATTCACAACCTCAGTGTTATATCTGACCCCGCAATGAGCAATCAACCACATATCGGCTCCATCACCGACACCACCTACTCCCACTTCTGTAACATCGCTCGACTCCACCCCTGCCTCAGCTCATCTGCTGCTTAAACCTGCATCATTACCTTTGTTACCTCTAGATTTGAATATTCGAATGCTCTCCTGGCCGGCCACCCATCTTCCACCCTCTATAAACTTGAGCTGATCCACAATCTATTACTCGTTTTGTAACTCACACCAAGTCCCGTTCACCCAACACCCCTGTACTTGCTTACTTACATTGGCTCCTGGTCCAGCAACACCTCAACTCTTTTGTCCCTATCTACCTCTGTAACATCCTCCAGCCCTACAACCCTCCAAAATCTCTGCACTCCTCCAATTCTGGCCTTTTCAGCAGCCCTGATTTTAATCGCTGCCTCGGCCCTAAGCTCTGTAATTCCCTCCAAGTCTCTCAATCTCCTTACCTCTCTTTCCTCCTTTACGACATTCCTTAAAACATATCTATTTGGCCAAGCTTTTTGATATGTCCTTACTATACAGTACAAATGCACACGAGGCCCATACTAGAGAGAAGGTCACTCTGTGACCAGTCCTTTATTAGCCAGCACTGAAGTGATGAAGGTGGGTGGAGCTTCCCCTTTTATACCTGAAAGTCCAGGTTCGGAGTGTCTCCCACAAGTTCACCACCTAGTGGTCAGTATTCTCATGGTGTACAACTTAAGTCAGTTTATACATGGATTATAATGATAGTTAAATACATGACATCACCTCCCCCCCAAAGTCTTATTGGGATCACAGGTTAAGTCTCTCTGGTGGTTTACGCTCCCTTGTAGAGCGCCTGAGTTGGGGCTCCGGTTGTTGGCGCTGGCCTGAATGTCTGCTGTTTGTGGTGCCTCAGGCCTTACCGGACTACCCAAAGTGAATGGGCTCTCCTCCAATTGATTCCGGTATTCGGTCACCAGTGGTGGAGTGAATTCTACATCATGTTCTTTCTCTGCTTCTTCTATGGGGTTGCTGAACCTCCTTTTTGTTTGATCCACGTGTTTGCGGCAGATTTGTCCATTGGTAAGTTTAACTACCAGAATCCTATTCCCCTCTTTGGCAATCACGGTGCCTGCAAGCCATTTGGGCCCTGCAGCGTAGTTGAGGACAAAGACATGGTCATTGACATCACTACATCGCGCCCTCGCATTCCCGTCATAGTAGTTACATTGTGACGGGCGCCTGCTCTCAACAATTTCTTTCATGGTGGGGTGTATAAGGGATAACGTGGTTTTGAGCGTCCTTTTCAATAGCAGCTCTGCGGGTGGAGCCATGTGAGCGAGTGTGGTTGGGATCTATTGGCCAACAGGAGGCGTGATAAGTGGCTTTGTAGGGAACCCCCTTGGATTCTGAGCATCCCCTGTTTGATTATCTGCACTGCTCGTTCCACCTGGCTGTTTGAGGCCAGCTTGAACGGTGCCGTTCTGACATGGTTAATTCCATTGCCTGTCATGAAGTCCTGGAATTCAATGCTTGTAAAGCACGGGCCATTGTCGCTACCAAGACGTCCGGTAGACCATGGGCGGCGAACATTGCCTGTAGACTTTCGACCGTGGCAGAGGATGTGCTTGAATTGAGAATGTCACACTCGATCCATTTGGAGTAGGTGTCTACTACAACCAAAAACATTTTCCCCATGAAAGAACCTGCATAGTCCACATGGATGCATGACCATGGTTTGGCAGGCCAGGACCAGGGGCTAAGGGGAGCTTCCCTGGGCGCACTGCCCAGCTGGGCACACATGTTGCACCTGCGAACACAAAGTTCCAGGTCTGCATCTATCCCTGGCCATCAAACGTGTGACCTGGCAATTGCCTTCATCATGACAATGCCCGGGTGCTCATTGTGGAGTTCTTGGATGAACGCCTCTCTGCCCATCTGAGGCATGACTACTCGGTTTCCCCATAGTAGGCAATCGGCCTGAATCGAGAATTCATCCTTGCGCCTGTGAAATGGTTTAAATTCCTCAGGGCATGCCACGTACGTGGCTGCCCAGTCCCCATTCAGGACACATTTCTTGACTAAAGACAGTAACGGGTCTCTATTTGTCCAGACTTTGATCTGTCGGGCCTTCGCTTTCAAAAGCTTCAACAGCCATGACCATCTTAGCAGCATGCTCGGTTGCCCACTTGGTGGTGGCTAGTGGGAGCCTGCTGAGTGCATCGGTGCAGTTTTCAGTGTCCGGTCTGTGCCGAATTGTAAAGTCATAGGCGGCTAACGTGGGTGCCCACCTCTGTATGCGGGCCGACGCATTTGCAGTTATGGCTTGTTGTCGGCCAAAAGGGACATTTGGGGTTTGTGATCTGTCTCCAGCTCAAATTTCCTGCCAAACAGGTACTGGTGCATTTTTATTTGCTGCATATACACATGCAAGCGCTTCCTTTTCTACCATCTCGTAGCCCCTTTCTGCCTGGGACAGACTTCTGGAGGCATAAGCCACGGCATTAACATGCTGCAACACACACCCGACCCCATAGGATGATGCATCGCACGTTAAAACAAGTTTCTTACATGGGCCTTACATTGTTTCTTACATTGTTGGAGCATAACAAATTGCGTGCTCTATCAAAAGCCCTTTCCTGGCTGTCCCCCCCAGATCCATTGGCGACCTTTGCATAGGAGCACATGTAGCGGCTATAACAGCATGCTCAATTTGGGAAGAAAGTTACCAAAATAGTTCAGGAGCCCCAGGAACGAACGCAGCTCCGTCTTGTTATGGGGTCTGGGTGCTCTCTAGATCTCTTCCGTTTTGGACGCAGTAGGTCTGATCCCGTCTGCTGCTCCCCTCATCCCCAGGAATTCTACTTCTGGAGCTAGGAAGACGCACTTCGCCTTTTTCAATCGCAGACCTATCCGGTCCATTCTGTGTAGCACCTCCTCCAGGTTGTGGAGGTGTTCTTTAGTATCGCAACCCATGATGAGGATGTCGTCTTGAAAAACCACCGTCCTTGGAATCGACTTGAGGAGACTTTTCATGTTTCGTTGAAAGATCACGGCGGCCGAGCGAATCCCAAATGGACATCTGTTGTACTCAAACAACCCCTTGTGTGTCGTGATGGTGGTCAGCTTCTTTGACTCAGTCACCAGCTCCTGGGTCATGTAAGCTGAGGACAGGTCCAATTTTGAAAAAAGTTTGCCACCGGATAGCGTCGCAAAGAGGTCCTCTGCTCTCAGTAACGGGTACTGGTCTTGGAGTGACACCCGATTGATGGTGGCCTTGTAATCACCACATATCCTGACCGACCCATCCGCCTTGAGCATCGGCACAATCGGGCTCGCCCAGTCATAGAAACATAATTAGAAAATAGGTGCAGGAGTAGGTCATTCGGCCCTTCGAGCCTGCACCACCATTCAATAAGATCATGGCTGATCATTCACCTCAGTACCCCTTTCCTGCTTTCTCTCCATACCCCTTGATCCCTTTAGCCATAGGGGTCATATCTAACTCCCTCTTGAATATATCCAGTGAACTGAATTCGACTGACGAGATGATGCCTTCCCTCAGCAGGCAGTCCAATACGCCTTCTATCTTTTCCCGCATCATTCTGGCCTTGTAGTATACTGGCCTGACGTCTGGGTTTATGTGAATCACTACCTTGGTCCCCATCGAAGTGCCAATGCCGGGTTGAAATAGTGAGTCAAATTTGTCCCGGATCTGTGAGCATGATACTCGCTCCACAGAAGAAATTGCATTGACAGCGCCCCATTTCCAGTTCATAACAGCAAGCCAATTCCTCCCCAGCAGTGCGGGACCAGCCGCCGGGACAATCCAGAGTGGCAACCTGTTCTCCGAATCTTTGTGGGTCACGACTACCGTGGCGCTGCCTAGCACCGGTATGATCTCCTTTGCATATGTCCGTAGCTGTGCGTCAATTGGCAATAATTTTGGCCTCCTGGCCTTGGACGCCCACAACTTGTCGAACTGTTTGATACTCATCAGGGACTGACTAGCCCCCGTGTCTAGCTCCATTGATACTGGGATGCCACTGAGGAGCACTTTCATCATTATTGGTGGCATCCTGATGTATGAACTGTATATATGCTCCACATGAACTCGCTGAACTTCAGCTTCCAGCGATTTCCCCCAGTGTCTATTAAGCCTTACATTTAGGGCTTACATCAGGCCCGTCCTCCTCGTACATCAACCTTGCTGCAGGCTTCCTGCACATACGCGCCAAGTGACCGCTGACGTTGCAATTTCTGCAGGTATATTGCTGATACCTGCAAGCTCTGGCTGTGTGTTTGCCTCCACACCTCCAACAGGGGCCGTTGTTGGAAACAAAAGGTCCATTACCAGTCGATGACTCTGACTGTCTCTGTAACTGTCCTTAAATGCACCATTAACAGGTGTTGATGGCCCCATTACTGGCCCCATTGTCCCTTGCGATGGCATGAATCGCCGTTCAGCTAGCCATTGTCCCTGTTGAAATCCCCCTTTGGGTTCAACTACATGCTCGGGCATGTCTGATTGCCGCTGTCTGCCTGGAAAACTGTGTGCCACGTTATCAATGTTGACTCCCTGTCCATTTGCTGCATTTAAACGCAGATTTTTGTTAAACATCATTCTGGTCTCTTCCTCCCCTGAGATAAATGTCTGGGCCTTCAAAGCCGCCGTTTCCAGGGTCAAATCTTTGGTCTCAATCAGTTTCCTGAAAACCCCAGCGTGCCTGATGCCCTCAATAAAAAAGTCTCGCAGCATCTCTGCTCTGCATGCATCTGGGAACTTACATAGGCTCACCAGTCACCGGAGGTCTGCCATGAAGTCTGGAATGCTTAGTCCTTCTCGCCGCCGGTGCGTGTAAAACCAGTGTCTCACGATGTGTAGGCTGCTCGCCGGTATAAAGTGTTCCCCGATCAACTTACTGAGCTCTTCAAAAGTGTTGTCCGCCAGCTTCTCTGGCGCGAGAAGGTCCTGCGTCAGGGAGTACGTCCTGGATCCACAAACCGTCAGGAGATGAGCCCTGCGTTTGTCGGCCGAATCCTTTCCCAGCCATTCCTTAGTGACGAAACTTTGCTGCAGTCTCTCAATAAAATCGTCCCAATCATCACCAACACAGTACCTCTCATCTGTACTGCTAGTGGCCATGCTCATGTGGTTTAAATCCCAGTTTCTCGTCGCCACTGATATGTCCTTACTATACAGTACAAATGCACACGAGGCCCAGACCAGAGAGAAGGACACTCTGTGACCAGTCCTTTATTAGCCAGCACTGAAGTGCTGAAGGTGGGTGGAGCTTCCCCTTTTATACCTGAAAGTCCAGGTTAGGAGTGTCTCCCACAAGTTCACTACCTAGTGGTCAGTGTTCTCACCGTGTGCAATTTAGGTTAGTTTATACATGGGTTACAATGACAGTGGAATACATGACACTTTTAGTCATCTGTTGTAATATCGCCTGAGGTGACTCGATGTCAACATTAGTTTGGTGACGCCGCTCTAAAGTGCCTTGGGATGTTTTACTACGTTAAAGGCGCTATATAAATAAAGTTATTGTTGTTGGGACAAATTTAAGGTCTAGCCCTCTGTATCAATTCACACTGGAAAGCTGGCGCTGTACAATTTCTGGCCCTATGCCCAGACGGCTAACAGCGTTCAGGAAATAATACAACCTTATTCTTAGAGTCTAATGGTTGAGGTGACTGCTCACCTGTTCTCAGACGTCAAACCGGCTGTAGGTTTTCGAATGATGAACCTCTCGGTACAGTCGCTATCCATTCCTCTCGGGTTCCCTGACCCAGATGAATCCACTTTACACAAGTGACGGTGTCTGAGCTCACTGCCTTAAATCACACCCACCCAGATAGCAGCAAACTTAAACATTTCAGTGACACCCTTATCTCCGCCTCAAGCTGGCTATATAGCCGCACAATGATACTTCTATAACCTGCTGCTCTCTCTGGTGGATATAACTTTGGGCTGTAAACGTCCCTTCGACATATGGCAGGTGAAGATTACTGCTAAAGATTAAAGAAAACAAGGAGAATTTGCTGATAGGTGTTACATGCACCTTCTTATATTAGTTCAAAGAAAATCCTTTCTATTCAATTCAGCACGTGTCCGAAAGGTTCAGTCTTTTGCCGTCAATCATTTCTTAACAGCCATGTAAGTGATCTTGAAGACTTCTTAGTTAATTAGGCCTGAAAATCTAGGCAAGCCAAAGTATAGTACTTCTCCTCTAACTTCTCAATCGTTCTCCAATAAAGCTCCCAGACAAGCCCAGACAAGAAATGATATGTTGATATTCTACTATCAAACCATCTCTTGAAATATGTTCTTGCTGCTGGCTCTATCACTATTGAGGAACGTTCTGTTTAAATACACATCTTCATGGTTTGAAATAGTTTCTATTTCCTCACATTCAGTTTAACCACTGATTCCATTTTCGTGGCCACCTTTAAGCTGGTCCTCCATTTTCACTACCTATTTCAAGCAATTTACATTTCATTCTTCTTCAGGGTTTAGGGATGTAATGGACATAGGGTGGGTTGTATGCGGGTCAGACTATCTGCAATGTAAATTGCAGTTCAGAGGGGTAATTTTTACATCACCGATGGTGTAAAACAGGCAATATCGCATCTTACGCAAATTATTTTCCCCATCTAGTTTTTCTTTCTGCTGAAGTCAATTACCCCCATGAAGTGAAAATGAAAATCTACCCAGACTCAAACAGGACAAAAGGGTGGAGAGAGCACAGTGTGATAAGGGAAAAGAAAAACAGGATTTGAAAGGAGAGGAATTCTCAGTCAAAAGGAGAAGGGGATAAATGTAAGGGACTCAGTGAAGCCCATTTTGCAAAGTCAACTATGAGGAGTAATGAGAAAATAGAAGACAGAAGGGAAGGAAGAGGGATAGGTAGATGGAAAAAGACTAAAACAGAAGGGAAAGACAGGGGTAGATGTGATAGAGCACGTAGACACAAATGAAGAGACAGTGAGGTGAAAGAGAAAGATTTGAACATGAGAGTGAGGGAGAGGTGAAAGACCAACGACCATCGGCAGTAATGAAGACCTGTGAACCAGAAGTAGCCACTTCCATAATCAATCTGTTCCAATTCTACTGTGGCTACTTGCCCAGATATATTCTATTCACAAAATGTAGCACAAATCTAATCCAGCCAAGCACCACTCTCTCAACTTCTTGCCAATTGAGCACGAATAATCTAGGCTGACACTCCAGTGCAGTACTGAGGGAGTGCTATCTTTTGGATGAGACATTAAACCGAAGTCCCGTATGCTCTCTCAAATGGACGGCAAAGATCCCGTGGCACTATTTTGAAGAAGAGCAGAGGAGTTATCCCTGATGACCCTCAATTAACATAAAAAAAACAGATTATCTGGTACTTCTCACATTGCTGTGTGTGGGAGCTTGCTTGTACGCAAATTGGCTGCCGTGTTACTTACGTTACAACAGTGACTACACTCCAAAAGTTCATTGGCTGTAAAGTGCTTTGAGGCATCCGTTGGTCATGAAAGGCGTTATATATTATTAAGCCAAGTCAAGGGAGAGGGGAAAAGGGAGAGGGGGGAAAGGGGGAGGGGGAAAGGGAGAGCGGGGTAGGGAGAAGGGGGGAAGGGGAAGAGGGGGTTAGGGAGAGTGGGGTAGGGGGAGCGGGGGTAGGGAGTGCGGGGGTAGGAAGTGCAGGGGTAGGGAGAGCAGGGGTACAGAGAGCGGGGCTAGGGAGAGCGGGGGTAGCGAGATTGGGGCAGGGACAGCAGGATAGAGAGAGCGGGGCTAGGGACAGCAGGGGTAGGGAGATTGGGGCAGGGACAGCAGGATAGAGAGAGCGGGACAGGGAGAGCAGTGGTAGGGAGAGCGGGACAGGGAGAGCGGGGTCGGGAGAGCGGGGTAGGGAGAGGGAGTATGGAGAGGGGTTTAGGGAGAGGGGGTTAGGGAGAGCAGGGGTAGGGAGAGTGGGGGGCAGGGAGAGCGGGGGGCAGGGAGAGCGGGGTAGGGAGAGCGGGGTAGGGAGAGGGGTTTAGGGAGAGGGGGGTAGGGAGAGGGGGATAGGGAGAGGGGGGTAGGGAGCAGGGGGAAGGGAGAGGGGTTAAGGGGGAGCAGGGTAGGAAGGCGGGTGTAGGGAGGAGGGTAGGCAGAGGGCGTAAGGAAGAGAGGGGAGTAGAGAGCGAGGGGTAGGGAAGGTGGAGAGGGGGTAGGGAGAGAGGGGAAGGGAGAGGGGAGTAGGGAGAGGGGGGAAGGGAGATGGGGTGAGGGAGAGGGGGGTAAGGAGAGCGGGTAGGGAGAAGGGGGTTGGGTGAGGAGGGTTGGGTTGGGATAGGGGGGCTATGGAGGGCGGCATAGGGAGAGCGGGGACAGAGAGAGCGGGGGCAGGGAGAGCAGGGACAGGGAGAGCGCAGGTAGGGACAGCGGAGGTAGGGAGACGGGTGTAGGGAGAGGGGGGTAGGGAGAGAAGTGGTAGAGAGTGGGGAAGGAGTATGGAGAAGGGCTAATGGAAAAGGAGGAAAGGAAAGGGGGAAGGGAGAGGCGTTAAGGGAGAGGGGTTTTGGGAGAGCGGGGTAGGAAGAGGGGTTTAAGGGCTAGTCGGTTAGGGAGAGGGGTTTTAGGGAGAGCGGGGTAGGGAGAGGGGTAGAAAACATAGAAAACATAGAAAATAGGTGCAGGAGCACACCATTCGGCCCTTCGAGCCTGCACCACCATTCAATAAGATCATGGCTGATCATTCCCTGCTTTCTCTCCAAACCCCTTGATCCTTTAGCCGTAAGGGCCATATCTAACTCCCTCTTGAATATATCCAATGAATTGGCATCAACAACTCTCTGCAGCAGGGAATTCCGCAGGTTAACAACTCGCTGAGTGAAGAAGTTTCTCCTCATCTCAGTCCTAAATGGCCTACCCCTTATCCTAAGACTGTGTCCCCAGGTTCTGGACTTCCCCAATATCGGGAACATTCTACCCGCATCTAACCTGTCCCGTCCCGTCAGAATCTTATATGTTTCTATGAGATCCCCTCTCATCCTTCTAAACTGCAATGTATCAACGCACAGTTGATCCAGTCTTTCCTCATATGTCAGTCCTGCCATCCCGGGAATCAGTCTGGTGAACCTTCGCTGCACTCCCTCAATAGCAAGAACGTCCTTCCTCAGATTAGGAGACCAAAACTGAACACAATATTCCAGGTGTGGCCTCACCAAGGCCCTGTACAACTGCAGTAGGACCTCCCTGCTCCTATACTCAAATCCCCTAGCTATGACAGCCAACATACCATTTGCCTTCTTCATCGCCTGCTGTACCTGTATGCCAGCTTTCACAAGAACATAAGAACATAAGAATTAGGAAAAGAGTAGGCCATCTAGCCCCTCGAGCCTGCTCCGCCATTCAATAAGATCATGGCTGATCTGGTCGTGGACTCAGCTCCACTTACCCGCCCTCTCCCCGTAACCCTTAATTCCCTTATTGGTTAAAAATCTATCTATCTGTGATTTGAAAATATTCAATGAGCCAGCCTCAACTGCTTCCTTGGGCAGAGAATTCCACAGATTCACAACTCTCTGGGAGAAGAAATTCTTTCTCAACTTTTATTTAAATTGGCTCCTCCGTATTTTGAGGCTGTGCCCCCTAGTTCTAGTCTCCCCTACCAGTGGAAACAACCTCTCTGCCTCTATCTTGTCGATCCCTTTCATGATTTTAAATGTTTCTATAAGATCACCCCTCATCCTTCTGAACTCCAACGAGTAAAGACCCAGTCTACTCAATCTATCATCATAAGGTAACCCCCTCATTTTTGGAATCAGCCTAGTGAATCGTCTCTGTACCCCTTCCAAAGCTAGTATATCCTGCCTTAAGTAAGGTGACCAAAACAGCACGCAGTAATCCAGGTGCGGCCTTACCAATACCTTATACAGTTGCAGCAAGACCTCCCTGCTTTTGTACTCCATCCCTCTCGCAATGAAGGCCAACATTCCATTCGCCTTCCTGATTACCTGCTGCACCTGCAAACTAACCTATTGGGATTCATGCACAAGGACTCCCAGGTCTCTCTGCACCACAGCATGTTGTAATTTCTCCCCATTCAAATAATATTCCCTTTTACTGTTTTTTCCCCCAAGGTGGATGGCCTCACACGATCTGACATTGTATTCCATCTGCCAAACCTTTGCCCATTCGCTTAACCTATCCAAATCACCTTGCAGCCTCTCTGAGTCCTCTACACAACCCTGATGAAGAGGACTGATGAACCATGACACCCAGGTCTCGTTGCACCTCCCCTTTTTCTCATCTGCCACCATGCAGATAATATTCTGTCTTTGCGTTTTTGCCCCCAAAGTGGATAACCTCACGTTTAGCAACATTATACTGCATCTGCCATGCATTTGCCCACTCGTGTACTCTGTCCAAGTCACCCTGCAGCCTCCTAGCATCCCCCTCACAGCTCACACCGCCAACCAGTTTAGTATCATCTGCAAACTTGGAGATATTACACTCAATTCCTTCATCCAAATCATTGATGTATATTGAAAAGAGCTGGGGTCCCAGCATTGAGCCCTGCGGCACTCCACGAGTCACTGCCTGCCATTCTGAAAAGGACCCGTTTATCCCGACTCTGTGCTTCCTGTCCGCTAACCAGTTCTCTATCCACATCAGTATATTGCCCCCAATACCATGGGCTTTGATTTTGCACAACAATCTCTTGTGTGGAACCTTGTCAAAAGCCTTTTGAAAGTCCAAATACACTACATCCACTGGTTCTTCCTTGTCCACTCTACTAGTTATATCCTCAAAAAATTCCAGAAGATTTGTCAAGCATGATTTCCCCTTCATAAATCCATTCTGACTTGGACCGATCCTGTCATTGCTTTCCAAATGCGCTGCTGTTTCATCCTTAATAATTGATTCCAACATTTTCCCCACTACTGATGTCAGGCTAACTGGTCTACAATTACCCATTTTCTCTCTCCCTCCCTTTTTAAAAAGTGGTGTTACATTAGCTACACTCCAGTCCATAGGAATTGATCCAGAATCGATACACTGTTGGAAAATGATCACCAATGCATCCACTATTTCTAGGGCCACTTCCTTAATTACCTTGGGAAGCAGACTAACAGGCCCCAGGGATTTATTGGCCTTCAATCCCATCAATTTCCCTAACACAATTTCCCGCCTAATAAGGATATCCTTCAGTCCCTCCTTCTCACTCGACCCTTGGTCCCCTAGTACTTCCAGAAGGTCATTTGTGTCTTCCTTCGTGAAGACAGAACCAAAGTATTTGTTCAATTGGTCTGCCATTTCTTTGTTCCCCATTATAAAGTCACCTGATCCGACTGCAAGGGACCTACGTTTGTCTTCACTAATCTTTTTCTCTTCACATATCTATAGAAGCTTTTGCAGTCAGTTTTTATGTTCCTGGCAAGCTTCTTCTCATACTCTATTTTCTCCCTCTTAATTAAATCTTTGTCCTCCTCTGCTGAATTCTAAATTTCTCCCAGTCTGCAGGTTTGTTGCTTTTTCTGGTCAATTTATATGCCACTTCCTTGGATTTAACACGATCCTTAATTTCCCTTGTTAGCCACATTTGAGCCACTTTCCCCGTTTTATTTTTACTCCAGACAGGGATGTACAATTGCTGAAGTTCATCCATGTGATCTTTAAATGTTTGCCATTGCCTATCCACCGTCAACCCTTTAAGTCGATTCTAGCCAATTCATGCCTCAAACCATCGAAGTTACCTTTCCTTAAGTTCAGGACGCTAGTTTCTGAATTAACCGTGTTACTCGCCATCTTAATAAAGAATTCTAACATGTTATGGTCACTCTTCCCCAAGGGGCCTCGCACAACAGATTGCTAATTAGTCCTTTCTCATTACACATTACCCAGTCTAGAATGGCCAGCTCCCTAGTTGGTTCCTCGACATATTAGTCCAGAAAACGATCCCTAATACACTCCAGGAAATCCACCTCTACTGCATTGCTACCAGTTTGGTTCGTCCAATCAATACATAGATTAAAGTCACCCATGATAACTGCTTTACCTTTATTGCATGCATCCCTAATTTCTTGATTGATGCTGTCCCCAACCTTACTACTACTGTTTAGTGGTCTGTACACAACTCCCATTAGCTTTTTCTGGCCCTTGGTATTCCGTAGCTCCACCCATACCGATTCCACATCATCCAAGCTAATGTCCTTTCTTACTGTTGCATTAATTTCCTCTTTAACCAGCAATGCCACCCTGCCTCCTTTTCCTTTCTGTCTATCCTCCCTAAATGTTGAATACCCCTGGATGTTGAGTTCCCAGCCTTAGTCATCCTGGAGCCATGTCTCCGTAATGCCAATTACATCATACCCGTTAACTGCTATCTGCGCAGTTAATTCATCCACCTTATTCCGAATACTCCTCGTATTCAGGCACAGAGCCTTCAGGCTTGTCTTTCTAACACACTTTGCCCCTTTAGAATTTTGCTGTAATGTGTCTCTTTTTTCTTTTTGCCTTAGATTTCTCTGCCCTCCACTTTTACTTTTCTTCTTTCTATCTTTTGCTTCTGCCCCATTCTACTTCCTTCTGTCTCCCTGCATAGGTTCCCATCCCCCTGCCATATTAGTTTAACTCCTCCCCAACAGCACTGGCAAACACTCGAGGACATTGGTTCCGGTCCTGCCCAGGTGCAGACCCTCCGGTTTGTACTGGTCCCACCTCCCCCAGAACCAGTTCCAATGTCCCAGGAATTTGAATCCCTCCCTTGTGCACCACTCCTCAAGCCACATATTCATCTGAGCTATCCGGCGATTCCTACTCTGACTAGCATGTGGCACTGGTAGCAATCCTGAGATTACTACATTTGAGGTCCTGCTTTTTAATTTAGCTCCTAGCTCCCTAAATTCGTCTCGCAGGACCTCATCCCATTCTTTACCTATATCGTTAGTTCCTATATGCACCACGACAACTGGCTGTTCACCTTCCCTTTTCAGAATGTCCTGCACCTGCTCCGAGATATCCTTGACCGTTGCACCGGGGAGGCAACATACCATCCTGGAGTCATGGTTGCGGCCGCAGAAATGTCTACCTATTCCCCTTACAATTGAATCCGTATCATTATAACTCTCCCACTCTTTTTCCTGCCCTCCTGTGCAGCAGAGCCACCCACGGTCCCATGAATTTGGCTGCTGCTGCCCTCCCCTGATGAGTCATCCCCCTTAACAGTACCCAAAGCAGTGTATCTGTTTTGTAGGGGGATGACCGCAGGGCACCCCTGCGCTACCTTCCTTGCACTGCTCTTCGTGTTGGTCATCCATTCCCTATCTGGCTGTGTACCCTTTACATTGCGGTAAGCCCAACTCACTAAACGTGCTATTTACGTCATTCTCAGCATCGTGCTCCAGAGTGAATCCACCCGCAGATCCAGTGCCGCAATGCGGTATGTCAGGAGCTGCAGGCGGATACACTTCCTGCACACGTAGTCATCAGGGACACCGGAAGCATCCCTGACTTCCCACATCGTACAGGAGGAGCATAACACATGCCTGAGCTGTCCTGCAATGACTTAACCCCGAGATAAACTTAAATTGGCAACAACAATGCTAAATGTTACTTACTGATATAGAAAAGAAAAAGAAAAACTACTCAGCAATCACCAGTCAATCACTTACCCCCTTGGCTGTGACGTCACCTTTCAATTTCTTTCTACTTCTTTTTTGCCTCCCTGCTGCAGCTGCACCAGCCACGCCTCTCTGACAAACGCTAGGCCATTATAGGCCGCCCCACTGTCCCCGGTCTCCCGCTGCTCACACTCCCGCCTCTGCGACAAACGCTGGGCCTTTATAGGCCGCCCCACTGTCCCCGGACTCCCGCTGCTCACACTCCCGCCTCTCTGACAAACGCTGGGCCTTTATAGGCCGCTCCACTGTCCCCGGTCTCCCGCTGCTCACACTCCCGCCTCTGCGACAAACGCTGGGCCTTTATAGGCCGCTCCACTGTCCCCAGACTCCCGCCACACTCCCACCTCTCCGACAAATGCTGGGACTTGAAATGCCGCTCCACTGTCCCCAGACTCCCAGGTTTAGGGAGAGAGGTCGTTAATATATTGCAAAAAGAGCAGTGGTCTCTGATATGTCCTTACTATACAGTATAAATGCACACGAGGCCCATGCTTGAGATAAGGTCAGCCTGTGACCTGTCCTTTATTCCTTAGCACTCCAAGTGATGAAGGTGGGTGGAGCTTTCCCTTTTATACCTGAAGGTCCAGGTTAGGAGTGTCTCCCACCTAGTGGTCAGTGTTCTCACAGTGTTCAACTTAGGTCAGATTATTCATGGGTTACAATGATGGTTGAATACATGACATCATCTCCCCCCCAAAGTCTTATCGGGATCACAGGCTGAGTCTCTCTGGTGGTTTACGCTCTCTTGTAGAGCGCCTAAGTTGGGGCTCCGGTTGTTGGGCACTGGCCTGAGTGTCTGCTGTTTGCGGTGCCTCAGGCCTATCCAGACTGCCCACAGTGATTGGGCTCTCCTCCCTTTGGTTCCGGTGTTCGGTCACCTGTGGTGGAGTGAGCTCTACATCATGTTCTTCCTCTGCTTCTTCTGTGGGGTTGCTGAACCTCCTTTTTGTTTGATCCACGTGTTTGCGGCAGATTTGTCCATTGGTAAGTTTAACAACCAGAATCCTATTTCCCACTTTGGCAATCACAGTGCCTGCGAGCCATTTGGGCCCTGCAGTGTAGTTGAGGACAAAAACAGGATCATTTACATCAATACATCGCACCCTCGCATTCCTGTCATGGTAGTCATATTGTGACTGGCGCCTGCTCTCGACAATTTCTTTCATGGTGGGGTGTATAAGGGATAGCCGGGTTTTGAGCGTCCTTTTCATTAGCAGCTCTGCGGGTGGAACCCCTGTGAGTGAGTGTAATTGGGATCTATATGCCAACAGGAGGCATGATAAGTGGGTTTGTAGGGAACCCCCTTGGATTCTGAGCATCCCCTGCTTGATTATCTGCAGTGCTCATGCTGCCTGGCCGTTTGAGGCCGGCTTGAACGATGCCGTTCTGATATGGTTAATTCCATTGCCTGCCATTAAGTCCTGGAATTCAGTGCTTGTGAAGCACGGGCCATTGTCGCTGACCAAGACGTCCGGCAGACCGTGGGCGGCGAACATTGCCCGTAGATGTTCGACCGTGGCAGAGGCTGTGCTTAAATTTAAAATGACACACTCGATCCATTTGGAGTAGATGTCTACTACAACCAAAAACATTTTTCCCATGAAAGGACCTGCGTAGTCCACATGGATGCGTGACCAAGGCTTGGCGGCCCATGGCCAGAGGCTAAGGGGGACTTCCCTGGGCGCATTGCCCAGCTGGGCACACGTGATGCACCTGCGAACACAAAGTTCCACATCTGCGTCTATCCCTGGCAATTGCCTTCATCATGACAATGACCGGGTGCTCATTGTGGAGTTCTCTGATGAACACCTCTCTGCCCATCTGGGGCATGACTACGCGGTTTCCCCACAGTAGGCAATTGGCCTGAATCGAGAGTTCATCCCTGCGCCTGTGAAATGGTTTAATTTCCTCAGGGCATGCCCTGTACGTGGCTGCCCAGTCCCCATTCAGGACACATTTCTTGACTAGAGACAATAGCGGGTCTCTATTTGTCCAGACTTTAATCTGACGGGCTGTCATGGGTGAGCCTTCGCTTCCGAAAGCTTCAACAGCCATGACCATCTCAGCACCATGCTCGGTAGCCCCCTCAGTGGTGGCTAGTGGGAGCCTGCTGCGTGCATCGGCGCAGTTTTCGGTGCCCGGTCTGTGCCAAATAGTGCAGTCATAGGCGGCTAACATGAGTGCCCACCTCTGGATGCGGGCCGATGCGTTTGCATTTATGGCCTTGTTGTCAGCTAAAAGGGACGTTAGGGGTTTGTGATCTGTCTCCAGCTCAAATTTCCTGCCAAATAGGTACTGGTGCATTTTCTCTACCGCATATACACATGAGAGCGCCTCCTTTTCTACCATCCCGTAGCCCCTTTCTGCCTGGGACAGACTTCTGGAGGCATAAGCTAACGGCTGTAACTGACCCTTGGCATCGACATGCTGCAACACACACCCGACCCCATAGGACGACGCATCGCACGTTAAAACAAGTTTCTTACATGCATCATATAGCGTTAACAAATTGTTGGAACATAACAAATTGCGTGCTCTATTAAAAGCCCTTTCCTGGCTGTCCCCACCAGACCCATTCGCGACCTTTGCGTAGGAGCACGTGTAGCGGCTCTAGCAGCGTGCTCAATTTGGGAAGAAAGTTACCAAAATAGTTCAGGAGCCCCAGGAACGAACGCAGCTCCGTCGTGTTACGGGGTCTGGGTGCTCTCTGGATCGCTTCCGTCTTGGATGCAGTCGGGCTGATCTTGTCTGCTGCGACCCTCATTCCCAGGAATTCTACCTCTGGAGCTATGAAGACGCACTTTGCCTTTTTCAGTCGCAGCCCTACCCGGTGCAGTCTGCGAAGCACCTCCTCCAGGTTGTGGAGGTGTTCTTCAGTATTGTAACCCGTGATGAGGATGTCGTCCTGAAAAACCACCGTCCCTGGAATCAACTTGAGGAGGCTTTCAATATTTCGTTGGAAGATCACGGCGGCCGAGCGAATCCCGAACGGACATCTGTTGTACTCAAACAACCCCTTGTGTGTCGTGATGGTGGTCAGCTTCTTCGACTCACTCGCCAGCTCCTGGGTCATGTAAGCTGAGGTCAGGTCCAATTTAGAAAAAAGTTTGCCACCGGATAGCGTCGCAAAGAGGTCCTCTGCTCTTGGTAGCGGGTACTGGTCTTGGAGTGACACCCGATTGATGGTGGCCTTGTAATCGCCACATATCCTGACCGACCCATCCGTCTTGAGCACCGGCACAATCGGGCTCGCCCAGTCACTGAATTCGACTGGCGAGATGATGCCTTCCCGCAGCAGGCGGTCCAATTCGCCTTCTATCTTTTCCCGCATCATGTACGGCACCGCTCTGGGCTTGTGGTGTACTGGGCTGGCGTCCAGGTTTATGTGAATCAATACCTTGGCCCCCATGAAAGTGCCAATGCCGGGTTGAAATAATGAATCAAATTTGTGCAGGATCTGTGAGCATGATACTCGCTCCACAGAGGAAATTGCATTGACATCGCCCCATTTCCAGTTCATGACAGCAAGCCAACTCCTCTCCAGTAGTGCGGGACCGTCCCCCGGGACAACCCAGAGTGGCAACCTGTTCTCCGAATCTTTGTGGGTCACGACTACCGTGGTGCTGCCTACCACCGGAATGATCTGCTTTGTGTCTGTCCATAGCTGTGCGTCAATCGGCGATAATTTTGGCCTCCTGGCCTTGGACGCCTACAACTTTTCGAACTGTTTGATACCCATCAGGGACTGGCTGGCCCCCGTGTCTAGCTCCATTGATACCGGGATACCATTGAGGAGCACTTTCATCATTAATGATGGCGTCCTGGTGTATGAACTGTATACGTGCTCCACACAAACTCGCTGAACTTCAGCTTCCAGCGATTTCCCCCAGCGTTCATTTCTGCAATTTCTGCAGGTATTTTGCTCATCTCTGCAAACTCCGGCTGAGTGTGTGTCTCCATGCCTCCAACATGAGCTGCTGTTTGAAACAAAAGGTCCCTTGCCAGTCAATCATCCCTGACTGTCCTTGT
Organism: Pristiophorus japonicus; assembly: GCF_044704955.1. Classification (NCBI taxonomy): domain Eukaryota; kingdom Metazoa; phylum Chordata; class Chondrichthyes; family Pristiophoridae; genus Pristiophorus; species Pristiophorus japonicus. Next base: position 49,475,332 of record NC_091995.1, read on the forward strand.
TATTGTCTTTGAGTGCGCCATTAACAGGTGTTGATGGCCCCATTACTGGCCGCATTGTCCCTTGTAATGGCGTGAATCGCCGTTCAGCTTGCCATTGTCTCTGTCGAACTCCCCCTCTGGGTTCAACTACATGTTGGGGCATGCCCGATTGCCCTTGTCTGCCTGGAGAACTGTGTGCTGCTTCAACAATGTTGAATCTCTGTCCCAACCATTCCTTAACACAGTACCTCTCGTCTGTTCTGCTAGTTGCCATGCTCGCGTGGTTTAAATCCCAGTTTCTCATCACCATTGATACGTCCTTACTATACAGTATAAATGCACACGAGGCCCATGCTTGAGAGAAGGTCAGTCTGTGACCTGTCCTTTATTGCTTAGCACTCCAAGTGATGAAGGTGGGTGGAGCTTCCCCTTTTATACCTGAAGGTCCAGGTTAGGAGTGTCTCCCACCTAGTGGTCATTGTTCTCACAGTGTACAACTTAGGTCAGATTATACATGGGTTACAATGTTGGTTGAATACATGACAGTCTCAATAACCGACCCATGGGGAACATCACTACACACTTCCCTCCAGTGTGCAACAATAAGCCTTCAGCTCTACTATCTGACCCTGAGACCATATCCACTCTGCCACTGCCTCCATAGTAATATGTGAGAAATGGATCATTAGCGCCCAGAACTGTGCAAGTAACGGATCGACATGGATACAGTAGCAGCATCAGCAACAACCGCAAGCAGTTTATTTGCGTTGTTTCGGGGATGTGGGGAAAGGGCAGGATTCTATATTTCTGCAGCAAACAGCCAGAAGAGAGAGACAGAGACTGAGAGACAGAGAGAGAGAGATTGGGAGAGAGACTGGGAAATTGAGAAAGTGAGAGACAGAAAGGGAGAGACAGAGCGAGAGAGAGAGAGAAAGTGAGAGTGAGACTCAGAGACAGAGACAGCGAGAGAGAGACAGAGTCAGACACCGAGAGAGATACACAGACAGAGACAGAAAGTGACAGGGATAGACAGAAAGACAGAGAGAACAGAGAGAGAGAGAGAGAGAGAGAGAGAGCATGAGAGAGAGACAGAGCGAGACAGAAAGACAGAGGGAAACAGAGAGAGAGAGAGAGAGAGAGAGACAGAGAGAGAGAGAGAGCACGAGAGAGCGAGACAGAGAAAGACAGAGAGAGAGAGACAGAGAGAGAGAGACAGATCTGGAGCTGCACACTTCTAAAGTTGCAGAAAACTCAAAAGAAGCAACTTCAAGTGAAACAGTAAACAGCTTAAACAGATTCAATGTGACTACTCAAGAAAACATTAGGCTGAGTAAAAACAGAGCACCATACTGGTGGGGGAGTGGGGCAGTAGCCTGGCGGGAGAGGGTATGCGGCAGTGTCAAGCACTGATAGGCACAGACTGTATAAACACACTGTCAGAAAGATGTTCAGACTATCAGAGCCTTTATTCAAACAAAACACAATCAGATTCCATGTATGGGTAATTTTTAAAATGCATGTGAGTCGATTTTGTACTACAACTAACTTAAATAAGAATATGAGTGACTGATATTGGAGCACTTTATAACATCCGCTTCACTATAAAAGCCATGCTGGCATGTTGGAAGATGACAGAAATGTTCAGGCTGGATTTCCTTCCTCTTGAAAAACGAAGGCTGAGGGGGGACCTAAGAGAGGTCTTTTAAATTATGAAAGGTTTTTGTTCGTGTTAGTGTTTTATCAGAAGAATCACTCAACACTCAGAGTCGGTTCCAGCGCCAATGCGGCCTTTATTAATGCCAGCGGGGAGGAAGCCTCGGGACTGGATCCAGGCACTTCACTCCACAGAACAAAGGGTTTCATGGATCTTTATATGTTTTACAACAGTTTACTACAGTTACATACAACAGTTTACTACAGTTACATTAGACCAATAGATAGAGTTAGTCTCTAAACGTAAAGTGGCTCATGTGTTGCCAAGAGATGTGTTGCTAAGGGGTGTGTTGCTAGGAATGACTCATGTGTCTTGTAACATGGCCTGGGCCTCCCTTATCTTACTGTCCTTGGATGCTGTCTTTGGTAGCCTCCTTATTAGAGTTACATATTCGGTTCTTGCCAGCTCGGGCTGATTCATGCCCTCGTTATGTGATGTAGGCCCCCCTTATCTCTATTTCTTGGGGCTCTGCTGTGTGGGGTTTGTTATAATTATCTTGTATCCAAGGCATTCCTGGCAGTGGGCCTCACAGGGTTATTGCTCGGTCAGCCTCAGTCAATAGTTCACAGCTTGACTACCTGATTTCCCATTATGCCTGGGCAGCCATTTTATGTGTGGCCACTTTAAACTTATATGAGTTTAGATATATTCAGCAGGTGCCTCATGCCGACAACAATTCCTCCTTTCGGTAAAGGGGCTAGTCCTAGTCCCCCTTTAACCGACCGCCCTACACTTGTTAGTTCTTGTGCACGGCCCGGTACTCCCTGCCTCAAAGTGCTGGCCAGTCACGCGGTTTCAGAAGTCCCGGTTGCTTAAATCAAATTGACAAAGGTCAAATCCTCCTTCCCCTTTACAAGACAGGCTTGTTTAGTATTTGGGGACCGGTCATGGGTCCCTCTTCGTTGTGCATGGTGCCTGCATGCCTGGCAGGCCATTATGCCCCATGTTATTGCTAAGATTAATTGTATCCCGACCAGTACGTGTGAAATTATTCGAATCCAAGGATGGATGTTCACATTTATTCCCCAGTCCCAGACCTTTCTCCACCAATGCTGACTTTGTAAGTCTATATCGATATCTTCTTCCAGTACTTTGATTTTAGTTTGCAGTTGGTGGTAGAGCTTTACGGATTGACCCACCCTGAGCCTCAACTCTCATAATACTTCGGTTAGATGTGGGATAGGGACCTGATGTGGCTCGTCCTAATCCTGCAAATGATCAAGGAGCTGATCGGTTACATCAAAAACTTCGGACTTCCGGCGCCTGACCTGGGTGATATGAGCTTGCCCGATCGTGACAGGTCGTAGTGGCGTAAAGCAAAAGTTTAGGGCACTGCAGGTCATTATACTGGTATGAACGCTCTGTGGTAGAGACACAGTATCTTCCCTTCCCTCTGTAGCCTGACCTCGCGAAGTGCCTGTGTGCAGGCAGTACTTCTAGTATGCACCCGTCGGTTCGGTTAAACCCGCACTCGCCTAGCTCACCTCAGCCTACCGGGTGAGGGCATACTGTGATCTTGCCCCTTTGCTTGCAATCTGTTAGGGAAATCCCGGTAAGTATGTTGTTTCAACGAACGGCGGAGGTGGTGGTCAGATAGTAACGTATGGAGACATTTTCCCTTATCCTGGGGGCTGACCCCTGTCCTCGGAATCTACTGGCACACATTGCATCGGCAGCCTGCTGCATTACAACTTTACTTAATACATTGTACATTTTTCTTGACTGTTCCGTACAGTATTCCGGCATCTGGATGCCTGAAATATTGATCAGGCCAGGCACAATTTCATGTTTAACATTATCATACAATAATTCCCCTTCGTTGTACATTACAATCCCATTTTCTGGTCCCTTAGTAAACAGAGAAACATAGAAAATAGGTGCAGGAGCAGGCCATTCAACCCTTCTAGCCTGCACCGCCATTCAATGAGTTCATGGCTGAACATGAAATTTCAGTACCCCATTCCTGCTTTCTCGCAATAACCCTTGATCCCCCGAGTAGTAAGGACTTCATCTAACTCCCTTTTGAATATATTTAGTGAATTGGCCTCAACTATTTTCTGTGGTAGAGAATTCCACAGGTTCACCACTCTCTGGGTGAAGAAGTTTCTCCTCATCTCGGTCCTAAATGGCTTACCCCTCATCCTCAGACTGTGACCCCTGGTTCTGGACTTCCCCAAGATTGGGAACATTCTTCCTGCATCTAACCTGTCTAAACCCGTCAGAATTTTAAACGTTTCTATGAGGTCCCCTCTCATTCTTCTGAACTCCAGTGAATACAAGCCCAGTTGATCCAGTCTTTCTTGATAGGTCAGTCCCACCATCCCGGGAATCAGTCTGGTGAATCTTCGCTGCACACCCTCAATAGCAAGAATGTCCTTCCTCAAGTTAGGAGACCAAAACTGTACACAATACTCCAGGTGTGGCCTCACCAAGGCCCTGTACAACTGTAGCAACACCTCCCTGCCCCTGTACTCAAATCCCCTCACTATGAAGGGCAACATGCCATTTGCTTTCTTAACCGCCTGCTGTACCTGCATGCCAACCTTCAATGACTGATGTACCATGACACCCAGGTCTCGTTGCACCTCCCCTTTTCCTAATCTGTCACCATTCAGATAATAGTTTGTCTCTCTGTTTTTACCACCAAAGTGGATAACCTCACATTTATCCACATTATACTTCATCTGCCATGCATTTGCCCACTCACCTAACCTATCCAAGTCACTCTGCAGCCTAATAGTATCCTCCTCGCAGCTCACACTGCCACCCTACTGAGTGTCATCCGCAAATTTGGAGATACTGCATTTAATCCCCTCGTCTAAATCATTAATGTACAATGTAAACAGCTGGGGCCCCAACACATAACCTTGCGGCACCCCACTAGTCACTGCCTGCCATTCTGAAAAGTACCCGTTTACTCCTACTCTTTGCTTCCTGTCTGACAACCAGTTCTCAATCCACGTCAGCACACTACCCCCAATCCCATGTGCTTTAACTTTGCACATTAATCTCTTGTGTGGGACCTTGTCGAAAGCCTTCTGAAAGTCCAAATATACCACATCAACTGGTTCTCCTTTGTCCACTTTACTGGAAACATCATCAAAAAATTCCAGAAGATTTGTCAAGCATGATTTCCCTTTCACAAATCCATGCTGACTTGGACCTATCATGTCACCATTTTCCAAATGCGCTGCTATGACATCCTTAATAATTGATTCCATCATTTTACCCACTACTGAGGTTAAGCTGACCGGTCTTTCATTCCCTGTTTTCTCTCTCCCTCATTTTTTAATAAGTGGGGTTACATTGGCTACCCTCCACTCGATAGGAACCGATCCAGAGTCAATGGAATGTTGGAAAATGACTGTCAATGCATCCGCTATTTCCAAGGCCACCTCCTTAAGTACTCTGGGATGCAGTCCATCAGGCCCTGGGGATTTATCGGCCTTCAATCCCATCAATTTCCCCAACACAATTTCCCGGCTAATAAAGATTTCCCTCAGTTCCTCCTCCTTACTAGACCCTCTGACCTCTTTTATATCCGGAAGGTTGTTTGTGTCCTCCTTTGTGAATACCGAACCAAAGTACTTGTTCAATTGGTCTGCCATTTCTTTGTTCCCCGTTATGACTCCCCTGATTCTGACTGCAGGGGACCTACGTTTGTCTTTACTAACCTTTTTCTCTTTACATACCTATAGAAACGTTTGCAATCTGCCTTAATGTTCCCTGCAAGCTTCTTCTCGTACTCCATTTTCCCTGCCCTAATCAAACCCTTTGTCCTCCTCTGCTGAGTTCTAAATTTCTCCCAGTCCCTGGGTTCGCTGCTATTTCTGGCCAATTTGTATGCCACTTCCTTGGCTTTAATACTATCCCTGATTTCCCTTGATAGCCACGGTTGAGCCACCTTCCCTTTTTTATTTTTACGCCAGACAGGAATATACAATTGTTGTAATTCATCCATGAGGTCTCTAAATGTCTGCCATTGCCCATCCACAGTCAATCCCCTAAGTATCATTCGCCAATCTATCCTAGCCAATTGACGCCTCATACCTTCAAAGTTGCCCTTCTTTAAGTTCTGGACCATGGTCTCTGAATTAACTGTTTCATTCTCCATCCTAATGCAGAATTCCACCATATTATGGTCACTCTTCCCCAAGGGGCCTCGCACAATGGGATTGCTAATTAATCCTCTCTCATTACACAACACCCAGTCTAAGATGGCCTCCCCCCTAGTTGGTTCCTCAACATATTGGTCGAGAAAACCATCCCTTATGCACTCCAGAAAATCCTCCTCCACCGTATTGCTTCCAGTTTGGCTAGCCCAATCTATGTGCATATTAAAGTCACCCATTATAACTGCTACACCTTTATTGCATACACCCCTAATTTCCTGTTTGATGCCCTCCCCAACATCACTACTACTGTTTGGAGGTCTGTACACAACTCCTACTAACGTTTTTTGCTCTTTGGTGTTCTGCAGCTCTACCCATATAGATTCCACATCATCCAAACTAATGTCTTTCCTAACTATTGCATTAATCTCCTCTTTAACCAGCAATGCTACCCCATCTCCTTTTCCTTTTATTCTATCCTTCCTGAATGTTGAATACCCCTGGATGTTGAGTTCCCAGCCCTGATCATCCTGGAGCCACGTCTCCGTAATCCAAATCACATCATATTTGTTAACATCTATTTGCACAGTTAATTCATCCACCTTATTGCAGATACTCCTTGCATTAAGACACAAAGCCTTCAGGCTTGTTTTTTTCACACCCTTTGTCCTTTTAGAATTTTGCTGTACAGTGGCCCTTTTTGTTCTTTGCCTTGGGTTTCTCTGCCCTCCACTTTTCCTCATCTCCTTTCTGTCTTTTGCTTTTGCCTCCTTTTTGTTTCCCTCTGTCTCCCTGCATTGGTTCCCATCCCCCTGCCATATTAGTTTAAATCCTCCCCAACAGCACTAGCAAACACTCCCCCTAAGACATTGGTTCCGGTCCTGCCCAGGTGCAGACCATCCGGTTTGTACTGGTCCCACCTCCCCCAGAACCGGTCCCAATGCCCCAGGAATTTGAATCCCTCCCCATGCACCACTGCTCAAGCCACATATTCATCTGCGCTATCCTGCGATTCTTACTCTGACTATCACGTGGCACTGGTAGCAATCCCGAGATTACTACTTTTGAGGTCCTACTTTTTAATTTAGCTCCTAGCTCCTTAAATTCATTTCGTAGGACCTCATCCCTTTTTTTACCTATGTCGTTGGTACCAATGTGCACCACGACAACTGGCTGTTCTCCCTCCCATTTCAGAATGTCCTGCACCCGCTCCGAGACATCCTTGACCCTTGCACCAGGGATGCAACATACCATCCTGGAGTCTCGGTCGCGGCCGCAGAAACGCCTATCTATTCCTCTCACCATTGAATTCCCTATCACTATCGCGCTATGTAGTAGTTATGGGACATGGCAGTTCCTCGGGCAATGTAGTGGTTCTTATGGGGCGCGGTGTCAGAGGGTGGTGAGAAGCATGCATACAATGATATTGCAGCCGCCCCCACCTCCTCATAGTACCCACACAGCCCCACTCCCTTTTTGCGGATGACTGATTGCTGGGACTGTTCCGGAGGCACGCAAATTATGCCGAAAGTACATTCATTGGGCCCTTTGACATCCCTCCGTTTAATGCAGCTGCTCCTTATACCCATGGAGCACTGTACACATACCCGGTTCTTGTTAGGATTTACTTGTAACCATGCATTAAAATAAGTCCTGTCCTTGCTCCAGTCCTTGGCTGCTGGGATGCACATTCCATCCGTTAAATTAAACAAGACTCAATAGTTCATGTAGTTGTTTATTTCCTGAGTGCGCTGCAATCCGTTGGTATCATCCAGTGTTTGTGTGGGTCTTGAGGTTCCCAGTAGTATGAGTCCCCAGTGTCGAAGTCATCACTGCGGTCCCATCTTGGTGAGTGTTTTATCTGAAAATTTTAAACAGATAGCCTGGTCGTCACCAGGTGTTAGGTTCTGGTCTACTTGTGTCGCTGCCACTCTTTGGAATTGAAGGTAAGTATTAGGTTAACCATATTCTTTATAGTCGTACCATCTCTATCACTTCATGTCCCTGTCTGGGCTGCCGTCGGTTTTGCGTTTGAGCCTGCTGTGTTTGAGCCTGCACGATGACCCATCTAAATATTATCGAAACTGCAATCAACACCAATGCCACCATTATTCCTCCAAACATCGCTGTCTGCTTTACTGTTAGGTTGGGTTTGTGGACTACACCTACCCACCGTGGGGTACATTGGCTCTATTGCCATAGGTGATGCTGCTATGGCTGCGCACTGCACTATCCGTCCAGTCCCGTTTTTTTTTTTAAACATCTCTTCCAGCCTGTTTATCTTAGCTTTTAATTCTTGACCAGCTAGTTCCGTTTTATTTTTATTCTGAATATCCCACCATTTCCTCTATCTGTCAGGTGAGTCTTCTTTATTTTATTAAGAAATCCAAATTAATAATGTCCAGTATAAAACAGCTGTCAATGGAAAGGGTTAACTCCTTTACAGGTTTGTAAGAAAGCTTGATGTCATTACGTGACTTCACGTAATCATCCGAAAAATTCTCTTTTTTTTTTAAGTCTTTGTGCCTCCAAAACTTGCTTAGAAATTAGGAATCCGTTAAGCAGCATAAATTAGTAAAGTGGTCATAATAAAAATCTTCTCATCAGGGAAGACGGCATTTTAGAGTAAATTCCAATGTTTTCTTAACTTCTAATTCAAGTACTTGCCAAAGATTTTTTTTTTTTAATTGATTTAAAATGAGACCACATATTTCTCTCTCAGCACAAAATCTAAACATCTGTGCCAGTTCCATTTTGGAAATCTTTTCCAACTGCATTGAAACTTTCTCATAATTTAAAATTCGAATCCATGGAGAGTGTTTTTTTACCTCTTCCAATTAAACCAATATCTTTTTCACAGGAAACATCAACTAGTCTTTAGTAAGTTATGTATTTTTCCATCACAAACACATTTGTTAATTTAAAATCATTTATTTACTTTCAAAGTGGCATCTTTATCTTTTTCTTTTCTCCATAACTGGGATGGAGTCCAGCTTTGAGGGTTTGAGGGCTGCTTTTCGTTATCTCAAAATGCTCCAATTTCAAAGTCGCTAAAATGTCTCTTCTAAACTGCTAAAGCCTGCTGTTTTTAACATTTTCCAAAAGTTCCTTTTACACCTTCGCAGATATCTCGCCAATTGCCCAGGAGTTTGACCTGATCAGATTTAATTTAATTTTTTTTTGAATCCACCTCAGTATTTTCTGTGCCTTCTCTGAATATCTCAAAATCCCAATTCAAACTTTGTAATTTCAATCTTTATTTAAAACTTTTTTTTTGCTGGAAGCTTTTTTTTTTAAAAGCATTCTTTATCTCATTCCGAGACTAAATTTATGTCTTTCAATCCAATGTAATCAACCATTGCATGTTTTCTTTCGACAAGTAAATTCTTTTTTTTTTAACCACCAGGACCATGTATTTTTTATCTTTTGCTCAACAAACCTATCCTTTGTACATTTCCTAGCTCTGTAACTTATCATCCGAATAAATCCACACCTGCGTTTCTAACTTAAAATGTCTTAAAACTTCCCACATACAGGACAACACTACAAAGGGTTAGCTAAAATAAACAGACACTTGCATTCCTCTTCCAACCAGGCTTTCAGAAACATGACAACATAAAAATTCATTCTGCAGTCACAAAATCACACAGGGACTCTCACTCAACGACCAGACATTTACAACAGTCTCTCTTCTTTCCTATTAATTGTTTTGGCCGGCTTTATTTTTGGATCCATGACCTTTCAGGGAATTTGTAGTTTTATCGAAATAATTCCTCACATAACTTTTGTAGTGGACTACCGGTATTGGTTTTTCCGTTCCTTCACCCACCATTCCCGTTGGGCTGCTGGCAGGCCCTGAGGATCCCACCCTGCTCTAATCATTTTCTCGATTAGTTTCTTTTGCTTTTCCGCCAGATGGCGGGTAAGAGACCCTTCTAATCCCCACTCGAGTTTACTACTTTATTGGCCATTCCTGTGTAGGACTAGAACCGTTAGGAATCTACTCTCAGAGGTTTGCCTTTTACCTCGCACAACTTGTCGTAGACCATCTCTGGGCTGCTGTCAGGTCACAAGTCTGCTGTTACACAAACTTATACAATTCTTAAAATGCGTTTAAGCAATTCCTGCAACGCTCTTCATATCCTTAACGACGACCTACCACCACTTTGTCTGTTGGTCCGACCCTGTTCACAGGTTTAGTTTCTGTTGGTCGCTGTGCACTGCCTGGTCTCCGGCGTATTTCAAATCACACTACTGGGTCCGGAAGATGTCTCTCGGTATCACGATCCCATGGTCTAAGTGTGTTCCCTACGCCTACTTGGTTCCTGGCCGTCACGTGGGACAAAAGTCCTCTTAATTCAGGCTCAGGCTAGGTGTTTGAGATATTAGACCATTTTGTTAATGTGGACACAGAGAGAATGTTTCCACTTGTGGGGAAGACCATAAATAGAGGCCATCAATATAAGATAGTCACCAAGAAATGCAAAAGAGAATTCAGAAGAAAATTCTTTACCCAGAGAGTGGTGAGAATGTGGAACTCGCTACCACAGGGAATGGTTGAAATGAATAGTAAAGATGCATTTAAGGAGAGGCTGGATAAGTATATGAAGGAGAAGGAAATGGAGGGTTATGCAGATAGATTTAGAGGAGGAAAAACGGGAGGCTCGAGTGGAGCATAAACACCGTCATGGACTGGTTGGGCCGAATGGCCTGTTTCTGTGCCATATATCCTATGCAATCCTATGGAACATCTTCTATAAAGTCACAGCTTACCGTTCCTGTCCTTCAATGTCCTTCTCCTCCCTCCAGGCCACTGCCCCTCGATAAATGATTCTCTCGCCTCCGCTCCGATTCCTGTAGCTTTTCTGTTCCTTTCTTCCTTGAAACACATTCTGGCATTGCAATGTTGCCAGTAGACTGAACTGAGGCTGAGCAAACTGCTAGAAAACTCACGGTTAATGAACAGGGATCATGATTAAGTTGAGGTTACATTGCGAATCACATCAGGAGGTGGTATACTGCAGTTTGAGGGCCACCTTCTGCTTGCAGAGCGCAATAACCGTCAATATTCACAATGTTAGGTGGGATGGTCCATGGAAGGATTACATCTCCAGACACAAGGCGCATGGAATGTAAAGATCACAGTTTGATAAATTCCCTCCTGGGTAACCGGCCTTTCACCACTTCACCAGTTGCAGATTGCAACCTTATCACAGTTCTGTTTAACATTCTGCTGTGGGTGGAGATATCCGGCCGGTGAGGCCACAGGCATGCACTCAATCTTTCCAGAAAGGACATCTTGTGGTCATGCTGTTAAACAGTTTGGATGATTCTACTGCAGACTTGCCACTATTTAAAAAACGTTTTTTCTGTAATTTAACTTTTTCACTCCCGAATTACATTTAGAATGTCCTTCCCAGTGTGCAGAGTTAATTTACCGGCTTCTATCCGTGTCATTACCAAAATAAAGGTGCATGCAATTCACAAGAATCAAATGATATCCCATCTATAGCATTTCAAACAAGTTTTTCCAGTCACATTAACAGCCGAGCTGCTAACGAGATGAGAGCGGTTAGTGTAGTACTTATTGCACTGACTTATCAACCTGGATGTTATGGCAGTCGGATAAAGTCGTGTTGTTCAGCGATAAAGTTGGAATACTCAGCGATAAAGTCGGGATATCCAATACTACAGTTGGGATATTGACCGATCTGGAGCCTTTTATGTTTCGAGTAAATCAGCTGTTCCTTGCTGACCCTTGGAGTGAATCGAATTGGCTGAGGACTGGAAGGTGTAATGGTGGGGACTTCATGAGGGTTCAACAAGGTTCATTCACTCAGTATTTCCGGATGAAGATCATTGTGGACACCAGACTTGGCTTCTCTATTCACATGCTGGCCTCCACCATTACTGAGTATGAAATATTCATGGGGCCTCCTCTTCCCTTAGTTCCTCAATGGCCCCTCACCATTCAGAACTGGATGCTGGAGGGCTACAAATCTTTGCCCTGCTCCGTTGGATATGGGTTAAGAACATAAGACATAGGAGCAGGAGTAGGCCATTTGGCCCCTCAAGCGTGCTCCGACATTCAATAAGTTCATGGCTGATCTGATCATGGACTCAGCTCCACTTCCCTGCTCGCTCCCCATAACCCTTATCGCTCAAAAATCTGTCGATCTTTGCCTTAAATATATTCAATGACCCAGCCTCCACAGCTCTCTGGGGCAGAGAATTCCACAGACTTACAATCCTCTGAGAGAAGAAAATTTCTCCTCATCTCAGTTTTAAATGGGTGGCCCCTAATTCTGAGACTATGTCCCCTAGTTTTAGTTTCCCCTATGAGTGGAAATATGCTCTCTGCATCCACCTTGTCGAGCCACTCATTATCTTATAAGTTTCAGTAAGATCACATCTCATTCTTCTGAACTCCAATGTGTATTTGCCCAATCTATTCAACCTATCCTCATAAGTCAAGCCCCTCATCTCCAGAATCAACCGAGTGTACCTTCTCTGAACAACCTCCAATGCGAGTATATCTATCGTTCCTTAAATGCGGAGACTAGAACTGTACGCAATACTCCAGGTGTAGCCTGACCAATACCCTGTACAGTTGTAACAGGACTTCTCAGCTTGGCTCCGTTTAAAACATGCTGCTTCCACTGTTTAGTGTGAATATAGTCCTGTGTGGTGGCCTCGCTTGGTTGTAACCTCATGTTCAGGTACGCCTAACGCTGCTCCCCACACACACTTCGACACTCGTTATTAAACCAGCTTTGATTATCCAGTTTGAGGGTGTTGGAGGACAGAGGGATATTGCGGGCCAGAAGGTAACCGTTGTGCTGAAACACCTCATGGATGCCTACATCCCAGCTGAGAGATCTGTTGTTAACCTATCCCCTTCAGAATGGTGATAGGGCCTCACGGCACGTTGGACGGTGTCCTAAGTGTGAAGGGGGAATTGATCTCCACGGGAAGTGTGAGTTTGTTCCCCACACCAATACGCTGATGGACTGGTGCATGTGTGTCAGGGATATTGGTGAGGAGGTGATCAAGTCACCTATATCCTTGTGTTGCTTCTCTCACTGGCAGCTGTGTACAGACTGGGCCAGCTCGGTCAGTGATGTAACAATGGGCCACTCTTGCTAATGGACAATAGAATCCCCCCCAGCCAGAGTACTTTCTCTGTCCTTGCTCCCCCTAGAGCTTGCTCTAAGTGGGTTTAACATGGAGCAGTATTGATCCATCAGCTAATGGAAGGCGGTAGGGGGCAATTAGCAGATTATTTCCTTTCCTATGTTTGACCTGAAGTCATGAAAGTCCATGGGGCTGAAGACACTGTTGATGACTCCCAGGGCCACTTCCCACAACTGTATTTCACTGTGGCCCCCATCTCTGGCGTGTCTGCCTGTCACTGGGACAGGGCATAATCAAGGATTGTGAGGGAGTTTATGAAATTGTGAACTGGAAGAAATTGTGACCTTGTAACAAAATAATGATGTTATAAAAGAAATGGGTGTGCCTGGCTCAGCAGCCAGGATAAGCTGATGACACAGAAGATGTCTAAACATGTCAGATAAGGAGTTTCACAAATACATGAGGTCGTTAATAATGCAGAAACTGGTTTTCACGTAGGCATGATTGGGCCTGGTAAGAGGATTAAGCAAGGAGGCTTGATAGGAACAGAGTGTCCAAGAGAAGGTAACCGATGTTACAAACAATAGATGAGCAAAGGAACGATCTCATGGGGAGGGTTTCCATCTGAAAGATGAGACAAAGAATTCGCACACCATTGAACACCTTGGTTTACGAAGAACCCTTACAGGTTGGATAGTCCTGTCCATATTCTACCCCAGGCCCACACCTAAAAAGAAAATAACATATAGATGTCAAGAGCCTTTAGCACAGGCAGTGCAGGGGAGAGCTTCCAAGAGTGAGAATGGTCCAACACTCTTCCCATGGCGGAACCATGCTGACCTTCGCTCACACTCTTGGCTGCTCTAGAAAATAGGAAGAAAGGCCATAAGCCAAAGAGCTGTTCAGTCTCGCCAGCCATCAGTCCGATCGGGACTGGTACCAGGTGCTTATTATGGTCGTATGGCGACTCGAAATATCCTGATTATGTGTTGTATTTGAATGTATTTGAACTGCAGCTCCTTAACAAAACGACCTATAAACCCTAAGACACTTCAGTGTAATCTGTGTGTGACCTGTGGTCCAACTCATACAGGGGAATCTGGGACTTTGGCTGAAGGTGTGATTCTCACATTATCACTATGTCGGACTGGTACCTGACTATGTTTTGAGACAGCTCTTTGGCATTAGGTAGTGAGGAGGCCTTTGCAGGGTCTGACTGGGCTGGGTCTGCCCTTTGTCGTGTCTTGCTTCGATGCGTGTTGCAGCTGTGTGTTCCATCATGTACAGTTATTTATTTTCCTCTACAGCGCTTTAGGTACAACATTGTGGTTTGCTCTGCCACTTCAGATGGAAGTTCGGAGTCGATGTGGGACTGGATTTACATGATCCGCATGGACCTTCTCCCACCGTACTCCATCTAACTCTATCAGCATATCCTTCGAATCCTTTCCCATGTACTTCTCTCGCCTCCCCTTAAATGTAACTTTGCTGTTTGCATCAACTACCCCACGTGGCAGGAAGTTGAAAGTCTACAGGAAAAGAGTCACGTGATCTCGAAGAACAATGGGGTTAAAGAGCAAACACATGACATGTGACATCGTGTGTTTGTCCAGCACTGTAACTGTTGGCACTGTGGACTTGACTCTCTTCATGAACCCATTCACTCCCACTCCTAAAGGAGATGTGTTCAACTTGAGCAGCCATGAGTTCATCCCTTAATGTTACACCACCAACAATGTGTGTTTCTATAGCGCCCTTAACGTAGTAAAATGTTCCAAGCTGCTTCACAGGAGTAGTGTCAAACAAAATTTGTCACCGATCTTAAGGCAGATGATCAAAAGCTTGGTCAAAGAGGTAGGTTTTAAGGAACATCTTAAAGGCAGAAGCTGAGCTGAGAGGCCGCGAGATTTAGAGAGGGAATTCCAGAGCTTCAAGCCTAGGCAAAGGAAGGCATGGCCACCAATGGTTGAGCGATTATAATCAGGGATGCTCAAGATGGCAGAATTAGAAGTGTGCAGATATCTCAGAGGGGTTGTGGCACTGGAGATTACAAGATAGAGTGGGACGAGCAGGGATTTGAACAGAAGGATGAGAATTGTAGGGCTGGAGGAGGTTACAGAGATAGGGAGGGGGAGAGGGCCATGGAGGGATTTGAACAGGACGATGAGAATTGTAGGGGCTGGAGGAGGTTACAGAGATAGGGAAGGGGAGAGGGCCATGGAGGGATTTGAACAGGAGGATGAGAATTGTAGGGACTGGAGGAGGTTACAGAGGTAGGGAGGGGGCGAGGGCCATGGAGGGATTTGAACAAGAGGATGAGAATTGTAGGGGCTGGAGGAGATTACAGAGACAGTGAAGAGCCAAGGGCCATGGAGGGATTTGAACAGGAGGATGAGAATTGTCGGGCTGGAGGAGGTTACAGAGATAGGGACGGGGCGAGGGCCATGGAGGGATTTGAAAACAAGGATGAGAATTTTGAAATCAAGGTGTTGCCGGACCGGGAGCCAATGTGGTCAGCGAGTGCAGGGGGTGATGTGTGCGCGGGATGGTGCGAGTTAGGCCATGGGGCAGCTGGGCTTTGGATGACCTCTAGTTTACGTAGGGTAGAATGTGGGAGGCCGGCCAGGAGTCCGTTGGAATAGTCAAGTCAAATATATAATCTATGACGATTTATTATAAATAAAAAATATTAAAACCATTTCTGCTCATCCCAGGTCCAAAGCCAAGACTGTGTCTGCATCCTGACTAAGACGTGTTTTTAAGAGGCGAGTCCCTGTCCTTGAAGTGCTGCTTCCAAAGTCACAACACGAGCAAATGGCTGGAATTTCTCAGGAACGATGTTTAGCTATCGCGCCAGGAGCTGAATCCCGAAGATGTTTCTGCAACATTGATCATCAAGGACATTGGTGACAATGATCAAGGATTTTACACATGTCACTATGTGTACTTTGTGGGAGACCAATGGATACATTCAACGCCAAGTGCCCCAGTGCAAGTACTGTCACAGTTGAGGCCCACAGCGATACTTCAGAAATTTTAAACTCAAACGCAGTTCCGTCTGCATTTTTGAAACAATCTTCAATTATTCTAGGTACATTGTGTCGTACAAATTTAGCATGCAGCTACAGGGCAATGGAGTATAAAAGTACGTTAGTCCTGCTACAACTGTATAGGGCATTGGTGAGACCACACCTAGAGTACTGCATACAGTTTTGGTCTCCTTATTTAAGGAAGGATATACTCGCAGTCGAGGATGACTTGATTCCACATTAAAAATGAGTTCTCAGATGATAAATCCAATCTCTGTCACAGGTTGGACAGACCGTGGTTGAAAGGACGTTGGTTTAAGTGCCGCTTTGTTGAAGTGCTTGGGTTGTCAAGCATGAGGAGAGTAACCCAAGGGTCACTGCAGACCCGCTTGTCTTGCATACTGCTGAGTTACAGGACAAGACCCCACACACTCACAGGAGTCTCGCCTGCTGAACTCATGATGAAAAGAGGTCTTAAGACCAAGCTATCTCTTGGACACCCGGATTTAAGTAATCATGTTGAATACAGAAGACAGAGTCAACAAGGGTACCACGATCGCGCAACTTTGTCACGTGAGATTTCTGTTAATGATCCTGTATATGTGTTGAATTATGGCCAGGGTCCCAAATGTATCACTGGCACGGTCATGGCCAAGGAGGGCAAAAGAGTATTTGTTATTAAGCTCAAGAATGAGCAAACTTGCAGGAAACACATGGATCAAACAAAGCTGAGGCACACAGACGAGCCAGAGCAGTCGGATGAAGAAACCGTCTATGACTAACCAACCTACCAGCAGCCTTCAGTGGACTCAATGGTCATCAGTGAACCCGGAATTTCCATCACGGACTTGTTCAATAAAAATGAACTTGCAATTCCTGACATGGCCACTGCCACCCCCAACAAGTCAGCCATTCAGCCACCAGCCACAACAGACTCCACACATTCACCCAAGGCCGGAATCGAACTGAGACAGTCAACCCGGGGGCATAAAACACCAGATCATCTCAACCTGTGAAAGACTGTGATAAGTTCTCAGAGGAGGGTATTGTCATGTATGTACATGCTGTTTGTAGCCATCAGATGGTGTCATTGTTGGAGGCCACTGAGCAGCACGCACATGGTGCTACTTCGGTATAAAAGGCCAGCCATTTTGTGAGTCAGGCACTTTGGGCCAAAATAAAGCAGAAGCAAGGTTGTACCTTGCTTAGTTAAACAGTACTCAGTTTGAACCTTTATTGCATACTTAACAGTACTCAGTCAGATAATGGGACTAAAGGCAGATAAATCCCCTGGACCTGATGGCTTGCATCCTAGGTTCTTAAGAGAAGTAGCGATAAGGATAGTGTATGCATTGGTTGTAATTTACCAAAATTTCCTGGATTCTGGGGAGGTTCCAGCAGATTGGAAAGCTGCAAATGTAACACCCCTATTTAAAAAATGAGGAAGACAAAAAGCAGGAAACTATAGACCAGTTAGTCTAACATCTGTGGTTGGGAAAATGTTGGAGTCCATTATTAAAGAAGCAGTAGCAGGACATTTGGAAAAACATAAATCAGTCAGGCAGAGTCAGCGTGGATTTATTAAGGGGAAGTCATGTTTGGCAAGTTTATTGGAATTCTTTGAGCATGTAACAAAGAGGGTGGATAAAGGGGAACCAGTGGATGCGGTGTATTTCGACTTCCAGAAGGCATTTGACAAGGTGCCTCATAAAAGATTACTGCACAAGATAAAAGCACATGGAGTTGGGGGTAATATATTAGCATGGATAGAGGATTGGCTAATTAACAGAAAACAGAAAGTCGGGCTAAATGGTTAATTCTCAGGTTGGCAATCAGTAACTAGTGGGGTACCGCAGGGATCAGTGCTGTGACCTCAACTATTTACAATGTGTATTAATGACTTGGAAGAATGGACCGAGTGTAAGTAGCCAAACTTATAGAAACATAGAAACACAGAAAATAGGTGCAGGAGTAGGCCATTCGGCCCTTCGAGCCTGCACCGCCATTCAATGAGTTCATGGCTGAACATGCAACTTCAGTACCCCATTCCTGCTTTCTCGCCATACCCCTTGATCCCCCTAGTAGTAAGGACTTCATCTAACTCCTTTTTGAATATATTTAGTGAATTGGCCTCAACAACTTTCTGTGGTAGAGAATTCCACAGGTTCACCACTCTCTGGGTGAAGAGGTTTCTCCTCATCTTGGTCCTAAATGGCTTACCCCTTAGCCTTAGACTGTGACCCCTGGTTCTGGACTTCCCCAACATTAATAAGAACATAAGAACATAAGAATTAGGAACAGGAGTAGGCCATCTAGTCCCTCGAGCCTGCTCCGCCACCCAACAAAATCACGGCTGATCTGGCCGTGGACTCAGCTCCACTTACCCGCCCTCTCCCCGTAACCCTTAATTCCCTTATTGGTTAAAAATCTATCTATCTGTGACTTGAATACATTCAATGAGCTACCCTCAACTGCTTCCTTGGGCAGAGAATTCCACAGACTCACAACCCTCTGAGAGAAGAAATTCCTTCTCAACTCGGTTTTAAATTGGCTCCCCCGTATTTTGAGGCTGTGCCCCCAAGTTCTAGTTTCCCCGACCAGTGGAAACAACCTCTCTGCCCCTATCCTGTCTATCCCCTTCATTATTTTAAATGTTTCTATAACATCACCCCTCATACTTCTGAACTCCAATGAGTAAAGACCCAGTCTATTCAATCTATCAGCATAAGGTAATCCCCTCATCTCCGGAATCAGCCTAGTGAATCGTCTCTGTACCCCTTCCAAAGCTAGTATATCCTTATTTAAGTAAGGTGACCAAAACTGCACGCAGTACTCCAGGTGCGGCCTCACCAATACCCTGTACAGTTGCAGTAGGACCTCCCTGCTTTTGTACTCCATCCGTCTCGCAAAGAAGGCCAACATTCCATTCGCCTTCCTGATTACCTGCTGCACCTGCAAACTAACTTTTTGGGATTCATGCACAAGGACCCCCCAGGTCCCTCTGCACTGCAGCATGTTGTAATTTCTCCCTATTCAAATAATATTCCCTTTTACTGTTTTTTTTCCCAAGGTGGATGACCTCACACTTTCCGACATTGTATTCCATCTGCCAAACCTTAGCCCATTCGCTTAACTTATCGAAATCTCTTTGCAGCCTCTCTGTGTCCTCTACACAACCCGCTTTCCCACTAATCTTTGTGTCATCTGCAAATTTTGTTACACTACACTCTGTCCCCTCTTCCAGGTCATCTATGTTTATTGTAAACAGTTGTGGTCACAGCACCGATCCCTGTGGCACACTACTAACCACCAATTTCCAACCCGAAAAGGACCCATTTATCCCGACTCTCTGCTTTCTGTTAGCCAGCCAATTCTCGATCCGTGATAATACATTTCCTCTGACTCCACCTACCTTTATCTTCTGCAGTAACCTTTTGTGTGGCACCTATCGAATGCCTTTTGGAAATATAAATAAACCACATCCATCGGTACACCTCTATCCACCATGCTCGTTATATCCTCAAAGAATTCCAGTAAATTAGTTAAACATGATTTCCCCTTTATGAATCCATGTTGCGTCTGCTTTGATTGCACTATTCCTATCTAGATGTCCCGCTATTTCTTCCTTAATGATAGCTTCAAGCATTTTCCCCACTACAGATGTTAAACTAACCGGCCTATAGTTACCTGCCTTTTGTCTGCCCCCGTTTTTAAACAGAGGTGGTACATTAGCTGCTTTCAAATCCGATGGCACCTAACCAGAGTCCAGAGAATTTTGGTCGATTATAACGAATGCATCTGCTATAACTTCCGCCATCTCTTTTAATGCGCTGGGATGTATTTCATCAGGACCAGGGGACTTGTCTACCTTGAGTCCCATTAGCCTGTCCAGCACTACCCCACTAGTGATAGTGATTGTCTCAAGGTCCTCCCTTCCCACATTCCCATGACCAGCAATTTTTGGCATGGTTTTTGTGTCTTCCACTGTGAAGACCGAAGCAAAATAATTGTTTAAGGTCTCAGTCATTTCCACATTTCCCATTTTTAAATCCCCTTTCTCATCTTCTAAGGGACCAACATTTACTTTAGTCACTATTTTCCGTTTTATATATCGGTAAAAGCTTTTACGATCTGTTTTTATGTTTTGCGCAAGTTTACATTCGTAATATATCTTCCCCTTCGTGATTGCTTTCTTAGTCATTCTTTGCTGTCGTTTAAAATTTTCCCAATCTTCTAGTTTCCCACTAACCTTTGCCACCTTATAAGCATTGGTTTTTAATTTGATATTCTCCTTTATTTCTTTGGTTATCCACTGCTGGTTATCCCTTCTCTTACCGCCCTTCTTTTTCACTGGAATATATTTTTGTTGAGCACTATGAAAGAGCTCCTTAAAAGTCCTCCACAGTTCCTCAATTGTGCCACCGTTTAGTCTGTGTTCCCAGTCTACTTTAGCCAACTCTGCCCTCATCCCACTGTAGTCCCCTTTGTTTAAGCATAGTACGCTCATTTGAGACACTACTTCCTCACCCTCAATCTGTATTACAAATTCAACCATACTGTGATCACTCATTCCGAGAGGATCTTTTACAAGGAGATCGTTTATTATTCCTGTCTCATTACACAGGACCAGATCTAAGATAGCTTGCTCCCTTGTAGGTTCTGTAACATACTGTTCTAAGAAACAATCCCGTATGCATTCTATGAATTCCTCCTCAAGGCTACCTCGTGATTTGACCATACAAAGCTTGCTGACGATACAAAGATGGGAGGAAAAGCAATGTGTGAGCCGCACACAAAAAACCTGCAAAAGGACATAGACAGGCAAAGTGAGTGGACAAAAATTTGACAGATGGAGTATAATGTTGGAAAGTGTGAGGTCATGCACTTTGGCAGAAAAAAATCAAAGAGCAAGTTATTATTTAAATGGAGAAAAATTGCAAAGTGCTGCAGTACAGTGGGACCTGGGAGTACTTGTGCATGAAACATAAAAGGTTAGTATGCAGGTACAGCAAGTGATCAGGAAGGCCAATGGAATCTTGGCCTATATTGCAAAGGGGATGGAGTATAAAAGCAGGGAAGTCTTGCTACAGTTATACAGGGTATTGGTGAGGCCACACCTAGAATACTGCGTGCAGTTTTGGTTTCCATATTTAAGAAAGGATATACTTGCTTTGGAGGCAGTTCAGAGAATGTTCACTAGGTTGATTCTGGAGATGAGAGGATTGACTTCTGAGGAAAGGTTGAGCAGGTTGGGCCTCTATTCATTGGAATTCTGAAGAATGAGAGGTGATCGTATCGAAACGTATAAGATTATGAGGGGACTTGCCAAGGTGGATGCAGAGAGGATGTTTCCACTGATAGGGGAGAATGAAGCGAGGGGGCATAATCTTAGAACAAGGGGCTGTCCATTTAAAACTGAGATGAGGAGGAATTTCTTCTCTCAGAGGTTGTAAATCTGTGGAATTCACTGCCTCAGAGAGCTGTGGAAGCAGGTCATTGAATAAATTTAAGACAGAGATAGACAGTTTCTTAACCGATAAGGAAATAAGGGGTTATGGGGATCGGGCAGGGAAGTGGACCTGAGACAATGATCATATCAGCCATGATCGTATTAAATGGCGGAGCAGGCTCGAGGGGCCGTATGGCCTACTCCTGCTCCTATTTCTTATGTTCGTATGTTCTAACAATCTATGTCTATCTCTATCCATCTCTCTATTTCACTCTCTATCTATCTCGCGTTCTCCCTCTCTCTCCATCAATATCAATCAATCAATATCTGTCTGTCTGTCGTTCGATTATGCATGCAATTGATCTATCTATTTGCTATCCAGTTGTTTGCCTATTTCCAAACCAAGATATGTTGAAAAGGTTGGCTTTTGATACTAACATATACTCACCGAAATAAAACATGAAGGAAAGAAGTTCCTTCGGACTTTAGTCACTGATTTATTTGCTTAGTTGCCTACTTTTATTGAAAACAATCCCGTTTTCCCTAGGGAATAAGAATCACCACAATATGTTTTAGTGCACAGGTACAACGTCTCAAATCCAACTGTCCGAAATTCGGAATTGTCTGGAAACCGGACATTTTTGAGAAAATCCCATTTGATATTCAGTAAAATGAAATCCGGAATTATTGTGTAAAAACCGGCGGGCCGGACTCGATATCGGCTTTGCCGCTGTGCTTTAACTGGCGTGCAATCAGTCCATGCCTTGCCAAATGACCCTCGACCCAGTCCGCCCGAGTATTCCTTGTGTCTCTTATCCATTCAAACACAATCATCGAATCATAGAAATTTACAGCACAGAAGGAGGCCATTTCAGCCCATCATGTCTATGCCGGCCAACAAGAGGCTATCCAGCCTAATCCCACTTTCCAGCTCTTGGTCCGTAGCCCTGTTGGTTATGGCACTTCAAGTACTTTTTAAATGTGATGAGGGTTTCTGCCTCTACCACCATTTCAGGCAGTGAGTTCCAGACCCCCACTACCCACTGGATGAAGAAATTTCCCTTCAAATTCCCTCTAAACTTCCTACCAATTACTTTAAATCTATGCCCCTTGGTCGTTGACCCCTCTGCCAAGGGAAACAGGTCCTTCCTATCCACTCTATCCAGGATCCTCATAATTTTATACACCTCAATAAGGTCTCCTCTCAGCTTCCTCTGGAACAGCCCCAATCTATCCAATCTTTCCTCATTACAAAAATTCTCCACTCCCGGCAACATTCTCGTAAATCTCCTCTGTATCCTCTCCAGTGCAATCACATCTTTTCTGTAATGTGGTGACCAGAACTGCACATGGTTCTGATCACCACATAAATAAAGCTAAGACAGGCGACTAATTTTGTTGATTTTCTTGTCCGAAATCCGGTGAAATCCGAAAACCGGCATAGTCCCGGTCCCGGACCCAGACCCGAGGTTGCCGGATTTGAAGTGATGTCCCTGTAGTTATATCATGCAGCTCAAATGGAAATGTAACTGTTGTTTCTCCAACCTTACTTCCAAGGATCTTTGAACAGGAAAGGAATTATTGGGCTTTGCGCGGCAGCGTTACTTTTCCTGGTGATTTAATTCTTTGTCGTGAATCACTACAGGAAATCCGGATACTGCTGGGAGAGGAAAGGTAAGGAGCGAAATGGGTGACCACCAACTGAAGTTAGAAAGGGGCGGATTTGTAACTTCCCTCCTCAGGCGTAAGAGTAACTGTGTGGATCATCCGGCTAGGCATTAATGGGCCTGAGAACCGGGCGCTTTGTGTAACGAGCGGACGATCAGGAATGCCAGTTTTGTGCCAGTGCGGCAAGTTCAAAATCTCCACCCGCTCCATTAATGTTTTCAGAGTAACATGCTGTAGGCACATCAGTTATAAGAACATAAAAACATAAGAATTAGGAGCAGGAGTAGGCCATTCGGCCCTTCAAGCCTGCTCTGCCATTCTTATTCTTATTCTCTTCTTCTTCGCGGTCTCTCGTACCGAGGATGACTTGCTTCCATGCCAAAAAGGGATGAGTTCACAGGTGTTTCAATGAAGGAACTAATATTCCAGGTCCCAAATTACATCGTGAAGGGTGGAAGATGCCTATGCGTGGATTTTTTTAACGTGAGGTGGCCGTTGCACACCAGCCACCACACGGGCTTGACAGAGCGAGATCTTGCAAGGGTTAACCAAGATGACTAGAGACCAGTTCTGCTGCACGAACCCTGTGCGCACACATATCACAGTGTGGGCTGGCCCGTGCTGCCCCTGGGCCCTCGCCTCTTCTGGGCTCTGAACTCACGCCTCTCCTGGGCCCCGATCACGTCGCTCTACAATCTCTCGCCGCTGCTTCGCCCCGACCTCACCGCTCCTGCTCTACCTGCCCATGAGATCATGGTTGATCTTGTAACTCAACTCCACTTTCCTGCACGATCCCCATATCCCTTGATTCCCTTAATATCCAAAAATCCATCAATCTCAGTCTTGAACATACTCAACGATTGAGTCATCACAGCTCTCTGGGGTAGAGAATTCCAAAGATTCACCACCCTCTGAGTGACGAAGTTTCTCCTTATCTCATTCCTAAATGGCCGACCCCTTATTCTGAGACTGTGACCCCTGGTTCTAGACCCCCCAGCCAGGGGGAAACATCCTCCCTGCATCTACCCGGTCAAGCCCTGCAACAATTTTTTGTGTTTCAATAAGACCACATCTCATTCTTCTAAACTCGAGAGAATATTGGCCTAGTCTGCTCACTCTCTCCTCATAGGACAATCCCCCCATCCTAGGAATCAGTCTGGTGCACCTTTGTTGCACTCCCTCAAAGGCAAATATGTACTTCCCTAGTTATACCTCAGTAC
The DNA here is from genome assembly GCF_044704955.1 of Pristiophorus japonicus. Classification (NCBI taxonomy): domain Eukaryota; kingdom Metazoa; phylum Chordata; class Chondrichthyes; family Pristiophoridae; genus Pristiophorus; species Pristiophorus japonicus. The sequence goes on from NC_091995.1 coordinate 49,499,637, forward strand.
ACGTCAATCGGAAAGCGATTCCGCCATTACCTAAATATTTCTGACCACATTCTCCAGTATTGGCGATGGTTTCCTGCACTCGCTACTTATCAGCGGTATTGTAGTCAAAGTGGGAGGGTTTGTAGACTTGGGTGAGAAATTCGTCTCTTTTGTGCCACCTGATAGCGCCCCTGGGCAGCGCTAACTGGGCGCAAACAGCATTTCGTCCACACGCGGCGCTGATACCAACTCTCGCAGGATTCAGCAGGAAGAACTCCCCTGCTCTTCTCTGAAACAGTGCCGTGGGATCTTTTAAGTCCACTTGAGAGAGCTGACGGGACCTCGGCTTAATGTCTCATCCGAAAGAAGGTACCTCTGACAGTGTAGCTCTCCCTCAGTACAGCCCCTCAGACCGTGCAGCATTCCCTTAGTACTGCCCCTCCAACATGGGCGGCGCTCCCTCAGTGCTGCCCATCTGACATTGCGGCGCTCCCTCAGTACTGCCCCTCCGACAGTGCGGTGCTCCCTCAATGTTGCCCCTCCGACACTGCAGTGCTCTCTCAGTACTGACCCTCCGACAGTGCAGCACTTTCTCAGCACGGCACTGAAGTGACAACCTAGATTTCTTTTGTGCTCAATTCCCTGGAGTGGGACTTGAACCCACAACATTCTGACTTAGGGGCCAGAATGTGCTATCCACTGAGCCACAGCTGATACTGTCTCGACATCGAGCGCGTTATTCGATGGAACCATTCAAGAAAAATGCACGAGACAAAAGCAAAGAACATAAGAAATATGAGCAGGAGTAGGCCATTTGGCCCCTCAAGCCTGCTCCGCCATTCAATAAGATCATGGTTGATCTGATCTTGGACTCAACTCCAATTCCCCGCCCGCTCCCATAACCCTTGTGTTATATATTTAACCCTTTGTAACTTGCATTACACCTGACCACCAGAGGGCCCACGGTATACGAGCAGGTCACCCACGAGGTACTTGCACTCTGGAATCTTAATAAAGGAGCTAAGGTCACACTTGCTCATTATACACAGTACTCAGTCTCACCATTTATTATGAGTGTAACACCTTGACTCCCTTATCTTTCAAAAATCTGTCCGTCTCCACCTTGAATACATTCAATGACCCAGCCTCCACAGCTCTCTGGGGAAGAGAATTCCAAAGATGCACAACCCTCTGAGAGAAGACATTTCCCCTAATTTCCATCTTAACTGTGCGACCCCTTATTCTGAAACTATGCCCCGTAGTTCTAGATTCCCCTGAAGGGGAAACATCCTCTCAGCTTCTACACTGTCAAGTCCCCTCAGAATATTATACTTTTCAATAAGATCACCTCTATCTCTTCTAAAATCCAATGACTACAGGCCCAACCTGCTCAACCTTTCTTCATAAGACAACCCCTTCATCTCAGGAAGCAACCTCGTGAACCTTCTTTGAACTGCCTCCAATGCAACTATATCCCTCCTTAAATAAGGAGACCAAAACTGTACGCAGTGCTCCAGGTGTGGTCTCACCACTCCTGTACAAAGGAGCCCATGATGTCAAATAGCTCAATATATTCGGTTTATTGATCACTGTTGAAGATTGGCCCTCACACAATTCTATGACGTACTTGTAACATATTGCCGTTTGACAAGGAGCAGAGTTCCTACCCGACAGCCGCTCATTACCAATCAAGAGGACCCAGACCGGAGTGAATACATGGATGAAGATACGTCTATTGGAGACGCCAACGGTTTCAGATCCTTGACAATATTTGCAAGTGCCTTTTCAACCAAGCGGACAAGAAGAACAGAATTGGCATCGTTATCTTCACCAGCAGCGTTTGGATAAGATTTCCTTTTCAAAAATAAGACTATTTGCTTTCTTTACCCAGGCAAGGGTTTCTGCAAACCCAAATTGCTTGCGTGTTATATATAGTGGCTAAAATATTCCTTGGATTTACTATGCATTTAACGCCAATCAATCTGTGGGAAACCCTGTTGCCTTGAACTGAGAGACCCCTGAATATGGATGAATGTGACAATGGGGAGGTGTGGAGCGCTAACACGGCGAACCTCGTTGGATGCAAAAGAAACACATCACCCCCGGCAATGCATGATGGACGATATCATAGAACCATATAAATTTACAACACGGAAGGATGCCATTTTAGTCCATTGTGTCCGCTTCGGCTGACAAAGAGCTAATCCCACTTTCCAGCTCTTGGTCCATAGCCATGTAGGTTACAGCACTTCAAGTGCACATACAAGTACTTTTTAAATGTGGTGTGTGTTTCTGCCGCCACCATCCTTTCAGACAGTGAGTTCCAGACCCTCACCACCCTCTCGGTGAAGACATTTCCCCTCATATCCCCTCTAAACCTTCTACCAATTACTTTAAATCTATGTCCTCTGGTCGATGACCACTCTGCTAAGGGAAATAGGTCCTTCCTATCCATTCTGTCCAGGCCCCTCATAATTTTATACACCTCAATAAGGTCTCTTCTCAGCCTTCTCTGTTCCAATGTAAACAGACCCAGCATCTCCAATCTTTCCTCATAGCCAAAATTCTCCAGTCCAGGCAACATTCTTGTAAATCCCCTCTGCACCCTTTCCAGTGTGATCACATCTTTAACTGTAATGTGGTGACCAGAACTGCACACAGTACTCCAGCTGTGGCCTAACCAGTGTTTTATACAGCTCAAGCATAACCTCCTTGCTCTTGTATTCCATGCCTCGACTAATAAAGTCAAGTATTCCATATGCCTTCTTAACCACCTTATCCACCTGGCCTGCTACCTTCAGGGATCTGTGGACCTGCACTCCGAGGTCCCTTTGTTCCTCTACACTTTTCAGTGTCGTACCATTTAATGTGTATTCCCTTGCCTTGTTTTAAGCCACAGTATTTCGTCGTCACCATCGACCTAATTATTACTGCTAAAGCTATGCAGATGTTTAACTAGTCACTAAAGGTGTTGCTTTTTAATTCATCTAGTTTATTTTGTATACGTTGTGTTTATAACTAATCGAACTACAATCAATTACAATGTCATATTCCCCGTCTCACGTTAAAGGAATCAACAAGAGGCATTTAAAAATTATCGTTGTGTTGCTTCTTCGCTAAGACAATCTGACTTCTCTCTTCTCTTAGGCATCCCTTGGGGTCGAAGATGACTTGCTTCCACACTAACATGAGTTCACAGGTGACTGATGTGGCCAATATGGGACCAACAGACTCTGTCACAGGTGGGGCATGTGGTGGCTGGAGGGACGAGAGGGTGGGGTGCTTGGGTTGTCATGCGCTCCTTCTGTAGTTTACGCTTGTCTCCCACACGCTCCTGGAGAAGAGACTCGAGTTGTTCGGCGCTTTCCCGGATGCTTCCCCTCGACTTTGAGCGGTCATGGGCCAGGGATTCCCAAGAGTCGGTGGGGATGTTACATTTTTTCCAAGGAGGCTTGGATGATGTGAAATCCGCATGGGTGGAGCTGCGGAATACCAAAGGGCATAAAATGCTAGTGGGAGTTGTGTACAGATCACCAAACAGTAGTAGTGAGATTGGGGATGGCATCAAACAAGAAATTAGGGATGCGTGCAATAAAGGTACAGCAGTTATCATGGGTGACTTTAATCTACATATAGATTGGGTTAACCAAGTTGGTAGCAATGTGGTGGAGGAGGATTTCCTGGAATGTATTAGCGATGGCTTTCTAGACCAATATGTTGAGGGACCAACTGGAGAGCTGGCCATCCTAGACTGGGTGTTGTGTAATTAGAGAGGACTAATTAGCAATCATGTTGTGCGAGGCCCCCTGTGGAAGAGTGACCATAATATGGTAAAATTCTTTATTCAGGTGGAGAGTGACACGGTTAATTCAGAGACTAGGTTCCTGAACTTAAGGAAAGGTAACTTCGATGGTATGAGATTTAAATTGGCTAGGATAGACTGGCAAATGATACTTAAAGGATTGACAGTGGATAGGCAATGGCAGACATTTATAGATTAAATGGATGAACCTCAACAATTGTACATCCTTGTCTGGAGTAAAAATAAAAAGGGGAAGGTAGCTCAACCGGAGCTAACAAGGGAAATTCGGGATAGTGTTAAATTCAAGGAAGAGGCATATAAATTGGCGAGAAAAAGCAGCAAACCTGAGGACTGGGAGAAATATGGAATTCAGCAGAGGATGACAAAGGGTCTAATTAGGAGGGGGAAAATAAAGTATGAGAGGAAGCTTGCAAAGAACATAAAAACTGACTGCAAAAGCTTCTATAGATATGTGAAGAGAAAAAGATTAGTGAAGGCCAACGTAGGTCTTTGCATCAGAATCAGGTGAATTTATAATGGGGAACAAAGAAATGGCAGACCAATTGAACAAATACATTGGATCTGTCTTCACTAAGGAAGACACAAATAGCCTTCCAGAAATACTCGGGGTTCAAGGGTCTAGCGCAAAGGAGGAACTGAAGGAAATCATTATTAGTCAGGAAATTGTGTTGGGAAAATTGATGGGATTGAAAGCCGATAAATCAACAGGGCCTGATAGGCTGCATCCCAGAGTACTTAAGGAAGTGGCCCTAGAAATAGTGGATGCATTGGTGATCATTTTCCAACATTCTAATAATTCTGGATCAGTTCCAATGGACTGGAGGGTAGCTAATGTAGCACCACTTTTTAAAAAAGGAGGGAGAGAGAAAATGGGGAATTAAAGACCGGTTAGCCTGACATCAGTGGTGGGGAAAATGTTGGAATCAATTATTAAAGATGAAATAGCAGCGCATTTGGAAAGCAGTGACAGGATCGGTCCAAGTCAGCATGGATATATGAAAGGGAAATCATGCTTGACAAATCTTCTAGAATTTTTTGAGGATGTAATTAGTAGAGTGGACAAGGGAGAACCAGTGGATGTGGTGTATTTGGATTTCAAAAGGCTTTTGACAAGGTCCCACACAAGAGATTAGTGTGCAAAATTAAAGCACATGGTATTGGTGGTAATGCATTGATGTGAATAGAGAATTGGTTGGCAGACAGGAAGCAGAGAGTCGGAATAAATGGGTCCTTTTCAGAATGGAAGGCAGTGACCAGTGCTGTGCTGCAGGGTTCAGTGCTGGGACCCCAGCTATTTACAATATACATCAATGATTTAGATGAAGGAATTGAATGTAATATCTCCAAGTTTGCAGATGGCACTAAGCTGGGTGGCGGTGTGAGCTGTGAGCAGGATGCTAAAAGACTGCATTGTGACTTGGACAGGTTAGGTGAGTGGGCAAATGCATGGCAGATGCAATATAGTGTGGATAAATGTGAGGTTATCCACTTTGGTGGCAAAAACAGGAAGACAGAATATTATCTGAATGGTGAAAGATTAGGAAAAGGGGAGGTGCAAAGAGACTTGGGTGTCATTGCACATCAGTCATTGAAGCTTGGCATGCAGGTACAGCAGGTGGTGAAAAAGTCAAATGGCATGTTGGCCTTCATAGCTAGAGGATTTGAGTGTCGGAGCAGAGAGGTCTTACTGCAGTTGTACAGAGCCTTGGTGAGGCCACACTTGGAATATTATGTTCAGTTGTGGTCCCCTAATCTGAGGAAGGACGTTCTTGCTATTGAGGGAGTACAGCAAAGGTTCACCAGATTGATTCTCGGGATGGCAGGACTGACATGTGAGGAGAGACTGGATCAACTTGGCTTGTATCCACTGGAGTTTAGAAGAATGAGAGGGGATCTCATGGAAACATATAAAATTCTGACGGGATTGGACAGGTTAGATGCAGGAAGAATGTTCCCGTTGCTGGGGAGTTCCAGAACCAGGGGGCACAGTCTAAGAATAAGGGGTAAGCCATTTCGGACCGAGATGAGGAGAAACTTCTTCACTCAGAGAGTGGTTAACCTGTGGAATTCTCTACCGCAGAAAGTTGTTGAGGCCAGTTCGTTAGATATATTCAAAACGGAGTGAGGTATGGCCCTTACGGCCTAAGGGATCAAGGGGTATGGAGCAGGAAAGGGGTACTGAGGTTGAATGATCAGCCATGATCTTATTGAATGGCGGTGCAGGCTCGAAGGGCCGAATGGTCTGATCCTGCACCTAATTTCTATGTTTCTATGTTTCTGTTGTGTATGGAGAAAGAGTCAGACTGAACACTGTGAGCTCAAAGTAAAGTGTGACCGTAGTCTTTTATTGCAGGTCTCCAGAGTGCCTTTTAAACCTGTGAAGCCTTCTTTCGTACCTGTGCTCCCAAGGGATTATGGGATCCCTTGGGACTCTGGGGAATGAGCCCTCTGGTGGCTATACAGAGTAAATACAAGTCCACATATATTACAACATTCCACTCCCCCAACCCCCCCGACCAAAGTCAATAGTGTAACTATTTACAATGTGAGTCAATCTGGGACCCTTCTTGCCCTGGCTGATTGGCTCGGTGTGAAAGCTGGTGTTGTTGAATCACTTGTTAGGCCCTCGCTGGGCTGCTGTGCAGTTGGCCTTGCTGGGCTGCCTGGGGTGTTGGGCCCTGCAGGGCTGCTGTAGATGATCGATTCTGCTTCGTGGTTAACCGTGATGCCGGTTGCCACTGGTGTGTATGTTGGGCGATCAAAAAAGATGGGGTCCAAGATGCTCCGGATCGTCCGTAAATCTGAGTTTGATTTGGTCCAAGTGTTTCCGGTGAATGAGTCCATTTGAAAGTTTGACCCGAAACACCCTGCTCCCCTCTTTGGCCACGATAGTGCCGGAAAGCCATTTGGGACTTTGTCTATAATTTAATACAAATACAGGATCATTGATTTCAATCTCGCGAGACACATTTGCGCTATCATGGTATGCACTTTGTTGAAGCCGCCTGCTCGCTACCTGTTCATGTAGATCAGGGTGAACTAACGAGAGCCTTGTCTTAAGTGCTCTTTTCATGAGCAGTTCAGCAGGTGGGATCCCAGTGAGTGAGTGGGGTCTCATGCGGCAGCTAAGCAGGACTCGGGATAGGCGAGTCTGCAGTGAGCCTTAAGTTACCCTCTTTGAGCCTTGCTTGATGGTTTGCGTTAACCTGACCATTGGACGCTGGTTTAAATGGGGCAGAAGTGACATGTTTGATTCCGTTACGGGTCATGAATTCTTTGAACTCAGCATTGGTAAAACATGGCCCGTTGTCGCTCACCAGGACATCAGGTAAGTCGTGAGTGGCAAACATGGCCCGCAGGCTTTAGGTAGTGGCAGCGGACGTGCTAGTCAACATTATCTCACATTCAATCCACTTGGAATACGCGTCTACAACCACAAGGAACATTTTACTCCAGACCACAAGGAACATTTTACGCAAGAACGTGCCTGCATAGTCGACGTGTACCCGAGACCACAGTTTGGAGGGGCAAGACCATAAACTTAGCGGCGCCTCCCTGGGTACATTGCTTAACTGCGAGCATGTATTACATCTGTGAATGCAGGACTCTAAGTCGGCATCGATACTGGACCACCACACGTGGGATCTGGCTATCGCTTTCATCATTACGATGCCTGGGTGGATACTGTGGAGGTCATTGATGAAGGTGTCTCTGCCCTTCTTGGGGACCACTACTCTATTGCCGCACAGAAGGCAGTCTGCCTGTATAGACATTTCATCTTTGCGCCGCTGGAACGGCTTTATCTCTTCCTGCATTTCCACTGGGACACTGGACCAGCTCCCGTGAAGCACACAGCTTTTGACTAGAGATAATAAGGGGTCCTGGCTTGTCCAGGTTTTGATCTGTCGGGCAGTGACGGGTGATTGCTCACTCTCAAATGTTTCCATAACCATGGCTAGATCTGCGGGCTGCGTCTTTTTCACTCCCGTGGTGGACAATGGCAGCTTACTGAGAGCATCGGCGCAGTTTTCTGTGCCTGGCCTGTGGCGAATGGCATAGTTGTATGCGGACAACGTGAGCGCCCATCTCTGGATGTGGGCCGATGCATTGGTATTTATCCCTTTACTCTCAGAAAACAGGGACATACGTGGTTTATGGTCAGTTTCCAATCGAATTTTAGCCCAAACAGGTATTGATGCATTTTCTTTACCCCATAGACACACGCTAACGCTTCTTTTTTAATCTCTTGGCCTTAGACAGACTCCTGGATGCATAAGCAACCGGTTGTAGTTTCCCAAAATCAGTAGCTTGTTGCAATACACACCCGACGCCATATGATGACGCATCACATGCTAGTATCAAACGCTGACATGGATCATACAACACAAGCAATTTGTTTGAGCATAACAATTTTCTCGCTTTTACAAAGGCATTTTCTTGGCTTTTGCTCCAAACCCAATCGGCCCCTTTTCGTAGTAAGATATGTAGTGGTTCTAGCAGGGTGCTGAGACCCGGTAAGAAGTTACCAAAGTCGTTCAAGAGTCCCAGAAAAGACCGCAGCTCGGTCACGTTCTGTGGCCTCGATACGTTATCGATTGCTTCCGTCTTCGCGTTGGTGGGTCTGATGCCGTCCGCCGCAATCATCCTTCCCAGGAACTCCACTTCAGGCGACAGGAAAGCACATTTCGAGCGTTTTAACCTGAGCCCCACACGGTTGAGTCGACTAAGAACCTCCTCCAGGTTCTGCAGGTGCTCGGCTGTGTTCCGACCTGTGACCAAGATGTCGTCCTGGAAGACCACGGTGTGCGGAACCGACTTCAGTAAACTTTCCATGTTTCACTGGAATACCGCCGCCACTGATCGGATTCCAAATGGGCATCTGTTTCAACAAAAAGATCTTTGTGCGTGTTGATGCAGGTGAGGGCCTTCGAAGTTTTCTCCAGTTCCTGCGTCATGTAGGCTGAAGTCAGATCCAGCTTCGTGAAAGTCTTTCCTCCCGCCAGCGTTGCAAAGAGGTCGTCGGCTTTTGGTAGTGGGTATTGATCCTGCAGGGAGAAACAATTGATAGCTGCTTTGTAATCGCCACAGATTCTGATGGTGCCATCTCCCTTGAGGACTGGGACGATAGGACTGGCCCACTCATTGAACTCGATCGGGGAAATGATGCTCTCTCTTTGTAGCCGGTCTAGCTCGATCTCTACCCTTTTTCTCATCATGTACATTACTGCTCTCGCCTTGATGGATGGGTCACGCCTCCGGAATTAGGTGGAATTGCACTTTTGCTCCTTGGAATTTCCCGATGCCTGGTTCGAACAGCGAAGGAAATTTGTTTCAGACCTGGGCACACGAAGTGTCGTCAGCGGGCGATAGCGCTCGGATGTTATCCCAGTTCCAGCGTATCTTTCCCAGCCAGCTCCTGCCGAGCAGCATGGGACCATCGTCCGGTACCACCCATCGGAGCTGGTCGAGCATGGTCAATGCTTCGATGCTGGGGATGTTGGCCTGACGTTGGTGGGCTTATCCTGCCAATGGATTTGCAGGATCTTGCGGAGGCAGCGTTGGTGGTACTTCTCCAGTGCTTTGAGGTGCCTGCTGTACATAGTCCATGTCTCTGAAGCATATTGGAGGGTGGGTATCGCTACTGCTCTGTAGACCATGAGCTTGGTGCCGGGTTTGAGGTCCTGATCTTCGATCACCCTCTTCCTTAGGTGACCAAAGGCTGCACTGGCACACTGAAGACAGTGTTGGACTTCGTCATCAATATCTGTCCTCGCAGATAGTAGGCACCCAAGGTGTGGAAAATGATCCACATTGTCCAAGACCTCAACATGGATCTTGATAATCGGGGAGCAGTACTGTGTGGCAGGGGGAGGTTCGTAAAGGACCTTTGTCTTACTGATGTTTAATGTGAAGCCCAGACTCTCGTACGCTTCAGTGAAGGTATCAACGATGGTTTGGAGTTCAGACTCCAAGTGCGCACAAACGCAAACATCTTCCGATTTACATCATCGATCGAATTAATAACATTGGGAAAGTATGCTGGATGATCTTTCGCTCTGCTTCACTGCGTTTATTTGTTCTGTTTCGATTTAGAGAGTAAAAGAAAGAATTGCATTTATGTAGCGCCTTTCACGACCACCGGACTTCCAAAAGCGCTTTGCAGCCAATGAAGTACTTTTGATGTGTAGTTACTGTTGCATAGTGGGAAATGCAGCAGCCACCTTTTGCACAGCAAGCTCCCACAAACAGCAATGACCCAGATCATATGTTTTTTTGTTATGTTGATTGAGGGATAAATATTTGCCAGGACACCAAGGATAACTCCCCTGCTCTTCTTCCAAATAGTGCCATGGGATCGTTTACTTCCACTTGAGAGAGCAGACGAGGCCTCAGTTTAACCTTTCATCCGAAGGACAGCACCTCCGACAGTGCAGCGCTTCCTCAATACTGCCCCTCCGACAGTGCGGCGCTCCCTCAGTACTGCTCCTCCGACAGTGTGGTGCTCCCTCAGTACTGCCCCTCCGACAGTGCAGCACTCCCTCAGTACTGCCCCTCCGACAGTGCAGCGCTCCCTCAGCAATGCCCCTCCGACAGTGCAGCACTCCCTCAGTACTGCCCCTCCGACAGTGCAGCACTCCCTCAGCAATGCACTTGGAGAGTCAGCCTAGATTTATGTGCTCAAGTCCGTGGAGTGGGACGTGAACCCACAACCTTCTGTCTCAGTGGCGAGTGTGCTACCCACTGAGCCAGTAAAGGGGAGGGATGTTGTGAAGCGTCGGAGCGATCGTTGCGTTGCCATAACAAACATTTTTTTTACTCAAAGAAGCCAATTTGGCGCTGGGGCCGCCGTAAAGAAATCGATAATTGGAATTTACCGGCTCAAACCCAGCTCGGGGCAGATTTACTCCCCATACTCCATGGTTCCACATTCTATCCGACGGGAACTAGAGGTGATCCAAACCTCGGCTGCCCCGTGTCCTAACTCGCACTAAGTCCCGCTCACCCATCACCCCTGTGCACACTGACCTACATCGGCTCATGGTTAAACAACACCCCAATTTCAAAATTCTCATCCTTGTTTTCAAATCCCTCCATGACCCCTTACCCCTCTCTATCTCTGTAATCTCCTCCAGCCCCACAGCCCCCGAGATGTCTGCACTCCTCTAATTCTGCCCCCCTGAGCATCCCTGATTATAATCACTCAACCATTGGTGGCCGTGCCTTCTGCTGCCTCGGCCCCAAGCTCTGGAACTCCCTGCCTAGTCCTTTCCACCTCTCTATCTCTCTTTTCTCCTTCAAGACGCTCCTTAAAACCTGCCTCTTTGGCCAAGCTTTTGGTCACCTGCGCTAATTTCTACTTATGCGGCTCCGTGTCAAATTTTTTATAATAACTTTTATTTCTATAGTGCCTTTAACATAGTAAAACGTCCCAAGGTGCTTCATAGCAGGGTTATAAGAAAAAACAGATAAATTTAACTTCGAGACACAAAAGATGAAATTAAGGCAGATGACCAAAAACTTTGGTTAAATAGGTAGGTTTTAAGGAGCATCTTAAAGGAGGAAAGAGAGATAGAGAGGTGGTGAGGTTTAAGGAGGGAGTTCCAGAGCTTGAGGCCAAAACAGCTGAAGGCACGGCCACCGATGGTTGAGCTGTTATAATGTGGAATGTTCAAGAGGCCAGAATTTGAGCAACGCAGATATCTCGAGGTTTGTGAGGCTGGACAAAATTACAGAGATAGGGAGGAATGTAAGGGCCATGGAGGGATTTGAACAAGAGGGTGATAATTGTAGGGCTGGAGGAGGTTACAGAGATAGGGAGGGGGCGAGGGGCCATGGAACGATTTGAAAAGGAGGATGAGAATTATAGCGGCTGGAGGAAGTTGCAGAGATAGGGAGGGGCGAGGGCCATGGAGGGATTTGTAAACAAGGATGAGAATTTTGAAATCGAGGTGTTGCTTAACTGGGAGCCAATGTCGATCCGTGAGCACAAGGGGTGATGGGTGATGGGACTTGATGCGAGTTAGGACACGGGGCAACCAAGATTTGAATTATCTCATAACACTCCTGTGAAGCGCCTTGGGACATTTCACTACGGTAAAGGCGCTATATAAATACAAGTTGTTGTTGTTGGGTCAATGGTTCCACCTCTCCTCATTTGAGGATTGAAATAATTGCAGTCCATGAAACCACAAGTACATTTCAAAGACATTCTGCACATTTCAGTCCAATACAGTTACGTGACATCTGAACTGGTCCCGAGTGTATATTTGGACTCAGCCATCTCGCTTCAGTTCCTGTAATGTCCGACCAATGGAATCTTTCAGCAAACAAAGTCTAGTTTCTGCTACGTGCTTATCTGAATGCCAAAGCTTATAAAAATGGTCTCTCCGGTTGTGTGTGTGATGCGGTAAGTAACACCTTCTGAATGCTCTGCGTTATAAAAATAGGGGCGACAAGATAACGAGGCTCATTGTTTAATTCTGTCTCATATTTATATATAAGAACATAAGACAGAATTAGGATCAGGAGTAGGCCATTCGGCCCCTTGAGCCGCTCCGCCATTTAATGAGACCATGGCTGATCTTCTACCTCAACTCCACTTTCCTGCACTATACCCACATCTCTTCATTCCCTTAATATTCAAAAACCTATCGATCTCTGTCTTGAATATGCTCAATGGCTGAGTCTCCACAGCTCTCTGGGGTAGAGAATCTCAGTCCTAAATGGCTGAACCCTTATTCTGAGACTGTGACCCCTGGTTCTTGACAGCCCAGCCAAAGGAAACATTGTCCCTGCATCTAGCCCATCAAGCCCTGTTAGAATTTTGTATGTTTCATTATTCTAAACTCTAGAGAATATAGCCTAGTCTACTCAATCTCTCCTCTTAGGACAATCCCCCCATCACAGGAATCAGTCTGGTGAACCTTCGTTTCATTCCCTCTATGGCAAGTATATCCTTCCTTTGGTAAGGAGAGCAAAACTGTACACAGTACCTAAGTACAGTCTCACCAGGGCCCTATTTAATTGCAATAAGATGTCTTTACTCTTATACTCAAACCCTCTTGCAATAAAGGCCATCATACCATTTGCTTTCCTAATTGCTTGCTGTACCTTTACATTGGATTACACGGAGATACAGCACAGAAACAGGCCATTCGGCCCAACCAGTCCTTGCCGGAATTTATGCTCCACTCGAGCCTCCTCCCGTCTTTCCTCATCTAAATATATCAGTGTAACCCTCAATTCCCTTCTCCCTCATATGCTTGTCTAGCCTACCCTTAAATGCATCGATACTATTCACCTCAACCCCTCCCTGTGGTAGCAATTTCCACATTCTCACGACTGTCTGGGTCAAGAAGTTTCTTCTGAATTCCCTATTGGATTTGTTGGTCTCTATCTTATATTGATTGCCTCTAGCGATGCTAATCCCCACATATGGAAACATTCTCTCTGTATCCACTCTATCAAAACCTTTCATCATTTTAAAGACCTCTATTAGGTCAACCCTCAGCCTTCTTTATTCAAGAAATATGAGACCCAGCCTGTTCATCCTTTCCTGGTATGTATACCCTCGCATTTCTGGTATCATCCTTGTAAATCTTCTCTGCACCCTCTCCAGTGCCTCTATATCCTTTTTATAATATGACGATCAGAACTGTGCGCAGTACAACTGTGGTCTAATCAAGGTTCGATGCAGGTTTAGCATAATTTCCCATATTTTTCAATTCTATCCCTTTAGAAATAAACCCTTGATGTTAACTTTCAGTGATTCGTGTACGCGGACACCGAGGTCCCTCTGAGCATCATATATAACTCAAAGAGACCAAGATTGCTGAATATGCAAGTCTTTTCTGGAGTTCTGATTGAGCTGTTTAACCTTATAGGTACATAGTTACATCAAAAAGTTAGCATGCAGATACAGCAAATAATTAGAAAGGTCTTTATTGCAAGGGGGATGGAGTATAAAAGCAGGGAAGTCCTGCTACAACTGTAGAGGGTGCTGGTGAGACCATACCTGGAGTGCTGCGTATAGTTTTGGTCTCCTTATTTAAGGAGGGTTATACTTGCTTTGCAGGCAATTCGGAGAAGGTTCACAAGATCCCTGAGATGAAGGGGTTGTCTTATGAAGAAAGGTTGAGCAGGTTGGGCCTATACTCATTGGAGTTTAGAAGAATGAGGGGTGATCTTATTGAATTACATACGATTCTGAGGGGGCTCGGCAGGGTAGATGCAGAGAGGATGTTTCCCTCGTGGGGGAATCTAGAACTAGCGGGCATAGTTTCAGAATAAGGAGTCGCCCATTTAAGACGGAGATGAGGAGGAATTTTTTATTTCAGAGGGTTGTGAATCTGTGGAATTCTCTGCCCGAGAGAGCTGTGGAGGCTGGGTTATTGAATATATTTAAGGTGGAGATAGACAGATTTCTGAACGATTAGATAGTCAAGGGTTATGGGGAATGGGCAGGGAAGAGGAGTTGAGGCGAAGATCAGATAAACCATGATTTTATTAAATGGCGGAGCAGGCTCGAGTGGCCAAGTGGCTGACTCCTGCTCCTCTTTCTTATGTTCTTATCTAGTTGGTGGTTAAGCATCAATCCCCAGTCCAGCACATTGCCTTAATTAGACATTGCTGAGCCTAACGGCCCCATGTGCAGATTGACTGAATCTACGTGTCTGATGTCAGATAGGTGACTATTTGAGTCCACCTCAAGTGGTCGGTTTTTACCTGTTCAGCTACATGCCTTTTGTTTTGCTAACACATGCAGACAATTGCGTGCATGGAACATTCAGTGAATGAAGACTTGCAGCCAGAGAATACCAAGTGAGTAAATCATTGAGCGCTACATAAACTAAGCTCTGCTACGATCTAGAATCAGTGTGAATCATTTTCTGATGGAGCTGTAGACCAGTGTGTTGATTATAGTTCGACCATGTTAATAACAATGTCTTTATGGTGGCTGAAACAGAGACAGCGGTTACAATTGTTATTGATATTATGGTCATCAGTATTATTGTTAACATTAAGATGACCATTATTATATCGGGGCCACGTCTGCACTCTCAGGTTGGTCTAAATAAAAACCCTGTAGCACTATTGTATGAAGAGCAGGGGAGTTATTTCCGGTGTCCTGGGGCCAATATTTATCCATCAATAAACATCAATAAAAGAGATTATCCGCTCATTATCACATTGTTGTTTGTGGAAGATTTCTGTGTGCAAGTTGGCTGCCGCGTTTCCCACATTACAACAGTAACTACACTCCAAAAGTACTTCATTGGCTATAAAGCGCTTTGAGACATCCAGTGGTGGTGAAAGGCTATTATTTATTTCGACACGTTATTTCTTTAATGATGATTATTATTATAAAGAAAGAAAGAAAGACTTGCATTTAGATAACACCTTTCACGACCACCGGGACTCTCAATGTGCTTTGCAGCCAATGAAGTACTTTTGGAGTGTAGTCACTGTTACAATGTGGGAAACGTGGCAGCCAACTTGCGCAAAGCAAGCTCCCACAAACAGCAATGTGATAATGACCAGATAATCTGTTTTAGTGATGTTGATTGAGGGATGAATATTGGCCCCAGGACACCAGGGATAACTCCCCTGCTCTTCTTTGAAATACTGCCATAGGATCTTTAACATCCACCTGAGAGAGCAGACGGGGCCTCGACAGTGCAGTGCTCCCTCGGTACTGACCCTCTGACAGTGCAGTGCTCCTTTGGTACTAACCCTCCAATAGAGCAGTGCTCCCTCGGTACTGACCTTCCGACATTGCAGTGTTACCTCAGTACTGCTCCTCCAACAGTGCAGTACTCCCTCAGTACTGGCCCTCCGACAGTCCGATGTTTCCTCAGTACTGCCGCTCCGACAGTGCGATGTCTCCTCAGTACTGACCCTCCGAAAGTGCAGCACTCCCTCAGTACTGCCCCTCCGACAGTGCAGCACTCCCTCATTAAAGCCCCTCCGACAGCGCAGCATTCCCTCTGTACTGCCCCTCGCAGTAGTGCCCCTCTAGCAGCGCTCCATCAGTACTGCACTTGGAGAGTCAGCCTAGATTTATGTGCTCAAATCCCTGGAGTGGGTCGTGAACTCACAACCTTCTGTCTCAGTGGTGAGTGTGCTACCCACTGAGCCAGTAAAGGGGAGGGATGTTGTGAAGCGTCGGAGCGATCGCTCTATTGCCATAACAAACATTTTTTTTACTCAAAGAAGCCAACTTGGTGCCGGGGCCGGCATAAAGAAATCGACAATTGGAATTGACCGGCTCAAACCCAGCTCGGGGCAGATTTACTCCCCCATACTCCATCGTTCCACATTCTACCCAACGGGAACTCGAGGTGATCCAAACCTCGGCTGCCCCGTGTCCTAACTCGCACCAAGTCCCACTTACCCATCACCTCTGTGCTCGCTGGCCTACTTCAGCTCCCAATTAAACAACGCCTCGATTTCAAAATTCTCATCCTTGTTTTCAAATCCCTCCATGGCCCCTTGCCCCTCCCTATCTCTGTAATCTCCCACAGCCCCACAATTCCCCCCACCCCGAGATAGCTGCGCTTCTCAAATTCATCCCTCTTGAGCAGCCCTGACTATAATCGCCCATCCATCGGTGGCCTTCAGCTGCCTGGGCCCTAAGCTCTGGAATTCCCTCCCTAAACCTCTCTCCCTTTCTACCTCTCTTTCCTCTTTCAAGCTTTTGGTCACCTGCGCTAATTTGTACTTATGCGGCTCGCTGTCAAATTTTTTATAATAACTTTTATTTATATAGTGCCTTTAATGTAGTAAAACGTCCCAAGGTGCTTCACTGCAGGGTTACAGCCAAACAGATAAATTTGACAACGAGACACAAAGAAATTATACAGATGACCAAAAGCTTGGTTAAAGAGGTAGGTTTTAAGAAGCATCTTAAAGGAGGAAAGAGAAGTAGAGAGGTGGAGAGGTTTAGGGAGGGAGGGAGGGAGTTCCAGAGCTTGGGGCCTAAACAGCTGAAGGCACGTCCACCGATGGTTGAGCTATTATAATGTGGGATGTTCAAGAGGGCAGAATTTGAGCAGCGCAGATGTCTCGGGTTTTGTGGGGCTGTAGGAAATTACAGAAATTGGGAGGGACGATGGCCATGGAGGGATTTGTACAGGAAGATGAGAATTGAAGGGCTGGAGGAGTTTACAGAGATAGGGAGGAAGGCGAGGATCATGGAGGGATTTGAACAAGAGGATGAGAATTGTAGGGGCTAGAGGAGGTTACAGAGACAGGAGGGGGCGAGGGCCATGGAGGGATTTGAAGAGGAGGGTGAGAATTGTAGGGTTGGAAGAGGCTACAGAAATAGAATAGGCGAGGGCCATGGAGGGATTTGGACGGAAGGCTGTGAAGTGTAAGGGCTGGAGGAGATTACAGAGATAGGGAGGGGCAAGGGCCATGGAGGGATTTGTTAACAAGGATGAGAATTTTGAAATCAAGGTGTTGCTTAACTGGGAGCCAATGTAGGTCAGTGAGCACATGGGGTGATGGGTGATCGGGACTTGGTGCGAGTTAGGAGACGGGGCAGCCGAGATTTGGATTATCTCGTAATACTCCTGTGAAGCGCCTTGGGACGTTTCACTACGTTAAAGGCGCTATATAAATACAAGTTGTTGTTGTTGTTGTTGTTGAGTCTATGGTTCCACCTCTCCTCATTTGAGGATTGAAATAATTGCAGTCCACGAAACCACAACTACCTGTCAAAGACATTCTGCACGGTTTCAGTCCAACACAGTTACGTGATATCTGAACTGGTCCCGAGTGTATATTTGGACTCAGCCATCTCGCTTCAGTTCCTGTAATGTCCGACCAATGGAATCTTTCAGCAAACAAAGCCTACTTTCTACTACGTGCTTATCTGAATGCCGAAGCTTATAAAAATGATCTCACCGGTTGTGTGTGTGATGCGGAAAGTAACATCTTCCGAATGCTCTACGTTATAAAATTAGGGGCGACATGATGGCGAGGCTCAGTGTTTAATTCAGTCTCATATTTATTTATAAGAACATAAGACAGAATTAGGAGCAGGAGTAGGCCATTCGGCCCCTCGAGCCGCTCCGCCATTCAATGAGATCATGGCTGATCTTTGACCTTAAATCCACTTTCCTGCACTGTACCCATATCTTTTGATACTCTCAATATTCAAAAATCTAGCAATCTCTGTCTTGAATATACTAAACGACTGAGCCTCCACAGCTCTCTAGGGTAGAGGATTCCAAAGATTCACCACCCTCTGAGTGAAGAAATTTCTCCTCATCTCAGTCCTAAATGGCCGACCCCTTATTCTGAGACTGTGACCCCTGGTTCCAGACTCCTCAGCCAGGGGAAACATCCTCCCTGCATCTAGCCCATCAAGCCCTGAAAGAATGTTGTATGTTTCAATGAGATCACCTCTCATTATTCTCAACTAGAGACAATATAGGCCCAGGCTGCTCAATCTCCCCTCACAGGACAATCCCTCCATCCCAGGAATCAGTCTGGTGAATCTTCGTTCCACTCCCCCTATGGCAAGTATATCCATCCTAAGGTAAGGAATCCAAAACTGTACACAATACTCCAGGGGTGGTCTCACCAGGGCCCTATATAATTACAGTAAGATGTCTTTACTCTTGTACTCAATTGTTTCTGCCCCACATTTAAAATTCTATAATTTAGTTGATAATGACTTTCCTTATTCTTCCTTCCTTCCTTGTTTTTCAATAGGAATTCCTGCTGAAGATGGATTTAAGCAAATATTACATCTTTTTTGGTAAGCAATGCAACAACAGCTTCTAATAAACATGTTTGTCAGGAATTGTAACAGCAATCATACAATTGATTGTATTGATCAATGGTTTCGTATTTTCCCTGGTGGTTAAAATAATTGCTGTTAACGACAACAACAAATTATATATTTATATAGCACCTTTAACGTAGTGAAATGACCCAAGGCGCTTCACAGCAGTGTTATGAGATTTAAAAAATTGACACCAGGCCACATAAGTCGAAATTAGGGCAGGTGACCAAATGCTCAGTCAAAGATGTAGGTTTTAAGCAAAGTCTTGCAGGAGGAAAGAGAGGTAGCGAGGCGGAGAGGTTTAGGCAGGGAGTTCCAGAGCTTGGGATCTAGGCAACAGAAGGCACAGCCACCAATGGTTGAGCGATTATAACCAGGGATGCTCAAGAGGGTGGAATTAGAGGAGCGCAGAGATCTTGGGGGGTTGTGGGGCTGGAGGAGATTACAGAGATAGGGAGGGGTGAAGGGCCATGGAGGGATGTGAAAACAGGGATGAGAATTTTGAAATCGAGGCGTTGCTTAGGTCAGCGAGCACAGGGGGTGATGGGTGAATGGGACTTGGTGCGAGTTAGGACACGGGCAGCCGAGTGTTGGTTCACCTTTAGTTCATCGAGGGTAGAATGTGGGAGGCCAGCCAGGAGTGCGTTGGAATAGTCAAGTCCAGAGGTAACAATGACATCTCCATTAATATAAGCACCTTATCGAAGTTCTAATGATAATGTTGCATTTTTGTACAGTCATACATTCTTCTAATTATTATTATTTATTAATAATAATATTTTATTACATGTAAATATGTACTTGTTATGTTTGGCATGGAAATTATTGTGATGAATATTTTGGTTGGTGCTATCAATAACATTATTACAACTATTTTAATTTTAGCTCTACTCATTGGGAATTACCTCGTTCTTTCAAAAGGTCAGTAAGGAAACTTTTCATCTGGTGGAGACATGTCACAGTAACTCTGTTGCTATGATGGTGATTTTCTGGATTTTTAAAAATTAATTACCGGGATGTGGGCATCACTGGCAAGGCCAGCATTTATGGCCCATCCCTAATTGCAACTTGAGAAGGTGGTGGTGTGACATCTTCTTGAACCGCAAAGGGTAGTTAAGAGTCAACCCGACTGCTGTGTGTCTGGAGTCACATATAGGCCAGACCGGGTAAGGTCAGCAGATTTCCTTCCCCAGAGGACATTAGTGAACCAGATGGGTTTTTAACAAAGTCTGGTAGTTTCATGCTCACCATTATTGATATTCGCTTTTTATTCCAGATTTATTTAATTAACTGAATTTAAATTCCCCAGCTGCCGTGGTGGGATTTGAACTCACGTCTCCGAATCATTACTTCAGACCTCTGGATTACAAGATTCTGAAGGGGATTGAGAGGGTGGATGCTGAGAGATTGTTTCCCCTGGATGGAGTGTCTAGAACCAGGCATCACAGTCTCAGGATAAGGCGTCGGCCACTTAAGACCGAGATGAGGAGGAATTCCTTCACTCAGTGGGTTGTGAACCTTTGCAGTTCTCTGCCCCAGAGAGCTGTGGATGCTGATTCTCTGAATATGTTCAAGGCTGAGATAGATAGATTTTTGGACTCTCGGGGAATCAAGAGATCGGGTGGGAAAGTGGAGTTGAGGTCGAAGATCAGCCATAATCTCACTGAATGGCGGAGCAGGCTCGAGGTGCCAAATGGCCGATTCCTGCTGTTAATTCTTATGTTCTCATGTAACCAGAAACATGGTGAATGCTCTTCTCTAATTTTAGAACAGGATACACCGAGTTAGAAAGTTTTTTGCCTAGAAAAGACAAAACAATAACAACTTTTATTTATAAAGCGCCTTTAACGTAGTAAAACATCCCAAGAGGCTTCACAGGAGTGTTACAGACAAACAGTTAAAATTCGACACCAAGCCACAGGAGATGAAATTAGGGCAGGTGACCAAAAGATTGGTCAAAGAGGTGGGTTTTAAAGAGCGTCTTGAAGGGGGAAAGAGAGGTAGAGAGGCAGAGAGGTTTAGGCAGGGAGTTCCAGAGCTTAGGGCCCAAACAGCTGAAGGCACAGCCACCAATGGTTGAGCAGTTATAATGAGGGATGCCCAAGAGGGCAGAATTTGAGGAGTGCAAACATCTTGTGGGGTTGTGAGGCTGAAATAGATTACAGAGATAGGGAGGGGTGAGGGTCATGGAGGGATTTGTAAACAAGGATGAGAGTTTTGAAATCGAGGCATTGTTTAACTGGGAGCCAATGTAGGTCAGCAAGCACAGGGGTGATGGGTGAGCGGGACTTGGTGTGAGTGAGGACATGGGCTGCCAAGTTTTAGATGACCTCAAGAACAGATTCTTCAGGAGCACTGAAAGGGGGAGGGGAAAAAAGAACAAAAGGGAAGGTCTGCAGTAGGGCGGATGATAAGAGAGATTTGAGAGACAAAAGAAATGATGGGCCGACTTGAGGTGGCAATGGCAGAAGTAAGAAAAAGGTTAGTCTAGATAGGGTGTGAATGGCAGAATAATTACCAGCTGCCATGGGAAACAGAGAGAGAGAATCATAGAATCATAGAAACTTATAGGCCATTTCGGCCCATCGTGTCCGCGCCGGACGACCAAGAGCTATCCAGCCTAATCTCACTTTCCAGCTCTTGGGCCGTAGCCCTGTAGGTTACGTCTCTTCAAGTGCACATCCAAGTACTTTTTAAATGTGATGAGGGTTTCTGCCTCTACCACCCTTTCAGGCAGTGAGTTCCAGACTCCCACCACCCACTGGGTGAAGAAATTTCTCCTTCTATCCCCTCTAAATCTTCCCCAATTGCTTTAAATCTATACGCTCTGGTTGTTGACCCCTCTGTCAAGTGAAACAGGTCCTTCCTATCCACTCTATCCAGGCCCCTCATAACGTTATACACTTCAATCAACTCTCTCCTCAGCCTTCTGTTCCAAAGTAAACAGACCCAGCATCCCCAATCTTTCCTCATAGCCAAAATTCGCCAGTCGAGGTAACATTCTGGCAAACCTCCTCTGCAACCTTTCCAGTGCAATCACATCTTTCCTGTAATGTGGTGACCAGAACTGCACGCGGTGCTGTGGCCTAACCAGTGTTTTATACAGTTCAAGCATAACGTCCTTGCTCTTGTATTCCATGCCTCGACTAACAAAGGCAAATATTCCATATGCCTTCTTAACCACCTTATCTACCTGGCCTGTTAAAAACCAAAGGACGGAGTGGTTACGCTCTGAAATTGTTGAACTCGATGTTGAGTCCAGAGGCTGTAAAGTGCCTAAACGAAAAATAAGGTGCTGTTTCTCAAGCTTACATTGAGCTTCGTTGGGACAGTGTAGGAGACTGAGGTCAGAGAGGACAGAGTGAGAATGGAGTGAAAAATTAAAGTGACAGGCGAACGGAAGCTCAGGGTCACACTTACGGACTGAACGGAGGTGCTCCGCAAAGCGGTCACCCAATCCATGCTTGGTCTCCCCAATGTAGAGGAGACCACATTGTGAGCAGCGAATACAGTATAATAAATTGAAAGAAGTACAAGTAAATCGCTCTTTCACCTGGAAGGAGTATTTGGGGCCCTGGACAGTGGGAAGGGAAGAGGTAAAAGGGCAAATGTTGCATCTCCTGCGCTTGCACGGAAAGGTGCCAAGGGAAGGGTAGGGGGTGCTGGGGGTGACTGCGGAATTGACCAGGGTATTGTGGAGGGAGCAGTCCCTTCGGAATGCTGAGAGGGGAGGGGAGGGGAAGATGTGATTGGTGGTGGGATCACGCTGGAGGTGGTGGAAATGGCAGAGGTTTAAAAATAAACCCAACTTGGGGACAAATTTTATATATTGCCTCATTGATATATCTATGACTTTAAAGCACACATTTTGATGTATCTGTGAAGATCACAGGAAGCCAAGAATCGCCCTGGATCCATGGTTGGAAGGAATCATTCAAGGCGAAAATATCAGTGTTATCTGCACCATTAATTCGACCTGCTCAGGTGCATGGATTCACCTGTACAGAAAAGTGAAAAAATGTATCTCGAAAGGATTCGATCCCTGGGTAAACAATGTTCTGCCTCCTTCGAAATTCAAGCGAATGTAACTGAATATTTCACCTGTGACTACTCGGTATCTGAATCTGGAAAATGGGTAACATCACAGCGCAGTGATCCTGTGAATGTTATCGTTATGGGTAAGTGAATGTTGTGTGTTTTGTATAATCGTAATGGGCATAAAGGCAAATTGCTTAGAAATTGTGGGATCCTTTTGAGATTCAAATTATAAAATAATTCGCTGAAGTTTGAGGCACTTCAGAATAGAAACCCTGGATTATTTCCCCACACCTCCCCACTCATTAACAGGACAAACCTCGTACGTTTTTATAGGGGGTTCAAGATCAGAGAGAGCTCGGGGGGTGCTTGCGCACAAATCTTTGAAAATTAGCAACGCAGTTGATAAAGCATACGGGATCCTGGACTTTACAAATAGAGGCATAGAGTACAAAAGGCAGGAAGTTATGATAAACCTGTATAAAATACTGGTTCGGCCTCAACTGGAGTGTTGTGTCCAATTCTGGGCACCGCACTTTAGGAAGGACCTCAAAGCTTTGGAGAGGATACAGAAGAGATTTGCCAGGATGTATTACAGTTATGTTGATAGACTAGAGATGGGGTTGTTCTCCTTCGAACAAAGATGGGGAAGAGGAGATTTGATAGAGGTAGTCAAAATCATGAAGGTTTTAGTTTGAGTAATGGCTGAAGGGTCGATAACCAGAGGGCACAGATTTAAGTTGATTGGCAAAAGAACCAGAAGTGACAATGGGGAAAAACATTTTTACGTAGTGAGTGGTAAGGATTTGAAACGCGCTGCCTGGTACAGTGGTGGAGACAGATTCAATAGGAGCCTTCAAAGAGAAATCTTAAAAATACTTGAGGGAGAAAGCATTGCAGTGCTTTGGGGAACGAGCGGGGGGAGTGGGACTGACTGGATTGCTCATCGAAAGAGCCGGCGTAGACTCAATGGGCCAAATGGACTCCTTTTGTGCTGTACCAGTCTATGATTCTATAATTCCTCTGTTTTATATTCTAATTCGTGTTAATTTTAACGGGTTTAATGTCGCACTTAAAAAGTGGGTCAGTTGAATTTCACATGAAGCGTAAGGAAGTCTTGCTACAATTGTACAGGGCCTTGATGAGACCACACCTGGAATACTGTGCACAATTTTGGTCTCCTTATCTGAGGAAGGATATACTTGCCTTGGAGAGGGTGCAATGGAGGTTCACTAGATTGATTCCTGGGATAAGAGGGTTGTCTTATGATGAGAGATTGTGTAGAATGGGCCTATACTCTGTTTAGAACAATGAGAAGTGATCTCATTGAAACATACAAAATTAAGAACATAAGAACATAAGAAATAGGAACAGGAGTGGGCCATACGGCCCCTCAAAACTGCTCCGCCATTCAATAAGATCATGGCTGATCTGATCATGGACTCAGCTCTGCTTCCCTGCCCGCTCCCCATAACCACTTGTCCCCTTATCATTTAAGAAATTGTCTATTCAATGTCCCAGCTTCCACAGCTCTCTGAGGCAGCGAATTCCACAGATTTACAACCCTCTGACAGAAGAAATTTCTCCTCATCTCTGTTTTAAATGGGCGGCTCCTTATTCTAAGATCATGCCCTCTAGTTCTAATCTCCCCCCATCAGTGGAAACATCCTCTCTGCTTGTCAAGCCCACTCATAATCTTATACGTTTCGATAAGATCATTTCTCATTCTTCTAAATTCCAATGAGTAGTGGCCCAACCTCCTCAACCTTTCCTCATAAGTCAACCTCCTCATCCCCGGAATCAACCTAGTGAACCTTCTCTGAACTGCCTCCAAAGCAAGTATATCCTTTATAAATATGGAAATTCTGATTGGGATTGACAGGGTAGATGCTGAGAAATTGTTTCCCCTGGCTGGAGAGTCTGGTACCAGGGGACACAGTCTCAGGATAAGGAGTCGGCTATTTAGGACTGAGATAAGGAGGAATTTCTTCACTCAGAGGGTGGTGAATCTTTGGAATTCCCTGTCCCAGAGATCGATAGATTTTTGGAGTTTCGGGGAATAAAGGGATATGGCGAGCAGGCGGGAAAGTGGAGTTGAAATTAATGATCAGCCATGATCTTACTGAATGGTGGAGCAGGCTCCATGGACCAAACACCCGACTCCTGCTCCTATTTCTTATGTTATGATCTTATGAATATAATTTTCGAATGCTGCTCCAATATTTCGAACAGTCATTTCAAAACGAAGCGCTATATGATGCATGGCGGAGGTCATATATATAAAACAAATACAAATATAGGTATCCTGCCTTTCCATTGAGCGCATGCTTCCACAGATCCCATAATTGAATCCAGAGATTATATACACCCACTCGCCTAGTGTGATGACTATTCCCACTTTGTGTTCAGAAACACGTTTTTAAATCTGTCGTGAAATTCCTTTTGGAAGCACTTTGAGATGTCCGGTAGTCGTGAAAGGCGCAACATAAATGCAAGTCTTTCTTTCTTAAGTGCCATCAATATCACAGGAACAACATTTCTCACCTCTTCGCTTTTTAATAAAAAGCAAAAAAAAAGAATGTTATTGTGAAGACTATGGTTGTGCTCTGACAGGCTTCCATACACACACACTAAATCTATGCCTGTGTTGGCGTGTGTGTGTTGGTTTGTCTTTTGGTATGTGTGTTAATGTGTGTGGGTGTGTGTTTGTGTTTGCTATAGATGTGTTTTGGTATGTTTGTTTGTGTGTTTGTATATGTGTGTATTTGTGATTTGCTATATGTATGTGTGTGTTTGAATACATGTGTGTGTTTGTATATGTTTGTGTATTTGTGTGTGTATATGTTTGTGTTTTGAAGCAGGAGTGTGTGATTTTGTATGTGTGATTTGTGGATGTGAGTCAGAAACAACAACCCCTGTATAACAATATCATTCAGTACCTATGAAAGTATAATGCTACCATACATCACCTCTGCCCAGTACCCTTTTAACACAGACATCCAAATACACTTGCTGATTGCAAGCACTCCACCATAGGTTAAGGCTCTCATATAGTTGCATTTGCACAGCTTTTTAACAACTGCAAATCTTTGAAAATTGTTTCCATTTTACCTGTTCTTGTATCCACAATCTGTAATACTGATTACGTTTATCCGAGGTTAAACCAGACTGTTTGCAACCTCGGTGTCATATTTGACCCTGAAATGAGCTTCCGGCCACATATCCACAGCATAACTAAAACCGTCTATTTCCACCTCCGTAACATCGCCCGTCTCCACCCTTGCTGCACCTAATCTGTTGCTGAAACCCTCATCCATGCCTTTGTTACCTCCAGACTTGACGACGCCAACACACTCCTGGCTGGCCACCCACATTCTACCCTATGTAAACTTGAGGTCACCCAAAACTCGGCTGCCCGTGTCCTAACTCGCACTAAGTCCCGCTCACCCATCACCCTTGTGCTCGCTGACCTACATTGGCTCCCGGTTAAGCAATGCCTCAATTTCAAAATTTTCATCCTTGTTCACAAATCCCTCCATGGCCCTTGCCCCTCCCTATCTCCGTAATCTCCGCCAGCCCCACAACCCCCCGAGATGCCTGCACTCCTCAAATTCTGCCCTCTTGAGCATACCTGATTATAATCGCTCAACCATTCTTGGCCGTGCCTTCTGTTGCCTAGGCTCCAAGCTCTGGAATAATCTCCCGAAACCACTCCGCCTCTCTTTCCATCTTCAAGACGCTCCTTAAAAACTACCTTTTTCACCAAGCTTTTGGTCACCTGCGCTAATTTCTTCTTTCGCGGCCAATATTTATCCCTCAATCAATGTAGCAAAAACAGATTATCTGGTCATTGTCATATTGCTGTTTGTGGGAACTTGCTGTGCGCAAATTGGCTGCCGCGTTTCCCACATTACAACAGTGACTGCACTCCAAAAGTATTTCATTGGCTGTAAAGGGCTTTGAGACGCGCAATGGTCGTGAAAGGCGCTATATAAATGTAAGTCTTTCTTTCTTTACCCACACAGATCAGCCCAGGAAACCAATCATTTTTGGCAATCAACAGCTATTATTGAAAGGGGAATTCGTGAATGTTACTTGTGCCGTAGATTTTCAGTCTTCATCTCTGGGTTTTTACTTGTACAACAGTGGGGAGGAAATGCTGAGTTCCTTCACTTACGCCGAGACAGACATCCAACGTGTCACCTTCGAAATTGCAGTCAATGTGACGGACTATTACACTTGCATCTGTGGGATCAATATTTCAGCACAGTGGACATACTCAGAGCACAGTGAAGCAATCAACGTGACTGTAATAGGTAATTCAAACATCTGCTGTATTCCATGAAATTATAATTGGCCTGAAACTTGCTGGCAACCTAAATTGCTTGTTTCCAAGGTCAATGCATCTCAGTTTTATAGTGTTTCATCGTTTCTTAGTCTCAGCTGCCCGAGTCCTAAATCGCACCAATCCCGCTCACCCAACACACCTGTGCTCGCTGACCTACACTGCCTCCCCGTCTGACAGTGACTCGATTTCAAAATTCTCATCCTTGTTTTCAAATCCCTCCATGGCCCCTCACCTCCTCCCTATCTCTGTAACCTCCTCCAGCCCTACAATTCTCATCCTCCTGTTCAAATCCCTCCATGACCCCTTGCCCGCTCCCTATCTCTGTAACCTCCTCCAACCCTACAATTCTCATCCTCCTGTTCAAATCCCTCCATGAACACGTGCCCCCTCCCTATCTCTGTAATCTCCTCAAACCCTTACAATTCTCCCCACCCCTCCCGAGATGTCTGCACTCCTCTAATTCCGCCCTCTTCATTATAATGGCCCCATCATCATCAGTGGCCATTCCTTCAGTTGCCTGGGCCCCAAGTTCTGGAACTCCCTCCCTAAACCTTTCCGCCTCTCTATCTCTCCTCCTTTAAGACACTCCTTAAAATCTATCTCTTTGACCAAGCTTTTGGTCAACTGCCTTAATTTCTTCTTATCATAGCATCATAGAAACTTACAGCACGGAAGGAGGCCATTTCGGCCCATCATGTTGCTTTGGATGACAAAGAGCCATCCAGCCTAATCCCACTTTCCATCTCTTGGTCCACAGCCCTGTAGGTTACGGCACTTCAATTGCACATCCAAGTACTTTTTAAATGCCACCCTTTCAGGCAGTGAATTTCAGACTCCCAACACCCTCTGGGTGAAGATATTTCCCCTCAACTCCCCTCTAAACCTCCTACCAATTACTTTCAATCTATGTTGTTGACCCCGCTACGAAGGGAAATAGGTCCTTCCCATCCACTCTATCTTGGCCCCTTATAATTTTGTACACCTCAATCAGGTCTCCCCTCAGCCTTCTCTGTTCCAAAGAAAACAAACCCAGCATCTCCATTCTTTCCTCAAAGCTAAAATTCTCCAGTCCAGGCAACATCCTGGTAAATCTCCTCTGTACCCTCTCCAAGTGCAATCACATCTTTCCTGTAAATTGGTAGACCTGAACTGCACGCAGTATTTCCTGTGGCTCGGTGTCAAATTTATTTTTTGTTTTATAACACTCCAGCGAAGCGTCTTGGGTTGTTTCACTACGTTAAAGGCACTATATAAATGCAATTTGTTGTTATTTTTTTGAGCAGATCGACCAAAACAGCCGGCAATTAGGCTACATGAATCTGTAAATGTATTTCTGATAGACGAGAACTTTAGCATCATCTGTGTGGCTGGCGTTCAGTATTCGGCCAGTCAGTTTTATTTGTACAAAGGCTCGAATAGTCCGTTGGTTGAGCAAAGGAATAATTACACCAGGAACAATTCTGTCAGTTACCGATTTACAGCCAATGCGTCAGAAGACTACTGGTGTGCCTATCAAACGGAGATATCAGGGCGGGTCTTAGACTCTGAGCACAGTGTAACTGTGCACGTGTCTGTAATCGGTAAGTCCCACACTGTGTTAAATTAATATTCTGATATTTTGTCTTGAGACATCAGTCATAAGATACAGTGAAATAACTGTCAGCCTACGAATCATATAATCTGTCATATACAAATAGAAAGAGAGAGAGTGAGGGAAAGAAGGAAAGAAAAAAGGCAAGAGAGAAAGAGAGAAGGAAAGAAAGAGGGAGAGAAAGAAAGAAAGAAAGTAAGACAGAAAAGTTTGAGAAAGCAGTTAAAAAAGCTTACGGGATCCTGGGTTTCATGAAAAAAGACATAGAGTACAAAAGCAAGGAAGTTATGAGGAACCTTTATAAAATATTGGTTCGGCCTTAACTGGAGTATTGTGTCCAATTCAGAGATTACAGAAACGAGGGTTGTATTCCCTGGATATTAGAAGGTGAAGCGGCGATCTAGTCGTAGTTTACAAGATGTTAAGAGGAACAGATAGGGTAGATAGAGAGAAAATATTTACGCTGGTTGAGGATTCTAGGACTAGGGGGCATAGTCTAAAAATTAGAGCCAGGCACCTCAGAAGTGAAATTAGGAAACACTTCTGCACACAGAGGGTGGTAGAAGTTTGGAACTCTCTTCCGCAAATGGCAATTGATTCTAGATCAATGGTTCATTTTAAATTGGAGACTGATAAATTTCTGTTAACCAAAAGTATTGAAGGATATGGGGCAAAGGCGGGTATATGGAGTTAGGTCACAGATTGGCCATGATCTCACTGCATGGCGGAGCAGGCTCGATGGCCTACTCTTGTTCCTATGTTCTTGATTAAATTAATATTCAACATGAAATTTGCTCCCAAGAAACAGATCCAGTGATATACATTGCATATAGATGAGGAGTTTCATGGTCAGGTTTGCAAACTAACTGCCACAGGGATCAGTGCCAGGGCCTCAACTATTTACAATCTATATTAATGACTTGGATGAAGGGACCGAGTGTAGTGTAGCCGTGTTTGCTGATTATACAAATAAAGGTGGGAAAGCAGGTTGTGAGGAGGATGCAAAGAATCTGCAAAGGGATATAGATAGGCTCAGTGATTGGGCAAACATTTGGCAAATGGAGTATAATGTGGGAAAATGTGAGGTTATCCATTCTAATAAGAAAAATAAAAAAGCAAATTATTATTTAAATGGGGAGAGATTACAAAATGCTGAGGTACAGAGGAATTTGGGGGTCCTTTTATATGAAACGCAAAAAAGTTAGCATGCAGTTACAGCAAGTAATTAGGAAGGCAAATGGAATGTTGGCCTTTATTGCAAGGGGGATGGAGTATAAAAGTAGGGAAGTCCTGCTAGAACTGTGCAGGGTATTGGTGAGACCACACCTGGAGTACTGCGTACAGTTTTCGTCGACTTATTTAAGGAGAGATATACTTGCATTAGAGGCAGTTCAGAGAAGGTTCACGAGATTGAAGGGATTGTCTTATGAAGAATGGTTGAGCAGTTTGAGCCGATACTCAATGGAGTTTAGAAGACTGAGAGGTGATCATATTGAAACATAAGATTCTGAGGGGGCTTGACAGGGTAGATGTAGAGAGGATGTTTTCCCTTGTGGGAGAATCTAGAACTAGGGGTCATAGTTTCAGAATCAGGGGTTGCCCATTTATAACTGAGATGAGGAAGAATTTCTTCTCTCAGAGGGTTGTAAATCTATGGAATTCTCTACCACAGAGAGCTGTGGAGGCTGGGTCATTGAATATATTTAAGGGGGAGATAGACATATTTTTGAACACTAAGAGAGTCAAGGGTTATGGGAAATGGGCGGGGAAGTGGAGCTGAGTCCATGATCAGATCAGCCATGATCTTATTGAATGGCGGAGCAGGCTCGAGAGGCCAAATGGCCTACTCCTGCTCCTATTTCTTATGTATTATTATGGGTCTGTCTATTAATGATAAGTGTAACTCGCATCTCCTTACAGAACGTCCAGCAAAGCCGGAGATTTTCCTGAGTCCCAACTTTACAATATCTGTACTTGGAAAATTGTTGTTATTGACTTGCAAAGCCCCGCTTCATTTCTCGCACAATACATTTCATCTGTACAAAGGCAACAAGGCAACTCCAGTGACAACGCCCATTACTGTGAAGAGAAATCATTCAGTGACATTTACTCTCACAGAGGAAATCAATCCGACGGTGGAAAATTGGCAGTGCATGTATCAAACTGTGGTCGCCGGCCGACTGATCGATTCTGACACAAGTGATCCTGTGACACGGACTGTGATAGGTGGGTGGATGTGACTGTTTATTGTGGGTAAAGACAGGCCTCTTCCAAACCTCATTCCTTTCCTCGGGTATATCATATTTTGTTTGCAAAACCAATTAAAAGCGATTTTTATTTTCAATGCCTCATAACCCGATCCTTCATAAGAACATAAGAACATCAGAAATCAGAGCAGGGGTAGACCAACTGGCCCCTTGAGCCTGCTCCGCCACTTAATAAGATCATGGACTCAGTTCCACTTCCCTGCCCGCTCCCCATAACCCTTTATTCCCTTATCTTTCAAAAATCTGTCTATATCCACCTTAAATATATTCAATGAGCCAGCCTCCACAGCTCTCTGGGGCAGAGAATTCCACAGATTTACAACCCTCTGAGAGAAGAAATTCCTCCTCATCTCAGTTGTAAATGGGCAGCCCCTTATTCTGAGACTATGTCCCCTAGTTTTAGTTTCCCCTATGAGTGGAAATATCCTCTCTGCATCTAGCTTGTCAAGCCCCCTCATTATCTTATATGTGTCGATATGATCACATCTCATTCTTCTGAACTCCAATGAGTACAGATCCAACCGACTCAACCTATCTTCATAAGTCAGCACCCTCATCTCTGGAATCAACCTCGTGAACCTTCTCTGAACAGCCTCTAATGCGGAGACCAAAACTGTACTCAGTACTCCAGGTGTGGCTTTACCAATACCATTCCTGATTACTTGCTGTACCTGCACACTAACTTTTTGTGTTTCATGCACAAGAGCCCCTAGGTCCCTCTGTACTGCAGCACTTTGTAATTTTTCTCCAGTTGAATTATAACAACAGTGTTAGCCGTGGCTCAGTGAGTCGCACTCTCGCCTGTGGGTTAGTTTGGGGCTGAAATTGCCCATCCACTTCAGGCCTATTACCACAGTAAATCGGCGGCCATGCTGCGGAGTGAAGTGGCTGCGAACTTTTGATGGAATGTCCGCTGCTGGTCTAATTGCCCTCGCGAGTTTTCCTGGCGGTGCCCCGATCCCCCGCTTACTGCTCCGCTGCTGTCGATCCGTGGTCTGCGCGTATTCACCGTGCGCACTGCCGATCTCCCCCCCCCCCCGACATTCCCCTCGGAAAATCTTCCGCCTGCCCGGCGGTGCCAAAACAAGCTTTTTCCTGGTGGTCCAGTGAGGTTGTGGCCTTCTGCAATGGCAGTGCGACTTCCCTTAAAGGGGAGGACGCACTGCCGCTGCCGCTATATTTTGTGTTTTTTGTCGGCCAACTGCAACAGGCAGCCTGGCACCCTCTCGAGGATAACTCCCCTGCTCTCCTTCAAAATAGTGCCCTGGGATCTTTTACGTTCACCTGAGAGAACAGACGGAGGCTTGGTTTAACGTTCAATCCGAAAGACAGCACCTCCAACAGTGCAGCACTCCCTCAGTACTGCCCCTCCGCCAGTGCGGCGCTCCCTCAGTACTGCCCGTCCAACATTGTAGCGCTCCCTCAGTACTGCCCCTCCAACAGTGTAGTGCTCCCTCAGTACTGCTCCTCCGACAGTGTGGCACTCCCTCAGTACTGCCCCTCCGACAGTGTGGCACTTCCTCAGTACTGCCCCTCCAACAGTGCAGCGCTCCCTCAGTACTGCCCCTCCAACAGTGCAGCACTCCCTCAGTACTGCCCTTCCGCCAGTGCGGCGCTCCCTCAGTGCTCCCCCTCTGACAGTGCCGCGCTCCCTCAGTACTGCACTGGGAGTATTAACTTAGATTTTTTTTTATGTGTCTGGAGTGGGACTTGAACCCACAACCTTGACTCAGGCGAGTGTGCTAACCTCTGAGCCACAGCTGACACAACTACATAGACATTACAGCACAGAAGGAGGCCTTTAGTCCCAATTGGTCTATGCTGGCGTTTATGCTCCTCCCCCACGCTTCTCTCACCATACTTCATCTCAACCTATCAGCATAAGCTCTACTCCTTACTCTTATTTACTTGTCGAGCCTCCCCTTAAACGCATCCATGCTATTCGCCTCAACCACCTCCTGTGGGAGCAAGTTCCACATTCTCACCATCCTCTGGGTAAAGGAGTTTCTCCTGAATTCCCTGTTGGATTTATTAATGACTATCCGATATGTATGACCCTGTATATGTATGACCCTGTTTTTTAACTCACCCACTAGTGGAAACATCTTCTCTAGAACCACCCTATCAAATCTATTCCTAATTTGAAAGAAGTCTCGATTAGGTCACCTCTCAGCCTTCTCTTTTCTCAGCCAAGGATCCGCTGGTTATTAATCTTGCCTGAGAGATTTTCTCATTTATAGTATCATTCTATCGAGTACTAATGTCATTATATGTAACTGAATAATTATTGATGGCAATAATTCAAACAACAGTTCAATCTTGACATTTACTAATGTGCTTGCATTTGTTAGTTCAGTCTCGATACTTCAGTCTGGTTCAAAGCCCAACTGGAGTATCGTGTCCAATTCTGGGCATCGCACTTCAGGAAGGGTGTGAAGGCCTTAGAGACGGTGCAGAAAAGATTGACCAGAATGGTACCAGGGATGAGGTACTTTAGTGATGTGGACAGACTGGAGAAGCTGGGGTTGTCCTCCTTGGAGCAGAGAAGTTTGAGAGGAGATTTGATAGAGGCTTTCAAAATCACGAGAGGGCCTGGACAGAGTAGATAGAGAGCAACTGTTCCCATTGGCGGAAGGGTCGAGAACCAGTGGACACAGATGTAAGGTGGATCAGCAGAAGATCCAAAGGTGACATGAGGAAAAACCTTTTTACTCAGCGAGTGGTTAGGATCTGGAATGCAGTGCTGGAGAGGGTGGTGTAGACAGACTCAATCGTGACTTTCAAAGGGGCATTGGATAAGTACCTTAAGAAACAAAATTTGCAGAACTACGGGGAAAGGGTGAAGAGACTCGAGGTGTTTGGTGCCCTCCCGGATGCTTCTCCTCCACTTTGAATGGTCTTGGTCCAGGAATTCCCAGGTGTCGGTGGGGATGTTGCACTTTTTCAAGGAGGCTTTGAAGGTGTCCTTGAAATGTTTGCTCTGTCCACCTGGAGCTCGCTTGCTACGTTGAAGCTCCGAGTAGAGCGTTTGTTTTGGGAATCTAACGTCAGGAATGCGAATGATGTGACCCATCCATCGGAGCTGATAGAGCGTGGTCAGTGCTTCGATGCTGGATTTTCAGGATCTTGTGGAGACAGCGTTGGTGGTATTTCTCCAGTGTTTTGAGGTGCCTGCTGTACATAGTCCAAGTCTCTGAAGCATATTGGAGGGTGGGTACCACTACTGCTCGGTCGACCATGAGCTTGGTGCCGGTTTTGAGCTCCTGGTCTTCAAACACCCTCTACCTCAGGTGATCGAAGGCTGCGCTGGCACACTGAAGGCGGTGTTGGACTTGGCCATCGACGCCTGCCCTTGTTAATGCTCGGCTCCCGAGATAACGCCGCAACAGAGCCGCGACCGAATTTCCATCCTGATATAGCTTATGTATTGAATTTAATATTTTGCTTGACGTTTTTTTCCCTAGAACGTCCCTTAAAACCCAAAGTTTTGGTGGAGACACAAGGATCCGTTACTGAGAAAGGACTGAATATCACTGTTAACTGTACAGCTCCCGAAGCCTATCCGATCATGAAATTCTATTGGAACACACATCCTGAAAACCAGCAGAATATGTCTGAGGTTACTGAGGGTCAAACCTCTGCCACGATGAGTATCACGGTTCCTCGTTCAAAACTCGACACAGCGTATTATACATGTCGGTACCAAATCGAGATGTCCGGGCGATGAATAGATTCAGACACAAGTGATCCTCAGGGACTGGGACCATCAGGTAACGAGGATCTCACCGGTGTTATAACTAATCCCATTGTGTATGAATTGTAGGAACTATTGACCAATAATATTCCTTCTATTGAGGCTTTGTTATTGTTCATTGGAGTATCCTGGGTTTCGGCCCCTTATCCAATGGTAATGCAGTCTGAATGTGAACATTGATTGCTACTGCAGCATGGTTTGTTTTAGCGATACATCAACTTGCAGGAAGAATGTAACAGCTTCCTAACACCAAATGCAATGGATAGAATGGGGGCCTTCCTCTCTTTCCTCTCTACACTGTTCCTTCTCCCTCGGCTCTCTCTCCCCACTGCTCTCTCTTCTGTTCTCACTCCTCTCCTTTCTCTCTCCTCCCTTCGCTCGTTCCTCTGCTCTCACCTCTTTATTCTCACTCCTCGCTTCTCTTGCTCTCCTCCCTTCCTCCTCTATTCTCACTCCTCTCTTCCCTCTCTCTCTCCTCTCTCTCTCCTCGCTCCTCTATTCTCACTCCTTTATCCTCTCTTCCCTCTCTCTCCTCTCTCTTTTCTCCTCCCTCTCTCTCTCTCTATTCTCTCTCCTCTCTCTCTCTCTCTCTTCTCGCTGCTCTCCTCTCTCTCTCTCTCTATTCGCTTCCCTCTCTCTCCTCTCTCGCTCTATTCTCTTCTCCCTCTCCTCTCATCTCTTTCTCTCTTTCCTTTCTTACCTCTCTCTATTCTCCTCTCTTCTCAACTGTCTATCTTCCCTCACTTGCTCTCCTCTCTTCTCTCTTCCCTAACTCGCTCTCCTCTTTTCCCTTTCTCCTCTCATCCCTTTCTCTTTCCCTTCTTCCCTCTCTCTATTCTCTTCGCACTCTCTCTCCTCTCTATGTTCCATCACTCACTCTCCCATCTTCCCTCTCTCTCCTCACTTCCCTTCTCTTCTCTCTCTATTCTCTTCCCTCTCTTCTCTCCATCTTCTGTCTTCCCTCATTCGCTCTCCTCTCTTCCCCCCTTCCCCACTCTCCTCTCCTTTCTCTCTGTCTCTCTCCTTTCTCTCTCACCTCTCTTTCTCTGGTCTCCTCTCTCTCTCTCTGGTCTCTTCTCTCTCTCTCTCTCCTCTCTTCCTTCTCTCTCTCCTCCCTTTTCCATTCACAAATGTGCTTATAATTATTAGTTCCATCTCGATCATAATTTGTTGAGGACTTCTTCTTCGCAATGGTCCCAACATTGATTTGAATGTAATCCACAGCATTTTGCAATGTTTACCATGGACGTATCTTAATGGTTGTGTGTCTGTGTACGTTTGAGTTTGTACCTGTTTGTTTGACAATTTTCAGCCAAGGGTTTGAATTTGCACTATAAGAGCGCACATAATACGACTGCATTTATTCCTGTCGTTGTCTTTCAGATCAACATATCGAGCAATTGATGATTGCTGTGATATCGGCGCTGCTTCTCTTTCTGCTTATTGTTCTTTTGGCATGTGGTCCGGTGATCACTAACAGAGGTAATCGACCTTTTAATGGCAATAAGTGAGAAGATTATTTGATAAGCACATTTAGAAAGATGTAGTCGTTAAATTGCATTATTGCACGAAATTGTATGATCCAGTGTCAGCCGTGGCTCAGTGGGTAGCACTCTCGCCTCTGAATCAGAAGCCCGTGGGTTCAAGCCCCACTACAGAGACTTGTAGCACAAAAATCTAAGCTGACACTCCGAGTGCAGTGCTGAGGGAGCGCTGCACTGTCAGAGGGGCAGTACTGAGGGAGTGCCGCACTGTTGGAGGGGCAGTACTGAGGGAGCGCCGCACTGTCGGAGGGACAGTCCTGAGGGAGTGCCGCACAGTCGGAGGGGCGGTACTGAGGGAGTGCCGCACAGTTGGAGGGGCGGTACTGAGGGAGTGCCGCACTGTCGGAGGGGCATTACTGAGGGAGTGCCGCACAGTTAGAGGGGCGGTACTGAGGGAGCGCTGCACTGTCAGAGGTGCCGTCTTTCAGATGAGATGTTAAACCAAGGCCCCGACTGCTCTCTCAAGTGGACGTAAAAGATCCCATGGGAATTATTTCGAAGAAGAGCAGGAGGAGTTCTTCCCGGTTTCCTGGGGCCAATAGTTATCCCTCAATCATCATAACAAAAACAGTGTATATGGTCATTATCACATTGCTGTTTGTGGAAGCTTGCTGTGTTAAAATTTTCTGCCACGTTTCATAGAAACATAGAAACATAGAAAATAGGTGCAGGAGTAGGCCATTCGGCCCTTCTAGCCTGCACCGCCATTCAATGAGTTCATGGCTGAACATTCAACTTCAGTACCCCATTCCTGCTTTCTCGCCATACCCCTTGATCCCCCTAGCAGTAAGGACCTCATCTAACTCCTTTTTGAATATATTTAGTGAATTGGCCTCAACAACTTTCTGTGGTAGAGAATTCCACAGGTTCACCACTCTCTGGGTGAAGAAGTTCCTCCGCATCTCGGTCCTAAATGGCTTACCCCTTATCCTTAGACTGTGACCCCTGGTTCTGGACTTCCCCAACATTGGGAACATTCTTCCTGCGTCTAACCTGTCTAACCCCGTCAGAATTTTATATGTTTCTATGAGGTCCCCTCTCATTCTTCTGAACTCCAGTGAATACAAGCCCAGTTGATCCAGTCTTTCTTGATAGGTCAGTCTCGCCATCCCGGGAATCAGTCTGGTGAACCTTCGCTGCACTCCCTCAATAGCAAGAATGTCCTTCCTCAGGTTAGGAGACCAAAACTGTACACAATACTCCAGGTGTGGCCTCACCAATGCCCTGTACAACTGCAGCAACACCTCCCTGCCCCTGTACTCAAATCCCCTTGCTATGAAGGCCAACATGCCATTTGCTTTCTTAACCGCCTGCTGCACCTGCATGCCAACCTTCAATGACTGATGTACCATGACACCCAGGTCTCTTTGCACCTCCCCTTTTCCTAATCTGTCACCATTCAGATAATAGTCTGTCTCTCTGTTTTTACCACCAAAGTGGATAACCTCACATTTATCCACATTATACTTCATCTGCCATGCATTTGCCCACTCACCTAACCTATCCAAGTCGCTCTGCAGCCTCACAGCCTCACAGCATCCTCCTCGCAGCTCACACTGCCACCCAACCTACATTACAACAGTGACTATGCTTCAAAATATACTTCATTGACTGTGAAGTGCTTTGAGACGTCCGATAGTCGTGAAAGGCGCTATATAAATGCAAGTCTTTCTTTTATTTCCTTCTGACAGTCTAGCTTTCTCAATATGTGAACAGATGTGCTTGTAACATACTTTTTAAACTTTGCTAACATCTGTCTTTTGTTTCTTCCTATGGTAGGAACCAACCAACGCAGTGAGGGGAAGGTGAGTTATGTATCACATTTCACATTTGTTGCAATAAATTTAATTTTGCAAATTCTAATCTATGTTAATTTCAAGCTAAAATGTTTAATATTAAATACCTCTTTGAAGACTGTTACATTGTGTGCATTATAAGGACACGGATTTTATAGATTATACTCATTAGTTTCCCCACAAGTGCCGGGTTTCTGCATGCCTTGGAGACGGTGCAACGAAGGTTCACGAGATTGTTTCCTGGGATGAGAGGGCTGTCTAATGATGTGAGATTTTGTGGAATGGGCCTATACTCTCTGGAGTTTAGAATAATGAGAGGTGAAGTCATTGAAACATACAGGATTCTGAGGGGGATTGACAGGGTAGATACTGAGAGGATGTTTTCCCCTGGCTGGAGCGTCTAGAACCAGGGGGCACAGTCTCAGGATAAGGGGTCAGCCATTTAGTTGCTGAGATGAGGAGGAATTTCTTCACTCAGAGGGCTGTGAATCTTTGGAATTCTCTGCCCCAAAGGGCTGTGGAGGCTCAGTCTTTGAGTATGTTCAAGACCAAGATCGCTAGATTTTTCAATATGAAGGGAATTATGGAATAAGGGAATATGGTGTTGAGGTAGATGATCAGCCATGATCTCATTGAATGGCGGAGCAGGCTCAATGGCCAACTCCTGCTCCTAATTCTTATGTTCTTATGTTCTTGTGTGCCATTCTCTCACCTAAGATAAAGTGCAGTACATACACAGTTATTAAAGGTGAGTTGAGAACAAATACATTTTACGATTCAAGTTAAAATTATATATTTTCCCATTCCAGGGAACAGTCTTTAACTTTGGATCAAGATAGCCAGGATACAACACCTATCTGTTAGTAACTGTTCAACTGTTTTAATATAGAATCATAGAATCATAGAATGGTTACAGCACGGAAGGAGGCCACTCAGCCCGTCGAGCCCATCCTAGCTCTCTGCAAAAGCACTTCAGCTAGTCCCACTACCCCGCCCTTTCCCCGTAGCCCTGCAATTTTTTTCCTTCTGATACTTATCCAATTCCCTTTTGAAAGCCATGATTGAGTTTGCCTCCACCATCCTTTCAGGCCGTGCATTCCAGATCCTAACCACTCGCTACGTAAAAATGTTTTTCCTCATGTTGCCTTTGGTTCTTCTACCAATCACCTTAAATCTATATCCGCTGGTTCTCGACCCTTCTGCCAATGGGAACAGTTTCTCGCTATCTACTCTGTCCAGACCTCTCATGATTTTGAACACCTCTATCAAATCTCCTCTCAATCTTCTCTGCTCTTCGAAGAACAGCCCCAGCTTTTCTAGTCTATCCACGTCACTGAAGTCCCTCATCCCTGGTACCATTCTGGTCAATCTCCCCTTAACCTTCACTGCTCTTAGAAGAACAACCCCAGCTTCTCCAGTCTATCCACATAACTGAAGTCCCTCATCCCTGGAACCATTCTTGTAAATCATTTCTGCACCCTCGCTAAGGCCTTCACATCCTTCCTAACGTGCACCAGTTGAGGCCAAACCAGTTTTTTTATAAAGCTTCATCATAACATCCTTGCTTTTGTTCTCTATGCCTCTATTTATGAAGCCCAGGGTCCCATATGCTTTCTTAACTGCTTTCTCAACCTGCCCTGCCACCTTCAACGATTTGTGCAGATATTGTTAAGTATCGAATAACTCCACAAGGCTAAGTATGGTGAGTTAGTTCAGGCATGACCTTACTCCAGTTTATTTATTCTCAAAGTGAGGATTCAACATGGCTGCCAACATTATATACATGGCTTGCACGTGTCTGCCAGTGACCATTAGGATTACGACAGTCATGCCCTCCAGTGGCAGGTAAAACCCAGTTAATATACATAACATCATTCCCCCCAAAATCCTTGGTACAGGTTGTATTTACAAGTTCAGATGGTCCGGGGCCTTCCGCTCCCTGGTTGATCTTCTCAGTTCGAACCCAAGCTTGGGTGAGTTAGTAGGATCCTTGCTACATTGCGGAGCAGTCGGTCTGACAGGACTGTCAGGGATGGTAGGTTCATCTTCGTGAATGACACAAGGGTCACTGATGGTTGGATGTGTTTTGGTTGGTCGATGATGATGTCATGTTCAATTTGTTCTGGGTTGTCTGTGAATCGCAGTTTGGTTTGGTCAATGTGCCTCTTGCACCTTTGGCCATTTAACAGTTTGACTACAAACACTCTGTTCCCCTCCTTGGCCAAAACCGTGCCAGCAACCCACTTTGGACCATGACCATAATTCAGGACAAACACAGGGTCAGGAACAGCAATGTCACATGATACGGCTGCGCGATCGTGGTACCATTGCTGCCATTGCCTTCTGGTTTTGACGTGATCATTGAGATCCGGGTGTACAAGGGAGAGCCTGGTTTTAAGACCTCTCTTCATTAACAGCTCGGCAGGAGGGACCCCGGGGTCTCGTCCGGTAACTGAGCAGAATGCGGGACAAGCAGGTCTGTAGGGAGCCGTGAGTCACGCGTTTAAGGTTCTGCTTAATAGTTTGGACAACCCGCTCCGCTTGACCGTTAGACGCGGGTTTGAAAGGGACAGAGCTGACATGCTTGATGCCATTACGGGTCATAAACTCGTGAAACTCCAAACTGGTGAAACACGGTCCATTGTCGCTGACAAGGACGTCGGGCACGCCATGGGTGGCGAACATGGCCCGGAGGCTTTCAATAGTGGCTGTGGACGTGCTGGATGACATGGTTACACATTCAATCTATTTGGAGTAAGCGTCCACTACCCCTAAAAACATTTTGCCGAGAAAGGGGCCGGCAAAGTCAATGTGGATCCTTGACCACGGTTTGGATGGCCATGACCACATACTCAGCGGAGCCTCCACAGGTGCATTACTCTGTTGCATGCAAGTGTTGCACTGATGCACGCATGACTCCAAGTCCGAGTCAATACCGGGCCACCAAACGTGAGACCTGCCAATGGCCTTCATCATGACAACACCTGGGTGGGTACTGTGTAAATCTCGCAGACAAGTTTCCCTGCCTTTTTCTGGCACAACAACATGATTACTCCATAACAGACAATCAGACTGAATAGATAATTCATCTTTGCGGCAGATATAAGGCTTAATTTCATCCTGCATTTCCCTGGGAATGGCAGACCAATTTCCATTTAGGACACACCTTTTTTACACTTGACAGTACAGGATCCTGGCTGGTCCAGATCCTAATTTGCCGAGCCGTGACAGGTGACCCCTCGCTCTCGAAGGCATCCATGACCAGCAGCAAGTCTGTGGGCTGCGGCATTTCCACCCCGGTTGTAGCCGGCTAAGCGCATCAGCAGAATTTTCAGTGCCTGGTCTGTGGCAGATGACATAATCATAAGCGGATAATGTCAGTGCCCATCTTTGGATGTGGGACAAGGCATTGGTGTTTATACCTTTGCTCTGAGAAAACAATGAAATGAGTGGCTTGTGGTCTGTTTCAAGCTCAAACCAAAGCCCAAACATGTATTGGTGCATTTTCCTAACCCCATATTCCCATGCTAAAGCTTCTTTCTTAACCATACTATAGGCTCTTTCAGCCTTAGACAAAATTCTGGACACGTATGCAACTGGTTGGAGTTTGCCTGACACATTGGCTTGCTGGAGCACACAACCGACCCCATATGATGAGGCGTCGCAGGCCAGCACTAACCACTTACATGGGTCATAATGTAACAGTAATTTATTGGAACATAGCAGGTTTCTGGCCTTCTCAAAGGCTCTGTCTTGAAATTTGCCCCAAACCCAGCCCTTACCCTTTCTCAGCAACATGTGCAAGGGCTCGAGCAATGTGCTCAGACTAGGTAGAAAGTTACCGAAATAGTTGAGAAGACCCAGGAACGAATGCAGCTCCGTCACACTCTTGGGGTCTGGGGGTGCATTCTTGATCACCTCTGTCTTCCGAGTCCGTAGGCCTGATGCCGTCTGCTGCAATCTTTCTCCCAGGAATTCAACTTCTGGTGCCATGAAAATGCACTTGATGCGTTTCAGCCTGAGTCCCACACTGTCCAGACGACGTAGAACCTCTTCCAGTTTGTGCAGGTAATCAGGATGTCATCTTGGAACACGACAGTTCTCGGGACGGACTGTAGCAAACTCTCCATGTTTCTCTGAAATATGGCTGCCACCAAGCGAATTCCAAAAGGGCATCTGTGGTATATAAACAGTCCTTTGTGCATGTTGATGCACGTCAGTTTTTCGACGATTCGACCAGCTCCTGTGTCATGTAAGCGGAGGTCCAATTTGGTGAACGACTTCCCCCCCGCTAGCTTTGTAAACAAGTCGTCAGCCTTGGGTAACGGGTACTGATCCTGTATCGAGACTCGGTTGATCATTACCTTGCAGTCGCCGCAGATCTTGACCATGCCATCACTTTTCTACACCGGGACAATTGGACTGGCCCATTCACTGAACGCGACTGGTGATATGATTCCTTCCCGTTGAAGTCTGTCCAATTTGATCTCGACCTTCTCCCTCATCATGTACGGAACCGCCTTGTGATGGATGGGCCTAGGTGGATCTGCACCTTGGCTCCCGTGAAGTTGCCGATGCCAGTGTCGAACAACGAGGGAAACTTGCTCAGCACTTGAGCACACGAAGTGTCATCCACTGATGATAAGGCTTTAATATCATTCCGGTTCCATTTAATTTTCCCAAGCCAATTCCTGCTGAACAGCATTGGGCCATTGCCTG
This sequence comes from Pristiophorus japonicus, assembly GCF_044704955.1. Taxonomy (NCBI): domain Eukaryota; kingdom Metazoa; phylum Chordata; class Chondrichthyes; family Pristiophoridae; genus Pristiophorus; species Pristiophorus japonicus. The sequence goes on from NC_091995.1 coordinate 49,542,287, forward strand.
GAATGATCCACAACAATAAATCATGCACAGCTCCATCATATTAAACCTTTACTGCCACGCTGCCAATGACTGATATGAGCTCTTTGGTGTAGGTACGCAGCTTCGCATTGATTGGGCTCAGTTTGGGTCTTTTTGCCTTCGTGTCCCACAACTTTTCGAAAGCCCTCTGGCTTATTATTGACTAACTCGCACCCATGTCCAATTACATGAATACTGAAACCCCATTTAATTTAACTTCCAACATTATCGGAGGACTTTTTGTAAAAGAATGTACCCCATACACTTCTTCGTCCTGTACCTCGGGTGGAGTTGCCTGTGCCGCTTGATCCATGCTGGATTGATCATACTCAGCCACGTGGTGTGTCGCAGCACACTTGCTTGGTTGCGGATATATTCGCTGAAGGTGCCCCATTGTTGCACAGCCTTTGCACACGTATTGCTTGAATCGGCATTGATGGGCCCGATGATGGCCCCCGCAACGCCAACAAGGCAAGATTTGATTCACCCCCAATGGCGGACTTTAAGCAGTTACAGGTCGTATGAACATGGCCTTGCCATGTGCAGCTCTGCCTGCCGACAATATTATTTTATGCACAGTACTTGTCAGTGAGTTTCGATGCTGGGAAGATATCTGTTTTGAGTTTTCGTCCATGGACATACATGCCTGGTGCTTGTGATGGCCCTGCTCAGGTCTCGAGATTCAGCAGCCTGCAGCTTTTGAAGGATGACATCGTGGCCAATGCCAAGCACGAAAAAGTCCCGCAGCATTTCCTACAATGCAGCTCCGAAGTTGCACGGCCTAGCGAGACGTCTTGGGTTGGCGACAAATTCCGCCATGTCCTGGCCCTGGGAGCGATTGTGCGTATAGAAACGATACCTCACTATGATGATGCTTTCCTTCGGTTTAAAGTGGTTCCGATCCAGCGTACACAATTCATTGTAAGTCTTATCCTTTGGTCGATTCTTGATAAGGCCATAAATCTTTGACCCACAAACGGTGAGGAGAACCGCCCTGTGCTTAATTGCGTTATCGGTTCCTTCCAATCCGTTGATCGAGGCAATCAGTGAAATCCTCCCAGTCTTCCCCTTCCACGAATCTCTCCAAAATTCCAACAAACATGGTTACGTGAAAGTTCGTATTTTTAACGCGTCGCCAATTGTTAAGTATCGAATAGCTCCACGAGGCTAAGTATGGTGAGCTAGTTCAGGCACGACCTTACTCCAGTTTATTTATTCTCAAAGTGAGGATTCAACGTGGCTGCCAACATTATATACACGGCTTGCACATGTCTGCCAGTGACCATTAGGACTCCAACAGTCATGCACTCCGGTGGCAGGTAAAACCCAAACATAACACATATACCCCCAGGTCTCTCTCTTCATGCACCCCCTTCAGGATTGTACCTTTTAGTTTATATTGCCTCTCCCTCATTCCTTCTACCAAAGTGTATCACTTCACACTTTTCTGCGTTAAATTTCATCTGCCATGTGTCAGCCCATTCCACCAGCCTGTTTATTTCTCCTTAAAGTCTATCACCATCTTTTTCACTGATCACTGTACTTTCCAGTTTTGTGTGATTCACAAATTTTGAGAGATTAAGGACTTAGAAACGTACATAGCTCACATAAAAACGTGCATGGGTACAGATGTCTCAGCTGTCAATTAGCAATATTACAAATGAAGAACCGAAAGCTTCTTACCTCGAGTGTTTTGTGTCTTGAATATACTCAACGACTGAGCCTCCACAGCCCTCGTGGATAGAGAATGCCAAAGATTTACCACCCTCCAAGTAAAGAAGTTTCTCTTCATCTCAGTTCTAAATGGCCAAGCCCTGATTCTGAAACTGTGACCCCGGTATGTTTCAATGAGATCACCTCTCATTCTTTTAAACTCTCGAGAATATAGGCCTAGTCTGTTCAATCTCTCCTCATAGGACAATCCCCCCATCCCAGGAATCAGTCTGGTGAATCTTCGTTGCACTCTCTCTATGGCAACTATATCCTTCGTTGGGTAAGGAGACCAAACTGTACACAGTACTCCAGGTGCGGTCTCACCAGGGCCCGATATAATTGCTGTATGACGTCTTTACTATTATACTCAAATCCTTTTGTAATAAAGGCCAACATACCATTTGCTTTCCTAATTACTCCGGGGGTACGCCTCCGACTACACACTAAGAGCCTTTAAATATTCTTACAATTGTATCTCGACATATATATTTTACTTGTATGTATTTTGCAGATGCAGTCGTCAGCAGGAATTGCAGCACAATCCGGAACAATGTAAGATTATAAATCTGCACAATACTTTATTTAGCATGTACTGGGCTAAAGATTGCGATCGGATGCTTCCCGCATGCGGATGTCTCCAACCAAGTAAGTTTTTATGAAAGTACCTGGTGGTCCCGAAGGAACGAAGACTTGCCCTCCGAGGCCTAGATGCGCAGCCCAGCGCAGATGCCCACATATTCCTGGAGCGTACGGGCATCCTGGGATCACATGGGCCTGGACCACCAATCACAATGTAGTATTCTCATTCAGAGTAATGGGAGACTCTGCACTTACTATCAGTGAGAATCCCCCTAAAATCAAATAAAACACAAACATAAATTTAAAAAACACTTCACTCGCTCCACATCCCGCTCACCCATCACCCATGTGCTCGCTGACCTATATTGGCTCCCGGTTAAACAACACCTCGATTTCAAACTCCTCATCATTGTTTACAAATCCCTCCACGGCCCTCGCCCCTCCCTATCTCTGTAATCTCCTCCAGCACCAAAACCCCACAAGCTGTCTGTGATCCTCAAATTCTGCCCTCTTGAGCATCCCTGATTATAATCGCTCAACCATTGGTGGCCGTGCCTTCTGTTGCCTGAGCCCCAAGCTCTGGAACTCCCTGCCTAAACCTCTCCGCCTCGCTACCTCTCTTTCTTTGTTTAAGACGCTCCTTAAAACCGACCTCTTCAACCAAGATTTTGGTCACCTGCTGTTACTTCTTATGTGGCTCGATGTCAAATTTTATCTCTTTTGTCATGTAATACTGCTGTGAAGCACCTTGGGACATTTTACTACATTCAAGGCGCTGTATCAATAAAAGTTGTTGTTGTAAATTAAATGTTTTAGATAAAAAACATTTTGAAATTAAAAAATATACCTTTTAATAGCGTTAAAAATAAACTTACCTTCGTAGAGCTCAAAATTAGCCCCCGACATTTTCCGGCGCTCTCACCCGAGTTGCGCCGCTTTTGTAGGATGAAAAGGGCTCCGGAAAAATATGCTCCCACTTTGGCCGCTCTGCTGCGTGTCCCGGGTCATAGAAACATAGAAAACATAGAAAATAGGTGCAGGGATAGGCCATTCGGCCCTTCGAGCCTGCACCACCATTCAATAAGATCATGGCTGATCATTCCCTCAGTACCCCTTTCCTGCTTTCTCTCCATACCCCTTGATCCCTTTAGCCGTAAGGGCCATATCTTGAATATATCCAATGAATTGGCATCAACAACTCTCTGCGGTCAGGAATTGCACAGGATAATAATTCTCTGATTTGAAGAAGTTTCTCCTCATCTCAATCCTAAATGGCTTACCCCTTATCCTTAGACTGTGCCCCCTGGTTCTGGGCTTCCCCAAGATCGGGAACATTCTTCCTGCATCTAACCTGTCCAGTCCCGTCAGCATTTTATATGATTCTATGAGATCCCCTCTCATCCTTCTAAACTCCAGTGTATAAAGGCCCAGTTGGTCCAGTCTCTCCTCATTTGTCCATCCCAGGAATCAGTCTGGTGAACCTTTGCTGCACTCCCTCAACAGCAAGAACGTCCTTCTTCAAATTAGGAGACCAAAATAGCACACAATATTCCAGGTGAGACCTCACTAAGGCCCTATACAACTGCAGTAAGACCTCCCTGCTCCTATACTCAAATCCCCCAACTATGAAGGCCAACAAACCATTTACCTTTTTCATCGCCTGCTGCACCTGCATGCAAACTTTCAATGACTGATGAACCATGACACCCAGGTCTCGTTGCACCTCTCCTTTTCCTAATCTGCCGCCATTCAGATAATATTCTGCCTTCATGTATTTGCACCCAAAGTGGATAACCTCACATTTATCTACATTATACTGCATCTGCCATGCATTTGCCCACCCACCTAACCTGTCCAAGTCACCCTGCATCCTCTTAGCATCATCCTCACAGCTCACACACCACCCAGTTTAGTGTCATCTGAAACTTAGAGATATTACACTCAACTCCTTCATTTAATCATTAATGTACATTGTAAAGAGCTGGGGTCCCAGCACTGAGCCCTGCGGCACCTCACTAGTCACTGCCTGCCATTCTGAAAAGAACCCATTTATCCCGACTCTCTGCTTCCTGTCTGCCAACCAGTTCTCTATCCACATCAGTACATTACCCCCAATACCATGTGCTTTGATTTTGCACACTAATCTCTTGTGTGGGACCTTGTCAAAAGCCTTTTGAAATTCCAAATACACCACATCCACTGGTTCTCCCTTGTCCATTGTACTAGTTACATCCTCAAAAAATTCCAGATGATTTGTCAAGCATGATTTCCCTTTCATAAATCCATGCTGATTTGGACCGATCTTGCCACTGCTTTCCAAATGCGCTGCTATTTTATCTTTAATAATTGATTCCAACATTTTCGCCACTACTGATGTCAGGCTAACCGATCTATAATTAACCGCTTTCTCTCTCCCTCCTTTTTTAAAAAGTGGTGTTACATTAGCTATCCTCCAGTTCATAGGAACTGATCCAGAGTCGATAGACTGTTGGAAAATGATCACCAGTGCATCCACTATTTCTAGGGCTACTTCGTTAAGTACTCTGGGATGTAGACTACCAGGCCCTGGGGATTTATCGGCCTTCAATCCCATCAATTTCCCCAACACAATTTCCCGCCTGATAAGGATATCCTTCAGTTCCTCCTTCTCACTAGACCCTCGGTCCCCTAGTACTTCCGGAAGGTTATTTGTGTCGTCCTTCGTGAAGACAGAACCAAAGGGTCTTGGCGCAGTATGGTTAGTTAAGTGGGGTGACGGAGCAACATTCCTGCGCCAAAAACTGTGTCGGCAGCTCTCCACATGCGTATTGGAGTGTGCACACATGCGCAGTAGCTCCTCGCCCCCAGCATCTCTGCGTGCTTGCTGCCCCTATCCCAGGCCGAGTGGCCTCCCGCACAGGCCGGCCCGCTGCTATCTCAGGCCGAGTGTCCATCCGCACAGTCAGGCCCACTGCTATCCCAGGCCGAGTGTCCACCCACACAGGCCGGCCCTCTGCTATCCCAGGCTGAGTGGCCTCCCGCACAGGCCGGCCCACTGCCTCCTTGCAGAGGAAAGTATAGAGATCCCAGATCTTTCAGCAGAAATCGAAAAGACTGTTTCACAGTTGTCCATAATTCAATTGGATAAATATACATTAATGATTTGGATGAAGGAATTGAATATAATATCTCCAAGTTTGCAGATGACACTAAACTGGGTGGCTGTGAGGATGCTGCTAAGAGCCTGCAGCGTGACTTGGACAGGTTAGGTGAGTGGGCAAATGCATGGCAGATGCAGTATAATGTAGATAAATGTGAGGTTATCCACTTTGGTGGCAAAAACAGGAAGGCAGAATAATATCTGAATGGTGACAAATTAGGAAAAGGGGAGGTGCAATGAGACCTGGGTGTCATGGTTCATCAGTTATTGAAAGTTGGCATGCAGGTACTGCAGGCGGTGAAGAAGGCAAATGGCATGTTGGCCTTCATAGCTAGGGGATTTGAGTATAGGAGCAGGGAGGTCTTGTACAGGGCCTTGGTGAGGCCACACCTGGAATATTGTGTGCAGTTTTGGTCTCCTAATCTGAGGAAGGACATTCTTGCCATTGAGGGAGTGCAGCGAAGGTTCACCAAACTGATTCCCAGGACTGACATATGAAGAAAGATTGGATCGACTAGGCTTATATTCACTGGAAATTAGAAGAATGAAAGGGGATCTCATAGAAACATATAAAATTCTGACAGGACTGGACAGGTTAGATGCAGGGAGAATGTTCCTGATGTTGGGGAAGTCCAGAACCAGGGGTAACAGTCAAAGGATAAGGGGTAAGCCATTTAGGACCAAGATGAAGAGAAACTTTTTCATTCAGAGAATTGTGAACCTGTGGAATTCTCTCGCAAATAAAAAGTTGTAGAGACGAGTTTGTTAAATATATTCAAAAGGGAGTTAGATGTGGCCCTTACGGCTAAAGGGATCAAGGGGTATGAAGAGAAAGCAGGAATGGGGTACTGAAGTTGCATGATCAGCCATGATCATATTGAATGGTGGCGCAGGCTCGAAGGGCCGAATGGCCTACTCCTGCATCTATTTTCTATGTTTCTCTTTTTCTATAAAGAATTTGATACCCAAGGCTTCGATATGGAGTTCATTTTGAGCACAATGTGGTGTCTGCAACAGAATTTATTCCTAATGATTCAGTATTGGTTAGTGAGCAAGAATTCGACCCTCTTTGGAAATGCCACAGTGCAGACTTCCTTCAGCCCTTGTCCGACCTGAAAAAGCGCCTCGGCTATTGTGAGTCCGATCTTCAGAGAGTAACCCTCCGGTTGATTTGCAGCCGCCCCTTTCCCAGGGCGAGTGGCCTCCCGCACAGGCCGGCCCACTACCTTCCCGGGCTGACTTTAAAGTTTAAGGTAGAATTTACTTGATTTCTTTATTTGTTCTTACATTATTTATTTCAGTTCTCTATTTGTTATAGAATTATTTCAACTTTTCTTTGCAAGGTTTGGTGCTTGGTGCTTTAGGTGCAGGTCCTTACTTACTTACCTGCATGATTTCTTAACTCTCCGCAAGGGTTTTAGAAGTGGCCACATACGCTGGCCTAAGTCGGTTTGGAGTAAGTTTTCGCTGGTCAAAGTTGCATAAATGGCCAGAACTGGCGTAAGTGGCTGGGAACGCCCCTTTTGAAAAAAACAAAACTAAACTAAAAAAATCGGAACTAAGTTACTCTGGAGCAAGTTTATTAGGGAAAATGGGGATTTTTAACTTACACCAGAACAACCAACTTTCTCAAAAAAAAGCGGAACAAGTCATGGCCAATTTTCAGTCCATAGACAGGGTTTTTAATATAAAAATAAGTAATACATTTATTTTCTCTATGTTTTAAAACTCTTCCGCTGGTAGAAGCAGGCCCTATGCCTGCTGTTACCAGGCATAGTTTAAAGTACATTCGCTGGGCAGGTGTTGGGCAAATAGCCCAAATCTCTGTCTTCGAAGACCCTTCTCCTGGGGATGCGTGCGATCAATCAAAAGACATTTCAACAGATCACAACCATCGGGTTAAGGCGCATGCGCATCGCACGTCTAGGACCTCTTCGGGCACAAATCGGACGCACCCAGAGAGGCCGCAATTTCAGGAGCCAATCATGTAAGCAAAATGTGCGGGCACTGATGGGCAACAGATCAATTCAATTGCATCATCATTTTCTTTGGAACATTGAACCAAAATTCAACTTTAGAAGCAAAAAAAAACAGAAAAAAAGATTCAGGGTAATTCTAATCTTACCATTAAAGCATAAAATTACAAAGGGATATCGACAGATTAAGTGAATGGGCAAAACTGTGGCAAATGCAGTTCAATGCAGGCAATTGTGGGGTCATCCACTTTGGAACTAAAAAGGATAGAACAGGGTACTTTCTAAATGGTGATAGGTGGAGGTCCAAAGGGACCTGGGGGTTCAGGTTCACAGATCATTAAAATGTCATGGACAGGTACAGAAAATAATGAAAAAGGCTAATGGGATGCTGGCTTTTATACCTAGAGCACTAGAGTACAAGGAGATAGAAGTTATGCTGCAGCTGTACAAATCCCTGGTTAGACCACACCTGGAGCACTGTGAGCAGTTCTGGACACCCCACCTTAGAAAGGATATATTGGCCTTGGAGGGTGTGCAGTGTGGGTCTACCAGAATGATACACAGTCTTCAAAGGTTAAATTATGAGGAGAGATGACACAAATTAGGGTTGTATTCCCTATAATTTAGAAGATTAAGGGGGGATCTGATGCAAGTTTTCAGGATATTAAGGGGAACAGATAGGGTAGATACAGAAACTATTTCCGCTGGTTGGGGATTCTAAGACGAGGGACATAGTCTAAAAATTAGAGCCAGATCTTTCAAAAACAACAACAACTTGTATTTATATAGCGTCTTGTATTTGTATTGGAGTGAAATTAGGAAACACTTCTACACACAAAGGGTGGTAAGTTTTGGCCTGAGTTGCTCCTGTTTTTTTGCAGCAACTGGTTTAGAATGGAGTATCTTAGAAATTGCAATTCTCGGCATTTAGTTTGCTCCAGTTCTAGTCAGTTAGAACAGTTTCATTTTGGAACAGATTTTTCTTTTCGAAACGGGGCATGTCCGGCCACTTACACCTGTTTTGAAAGTTTAGGCAGCAAAAACTTACTCCAAACTAACTTAGAATGGAGTAAGTGTAGACTTTTGTACGCTCAGAAAAACCTTGCCTACACTTAGAAAATCAGGCGTAGGTTACAAATCAGGCATAGGGAACGGGGGGGTGGGGATGCGGCGGGTTTAAAGGAAAGTTTACAAACATTAAACACTTCAGTTTTACCAATAAATAGTCATCATCAATAATAAATGATAAATACATCAATAAATCAACCAATAAGTCAATTATTAATGAATTAATAAATAATAAAAAACATTTAAAAAACCAATAATAAAAAATGTTCTACTCACTGACTGAAGCACCGGGAGCCCCCCAACAGCGTGCTCGGATGGGGCACCCCCAGTGTGTGTGTCTCTCTCTCTGTCTGTCTGTCTGTGTGTCTCTCTCTCACTCTCTGTCCGTCAGTGTCTGTGTTTCTGACAGTGAGGGGAGGGGGAGAAGGAGGGGTGGGGGAGGAGAGGGAGAGGAGAGGAGAGGGAGAGAGTGGGGAGGAGAGGAGAGGGAAGGAGGGAGGGGGGAAGGAGAGGGAGGGAGGGAGGGTGGGGGGAGGAGAGGAGATGGAGGGAGGGGGTGGGGAGAGGAGAGGGAGGGAGGGGGGCTGGAGAGGAGAGGGAGGGAAAGGGGGGGGGGAGGAGAGGGAGGGAGGGGGGGAGAGGAGAGAGAAGGAGGGGGCAGAGGAGAGGGAGGGAGGGGGGGAGAGGAGAGGGAGGGAGGGGGGGAGAGGAGAGGGAGGGAGGGGGGGAGAGGAGAGGGAGGGAGGGGGGAGAGGAGAGAGAGGGAGGGGGGGAGAGGAGAGGGAGGGAGGGAGGGGGGAGAGGAGAGGGGGGGAGAGGAGAGGGGGGGGGGAGAGGAGAGGGAGGGAGGGAGAGGGGGGAGAGGAGAGGAGAGGGAGGGAGGGGGGGAGAGGAGAGGGAGGGAGGGTGGGAGAGGAGAGGGAGGGAGGGTGGGAGAGGAGAGGGAGGGAGGGTGGGAGAGGAGAGGGAGGGAGGGAGGGGGGAGAGGAGAGGGAGGGGGGGAGAGGAGAGGGAGGGAGGGAGAGGGGGGAGAGGAGAGGAGAGGGAGGGGGGGAGAGAAGAGGGAGGGAAGGGGAGAGGGAGGGAGGAGGCTGAACGGGCCTGGCTGACGTGAATTAGCCGGGCCCAAGGCTTCGGGCGGGGCCTGGCCCCAGCAAGATGCCGGGCGGGCAGGCCCCGCCGAAGGAGTTAAAGGTAGGTGGCCAGGGGAAGCGGGAGCTGGTGGGGGGGGGGGGGAGGGTCTGGGAGATTGTGGGGTCGTCGGAGCAGGAGCGGGAGCGGGAGCGGTCGTCGGAGCGGGATTGGTGGGGGGGGGGTCGTCGGAGCAGGAGCCGGGGGGGGTTGTTAGTCGGACCTGGAGCGGGGGCGGGGGGGGTCGTCGGAGCGGGAGCGGGGGAGGGGGGTTGTCGGAGTGGGAGAAGGGGGGGTCGGAACAGGAGCTGGGAGGGTCGTTGGAACGGGAGCTGGGGGGCGGGGAGCGGAGCGGGAGCTCGTGGGGGAGTGGAGCGGGAGCTGGGGGGGGTCCTAGCGGGAGCTTGTGGGGGTGGGGGGGTCCGGGGGGAGCGGCGCGGGAGCTGGGGTGGGGTTTGGGAGAGCCAGCTGGAGCCAGAGCAGGAGCTGGACGAGGGAAGTGCAGCCTGATCCTCGCAGCCCCAGTGAGCCCATTCGGCTAGGGCTAGGGGCTGCGTGCTTCGGGCCCCTCCCACACAGTTTCGGGTGCCTGGAGCTACTGCACATGTGCGCCCACTGTAGCGTGCCTGTGCAGAGGTCCCAGCACTGATTTCAGCGCAGGGACCTGGCTCCGCCCCCCATAGCTCGTGTTGCATTGCGCTGAGCTGCAAAGGACCTGCAGGGAGCCGGAGAACCTGCAGGTATTTTTTAGGTGCAGTTTCGGGCGCGAAAAACGGGCGTCCAGGTCGGGGCTGCGCCGTTCTAGGTGCGGCCCGAAACTTGGGCCCACCGGGTGGTAAGTTTGGAACTCTCTTCTGCAAATGGCAATTTTTGCTAAGTCAATTGTTAATTTTAAATTGGAGATTGATAGCTTCCTGTTAACCAAAGGTCTTGAGGGTATTGACGATACAAAGATGGGAGGAAAAGCAATGTGTGAGGAGGACACAAAAAATCTACACAAGGACATAGGCAGGCTAAGTGAATGGGCAAAAATTTGGCAGATGGAGTATAATGTTGGAAAGTGTGAGGTCATGCACTTTGGCAGAAAAAAATCAAAGAGCAAGATTGTATTTAAATGGAGAAAGATTGCAAAGTGCTGCAGTACAGCGGGACCTGGGGGTACTTGTGCATGAAACACAAAAGGTTAGTATGCAGGTACAGCAAGTGATCAGGAAGGCCAATGGAATCTTGGCCTTTATTACAAAGGGGATGGAGTATAAAATCAGGGAAGTCTTGCTACAGCTATACAGGGTATTGGTGAGGCCACACCTGGAATACTGCGTACAGTTTTGGTTTCCATATTTACAAAAGGATATACTTGCTTTGGAGTCAGTTCAGAGAAGGTTCACTAGGTTGATTCCGGGGATGAGGGAGTTGACTTATGAGGAAAGATTGAGTAGGTTGGGCCTCTACTCATTGGAATTCAGAAGAATGAGAGGTGATCTTATCGAAACGTATAAGATAATGAGGGGGCTTGACAAGATGGATGCAGAGAGGATGTTTCCACTGATGGGGAAAGACTAGAACTGGACGACATTATCTTAGAATAAGGGGCGCCCATTTAAAACTGAGATGAGGAGAAATTTGTTCTCTCAGCGGGTTGTAAATCTGTGGAATTTGCTGCCTCAGAGAGCTGTGGAAGCTGGGACATTGACTAAATTTAAGGCAGGAATAGACAGTTTCTTAAACGATAAGGGGATAAGGGGTTATGGGGAGCGGGCAGGGAAGTGGAGCTGAGTCCATGATCAGATCAGCCATGATCTAACTGAATGGCGGAGCAGGTTCGAGGGGCCATGTAGCCTACTCCTGCTCCTATTTCTTATGTTCTTATGTTCTTATGATATGGGCCAAAGGTGGGGAGATGGAGTTAGGTTGTAGTTCAGCCACAATCTCATTGAATGGGGGAACAGGCTCGAGGGGCTGAATGGCTATTCCTATGACCATTGGTGGCTGTGCCTTCTGTTGCCTGGGCCCCAAGCTCTGAACTCCCTGCCTAAACCTCTCCGCCTCTCTTTTCTCCTTCAAGATGCTTCTTAAAACCTACCTCTTTGACCAAGCTTTTGGTCACCTGCCCTAATTTTTCCTTGTGTGTCTCGGTGTCAATTTTTTTTGTCGCATAATACTCCTGTGGAGCACCTTGGGATGTTTCACTATGTTAAAGGTGCTATATAAATAAAGTTGTTGTTGTTGTCAGGTAGCTAATTAAAGGAATCTCCTCCCTCTATTATCAATGAGAGCAATTGTCACCCTGCAGTTCTTGAAGGGGTTTCTCAAAGTTATACTGGTGTATTTTTTTATTCGTTCCTGGGATGTGGGCGTCGTTGGCAAGGCCAGCATTTATTGCCCATCCCTAATTGCCCTTGGGAAGGTGGTGGTGATCCGCCTTCTTGAACTGCTGCAGTCCCGTGTGGTGAAGGTGCTCTCACAATGCTGTCAGGGAGGGAGTTCCAGGATTTTGAACCAGCGACAATGAAGGACCGATGATATATTTTCAAGTCAGGATGGTGAGTGACTTGGAGGGGAACTTGCAAGTGATGGTGTTCCCATGTGCCTGCTCCCCTTGTCCTTCTAGGTGGTAGACATCACGGGTTTGGGAGGTGATGCTGAAGAAGCCTTGGCGAGTTGCTGCAGTGCATCTTGTAGATGGTACACACTGCAGCCACGGTACATCGGTGATGGAGAGAGTGAATGTTCAAGGTGATGGATGGCATGCTGATCAAGCGGCTGCTTTGTCCTGGATGGTGTCGAACTTCTTGAGTGTTGTTGCAGCTGCACACATCCAGGCAGGTGGAGAGTATTCCATCACACTCCTGACTTGTGCCTTGTAGATGGTGGAAAGGCTTTGGGGAGTCAGGAGGAGAGACACTCACCGCAGAATACCCAGCCTCTGACCCGCTCTTGTAGCCACAAGTATTTATGTGGCTGGCCCAGTTAAGTTTATGGTCAATGCTGATCCCCACAATGTTGATGGTGGGGGATTCGGCGATGGTAATGCCGTTGAATGTCAAGAGGCGGTGGTTAGACTCTCGCTTTTTGGAGATGGATATTGCCTGGCACTTGTGTGGCGTGAATGTTAATTGCTACTTATCAGCCCAAGCCAGTATGTTGTCCAGGTCTTGCTGCATGTGGCCATCGACTGTTTCATTTGAATCCATTCAGGAACGAGCGAGAGCAACGCCATAGAATCATAGAAAAAAGACAATCAAGAAGGAGGCCATTTGGCCCATCGTGTCCGCGCCGGCCGACAAAGAGCCATCCATCCTAATCCCACCTACCAGCACTATGTCCATAGCCTTGTAGGTTACGGCTCTTCAAGTGCACATCCAAGTACTTTTTAAATGTGGTGAGGGTTTCTCCCTCTACCACCCTTTCAGGCCATGAGTTCCAGACCCCCACTACCCTCTGGGTGAATAAATGTTTCCTCAAATCCCCTCTAAATCTCCCCCCAATTACTTTAAATCTATGCTTCCTGGTTATTGACCCCTCTGCTAAGGGAAATAGGTCCTTCCTATCCACTCCATTCAGGCCCCTCATAATTTTATATTCCTCCTCTGTTCCAAGGAAAACAACCCCAGCCTATCCAATCATTCTTCATAGGTAAAGTTTTCCAGTCCTGGCAACATCCTCGTAAATCTCCTCTGCACCCTTTCTAATGCAATCACATCTTTCCTATAATGTGGTGACCAGAACTGCACGCAGTACTCTAGCTGTGACCTAACGAGTGTTTTATTCAGTTCAAGCATAACCTCCCTGCTCTTGTATTTCATGCCTCAGCTAATAAAGGCAAGTATTCCGTATGTCTTCTTAACCACCTTATCTACCTGGCCTGCTACCTTCAGGGATCTGTGGACCTGCACTCCAAGGTTCCTTTGTTCCTCTACACTTCTCAGTATCCTCCCATTTATTGTGTATTCCCTTGCCTTGTTGCCCCTACCCAAATGCATTACCTCACACTTCTCCGGGTTCAATTCAATTTGGCACTTTTCTGCCCACCTGATCGATATCTTCCTGCAGTCTACAGCTTTCCTCCTCAGCTTTCCTCCTCACTGTCAACCACATGGACAATCTTTGTATCATCTGCGAATTTCTTTATCTTGACACAACAGGTTTTATGTGAAGAAACCACAACCAGCAAAAAGAACGAGGTGACTCATCGCAACAGTATAGTTTTACCTAACTGAAATAATTTGGATTTATCTTCCAGCTTGGACATACATATGAAACGATCAGTCTGACGGATTTAAACGCAGAGTCAAGTAGGCCTTTGACGAGAGAACAATCATCCCTTTATGCAACTATAAAATAGAGCTTATTACCGTATCAATTTGCTGGAGTGGTAAAGTCACCCAGTATGTTCATGTCAGGAGAACACTTTCACGAAAGAACTCTGGGCCCTAGCATGCCTTAATTCCCAGCTTTCTGCAGAACCCTGTTGTTCCTCTCTTGCAACATTGATGTTGACAATTAACAAAGTCCCCTTGGCCATGATTCTAATCGATCTGCTGGACGGATGTGTCTGGGACGCCCTCCCTCCGATTTTATTCACCATTTGAAATAGATTGGGATGTAAAGCGCGGGTTTGACCCAAAGGTTGCCATGTTCCCGCCAGGCGGAGAGGGTTAGAATCGGGGCTGTGTCTGTTCTCCATGGTCTACAGATTTCATGGTATTCAAAGCTATCTTCTTTTTAATTATTGTTTGCCAAATTCCTGTCATAACAATGTAAGAAATGGATGCAGGAGTCGGCCATTCGGTCCCTCCATCCTGCTCCGCCATTCAATAAGATCATGGCTGATCTTCGACCTCAACTCCATTTTCCTTGCCTGATCTCCATATCCCACAATTCCCCTAGAGTCCAAAAATCTATCTATCTCAGCCTTGAATATAAATGTCTGAGCCTCCACAGCCCTCTGTGGTAGAGAATTCCAAAGATTCACCACCCTGAGTGAAGAAATTCCTCCTCATCTCAGTCCTAAATGGCTGACCCCTTATTCTGAGTCTGCGACCCCTGGTTCTACACCTTCCAGCCAGGGGAAACAATCTCTCAGCATCTACCCTGTCAATCACCCTCAGAATCTTTTCTTTTTTATTATTCAATCCGGGATGTGGGCGTCACTGCCAAGGCCAGTATTTATTGCCCATCCCTAATCACCCTTGAGAAAGTGGTGGTGAGCCGCGTTCTTGAGCCGCTGCAGTCCCGTGTGGTGAAGGTATTCCCACAGTGCTGTTTGGGAGTGAGTTCCATGATTTTTGATCCAGCGATGATGAAGGAACGGCCAATATATTTCCAAGTCGGGATGGTGCCTGACTTGGAGGAGAACTTGCAGGTTATGATATTCCCATGCGCCTGCTGCCCTGTATGTTTCAATGAGATCTCCTCTTATTCTTCTAAACACCTGAGAGCATAGGCCTAATCTACTCAATCTCTCCTCATAGGACAACCCTTTCAGAAGGTTGTGGGTTCAAGTCCCTCTCCAGGGACTTGAGCACAAAAATAATCTAGGCTGACACTCCAGTGCAGTGCTGAATCTCCACTGCACTGTCGGAGGTGCCATCTTTCAGATGAGACGTTAAACCGAGGCACCGTCTGCTCTCTCAAGTGGACGTAAAAGATCCCATAACACTATTTCGAAGAAGAGCAGGAAAGTTATCCCCGGTGTCCTGGCCAATATTTACCCTTGAATAAACATAACAGAAAAACAGATTATCATTATTACATTGCTGTTTGTGGGAGCTTGCTGTGCGCAAATTGGCTGATGTTTTTCCTACATTACAATAGTGCCTACAGTCCAAAAGTACCTCATTGCCTGTAAAGCAGTTTGAGACGTCTGGTTGTCATGAAAGGCGCTATATAAATGCAAGTGGACCTCTCTCACTCCCTTCATCTTATTAAATGGCGGAGCAGGCTCAAGAGGCCATATGGCCTACTCCTGCTCCTATGTCTTATGTTCTTGTATAGTGTGGTGCATTTTTCATGAGAGGGTTTTGACGAATTTGGAGGCTACTCAGCATTTTCATATGTGTATCTTTTTCAATTTAGTATGAAAATAGAAATGGGACAAAGTATAGCACATGCTGTATTATATAGTTACTGATATTCACGACTGTAAATAAATACAAAGAATGCCCTGTGGTGATATGTTTCTGGCTATTTCTCAATACCAAGTTACAGTTGAAGTTGGGATTGCAACTCTCTTGGAACACTCACCATTCTTGAATGGGGACGAGATGATCCATTGTCTCGGCCAATGCAGATCGCAGGCAGGCAGCACTCATAGAATCAGAGATGTTTGCGGCACAGAAGGAGGCCACTCAGCCCATCGTGTCCCCGCCGGCCAATAAAGATCTACCCAGCCTAATCCCACTTTCCAGCTCTTGGTCCATAGCCCTGTAGGTTACGGCACTTTAAGTGCACATCCAAGTACTTTCTAAATGTGATGAGAGTTTCTGCCTCTACCACCCTTTCAGGCAGTTAGATTCACTTAAATTGCTTTAATATTAAACTGTGCTTTTCTGCCCTTCTCCCTATTTCTATGGACAAAACTCAAAACATTAGTAAGGCCACAGCTAGAGTACTGCGTGCAGTTCTGGTCACCACATTACAGGAAAGATGTGATTGCACCAGAGAGGGTACAAAGGTGTAACCAATTCTTAAGCAAGTGCAGGGGCAGTGAAAGTGGGGAGGAAAGAACAAAAGGTCTGTGATAGGGAGGGAGGCAGGAGAGATTTGAGAAACAAAAGGGATAATGGGCAGAAATGAGATAGTAATGGCACAAGTTAAGAAACAAAAGATGAGTCTAGAGAGGGTGTGAATGGCAGAATAATTACCAGCTGCCATGGGAAACAGAGAATAAATAAATAAAAAAGGGGGGCTTGTAAAAAAAGGGAGGAAATGGAGGGAAACATGGGCAGAGGTTCTGGTCTGAAATTGGTGAACTTGATGTTGAGTCCAGAAGGCTGTAAAGTGCCTAAACGAAATATGAGGTACTGTTCCTCGAGATTGCGTTAAGTTTCATTGGAACCATGCAAGAGGCCGAGGACGGAGTGGTCGGAGTGTGAGTGGAGCAGGGAATTAAAGTGACAGGTGACCGGAAGCTCAGGGTCACACTTACAAACTGAGCAGAGGTGTTCGGCAAAGTGCTCACCCAATCTGTGTTTGGTCTCCCCAATGTAGAGGAGACCACATCGTGAGCAGCGAATACAGAATACTACAGTATACAAAGATCTGGGTGGTTGATTTTTGAAGCAGGATTTTGTAAAGAGACGTTCTGATGCTGATGGAGGAAGAATTGACCACGGGCAACATTGGTGCCTTTAGAAACATGAGCAAGATGGACATTGAAGATTGTGGCTGAACATGTCCTACCTCTTCAGCATCACTCTCGTGTCTCTTGTATAGTCCTGCTAATAAGCTGTCATGAACTACATGTCATCTGAAGGGCAGTCCTGATCATCTCTGATGAGCTGAAATAAAAAATTGGAAGAGGTCAAAGGTAGAACATTTCTTAAGTTTGATGTCACGCACCCGCACTATTCCAACAACAACTACAACTTTTATTTATATAGCGCCTTTAACATAGTAAAACATCCCAACATGCTTCACAGCAGTGTAATGAGCCAAAACAGGTAAATTAGACACCGACCACGTTAGAAGAAATTATGGCTGGGTGTTGTCAGCGTACATGTGGAAACTGACTTCATGATATTGCATGATATCACCAAGGGGCAGCATCTGGATGAGACATAAGAAGGGGCCAAGGAGGTAACGATGTAGGAGTGGGAAGAGAAGCCATTGCGGGTGATTATCTGGCTACAATTAGATCGATAAGAATGGAACCAGGCGAGTGTAGTCCCACCGAGCTAGACGATGGTGGAGAGGCGTTGAGAAGGATAGAGTGGTCAACCGTGTCAAAAGGCTGCAGACAGGTCCAGAAGGACGAGGAGGGATAGTTTGCCTTTGTCACAGTCACAAAGGATGTCAGTTGTGACTTTGATGAGAGCAGTTTCCGTACTGTGGCAGGGGCGGAAACCAGATTGAAGGGATTCAAACATGGAGTTGCGGGAAAGATGATCATGGATTTGGGAGGCAAGAACTTGTTCGTGGACTTTGGCAGGAAAGGGAGGTGGGAGATGGGGTGATAGCTAGCAAGCACAGTGGGGCCAAGGGTTGTTTTTTTGAGGAGAGGGATGATGACGGCAGATTTGAAGGAGACGGGAACAGTACCCGAGGAGAGAGAACCGTTAACAATGTCAGCGAACATGGGAGCCAGAAAAGTTAGTTGGGTGGTCAGCAGTTTAGTGGGAATAGGGTTCAGGGAGCAGGAAGTGGGTCTCATGGACAAGATGAGCGTGGAGAGGTCAAGAGGGAAAATCAGAGAGAAACTGAAAACTATTCCAGCAGCAACCACAGGAAAACCATGTGCAGTGAGAGCATTCAGGGGCTGATATCTAGAGGTTGCTCATGGACCGTCAGAGTTAGTGTTGCACCTTTCCAGGATCAGCTCCTCTGATGAGGATGTTTTGGGCTCTTGTGCTGATCTCTGTGAGTGTGCAGAATGTCCCTGATACCTGGCCAGCACTGGGTCCATGAACTAATTGGTCAATGAAGGTGTCAGTCAGTCTCACAGGCCGATTCAAACCAAGCAAGGAACTACTTACCCCAAAGAGCGATCTCCAGCACTTGTTATTCATCTTAATGTCAGTGTCACAGTGTCAACTCGTGGCTCAGTGGGTAGCAAACAAGCCTGAGTCAGAAGGTTGTGGGTTCAAGTCCCTCTCCAGGGACTTTAGCACAAAAATCTCGGCTGACACTCCCAGTGCAGTGCTGAGTGAGTGCTGCACTGTTGGAGGGGCAGTGCTGAGGGATGGCCGCACTGTTGGAGGGGCAGTACTGAGGGAGCGCCGCACTGTTGGAGGGGCAGTACTGAGGGGACATCGCACTGTCAGAGGGGCAGTACTGAGGGAGCCTCCGCTGCACTGTCGGAGGGGCAGTATTGAGGGAGCGCCGGCCGCACTGTCAGAGGGGCTGTATTGAGGGAGCATTGCACTGTCGGAGGTGCCGCCTTTCGGATGAGACGTTAAACCCCATCTGCTCTCTCAGGTGGACGTAAAAGATCCCACGGCCACTATTGGAAGAAAAGCAGGGCAGTTCTTCCCGGTGTCCTGGGGCCAATATTTATCCCTCAACCAACATCACTAAAACAGATTATCTGGTCATTATCACATTGCTGTTTGTGGGAGCTTGCTGTGCGAAAATTGGCTGTTGTGTTTCCCACAGTGACCATACCCCAAAAGTACTTCAGTGGCTGTAAAGTGCTTTGGTACATCCGGTGGTCGTGAACGCCGCTATATAAATCCAAGTTTTTCTTTCTTGTTTAGTCTACTCAATCTCTGCTCATTCCAGGAACTGGTCCAGTGAACCTTCGTTGCACTCCCTCCAAGGCAAGTATGTCTTTCCTTAGATAAGGAGACCAGAACTGTGTTCAGTATTTTGATGAAGACTTCCGAATAAGCTCTGCTGAATCAAGAGGAACGCGACTTTCACTGCATGCATTCAAGCGGAACACAAAGGATATCAAGCCAGATCTACGACCACATCCGTGTCTAACCTGCAACGTAATAAGTGTCAGTACGATTTAAGATCTACTCGATGTGAAGTATATTGAGGCGTTTCAGAGAAACATGACCAGAACCTCGTTTAATGCAAATCTTCATTTATTTTTTACTCAGCATCGGTACTGGAATAAATTTCCTCCTGTCACAGGCAGCCCTGGTGATTTGAATGTCTGAGCTGTGTGAGAAAGGAGACTGGCAGTGTGCCAAGTATGCAGTCGGCAATAGCTAAGAAGTTTTGCAGTGACCCTGACACTTCGTTCAACAAAACTATATTTCATGAGGTGCAATTCAGTCGTTATCCCGGGCGGAACAATAAGAATAAAAGAAATAGGAGCAGGAGTCGGCCATTTGGCTTCTCGAGCCTGCTCCGCCATTCAATAAGATTATGGCCGATCTGATCATGGACTCAGCTCCACTTCCCTGCCCACTGCCCATAACCCTTGACTCTCTTATCGTTCAAAATCTGTCTATCTCCACCTTAAATATATTCAATGACTCAGCCTCCACAGCTCTCTGGGGCAGAGAATTCCACAGATTCATGACCCTCTGAGAGAAGAAATTCCTCCTCACCTCCGTCTTAAATGGGCGGCCCCTTATTCTGCCCCACAGTTCTAGATTCCCCCACGAGGGGAGACATCCTCTCCACATCTACCCTGTCAAGCCCCCTCAGAATCTTATGTTTCAAAAGATCACCTCTCATTCTTCTAAACTCCAATGAGTGTAGGCCCAACCTGCTCAACCTTTCTTCATAAGACAACCCCTTCATCTCCAGAATCAACCTCATGAACCTTCTCTGAACTGCCTCCAATGCAAGTATATCCTTCCTTAAATAAGGAGACCAAAACTGTACACAGTACTCTAGGTGTGGTCTCACCAATACCCTGTACAGTTGTAGCAGGACTTCCCTACTTTTATATTCCATCCCCCTTGCAATAAAGGCCAACATTCCAGGAATTAACCTAATGGACCTTCTCTGAACTGCCTCCAATGCAAGTGCTTGAAAGTTTCACAGGGAAGGCAAGTTATTTTATTAAACAGGGGAGGAAAGAGCATGTAATATAACAAGTGCTGAATGTCAGTGGCCTGGTTTTTAGCTCTTCAAATATTGGTTTCAAAGGTGTCGTTTATTTGTGGTCAGAGGCACACCAGAAGAATACGCCTCTGACCCGAAAACAAAATCCGAAAGTACCTGGTGTCTCCGGAACGGGTCCTGGGCCTATAGACAAACGTCTGTGGAAAGGCTCAGTGATCCCAGGGTCGCAGGAGGTTCAGAAGCGTCCTGGGCCCACGTGTATCAGGCCAACCAATTAGAAAGGAGGATTCCTCATAAGCTTATGTGGACTCCATTTATGAATAGAATCCCCATAAACTTATGAGAAATTCTGCGGTGGGAAAAGGTTTGTGTTTGCAGCCGCAAAGTTCACCAGCTGGGCCCTGAGTGTGGGGCGGAGCGCTAAGAGAGGCGGTCCACATCTCTCTTAGGACGCTAGGCCGGCTGAGCATGGGAAAATCCCCAGGTAAAGAGCCGGCCTCGGAGCACCTTCAGAGAGGCTTCGGTGGAACAAAAGAAAATCAGCAAAACCCACCAAAAACATTCCCAATACCTCACTGACGCCTCATCCACCTGAGTCCCAAAAATAAAAATATAAAGAACACTCACACTTACCTCAGGGCGACATTCCTTCCCTCACTGCGGCCACTGCAGCTCGGACCTCCCGCTTTCACAGGCGGTCCCAGCAGGGTGCGCTGCGGGGCGCGATGGATCGGGCATGGACCAAATATCGAGCCGGTGTCACAACCTGGGACACTGTACCCTGGCTCACCTCTCCCGGGCAGTGCTGCTCCCTGTCCCCGCACCCGGCACACCGGCTCACCTCTCCCGGGCAATACTGCTCTCCGCCCCACTAAACCCGGCACACCGGCTCACCTCTCCCGGGCAGTACTGCTCCCCGCCTTCACTAAACCCGGCACACCGGCTCACCTCTCCCGTGCAGTACTGCACCCCGCCCCTGCACCCGGCACACCGGCTCACCTCTCCCGGGCAGTACTGCTCCCCGCCTTCACTAAACCCGGCACACCGGCTCACCTCTCCCGTGCAGTACTGCACCCCGCCCCTGCACCCGGCACACCGGCTCATCTCTCCCGGGCAGTACTGCTCCTTCCCCCACTAAACCCGACACACCGGCTCACCTCTCCCGGGCAGTACTGCTCCTTCCCGCACTAAACCCGACACACCGGCTCACCTCTCCCGGGCAGTACTGCTCCCCGCTCCCACACCTGGCACACCTCTCCCGGGCAGTACTGCTCTCCACCCCCACTAAACCCGGCACACCGGTTCACCTCTCCCGGGCAGTACTGCTCTCCGCCCCCACTAAACCCGGCACACCGGTTCACCTCTCCCGGGCAGTACTGCTCCCCGCCTCCACTAAACCCGGCACACCGGCTCACCTCTCCCGGGCAGTACTGCTCCCCACCACCACTAAACCCGGCACCCAATGTGCCGACAGGGTGCTGGAAGCTGCTCACCCGCCCAGGAATGATTTCCACTGCCATTGCCGACCCTTGGGGGACTAACAGGGACGGCAATGGACTGAAAATCCAGCCCGCGTCTTGAAAGGAAAAATATGCCCTGCAAAAAAATTACTAGTTTTAATTCGATAAGCAGCGCTTCGATTTCAAAATTCTCATCCTGGTTTTCGAATCCCTCCATGGCCCGCGCCCCCTCCCTATCTCTATAACCTCCTCACGCCCCTACAATTCTCATCCTCCTGTTCAAATCCCTCCATGGCCCGCGCCCCCTCCCTATCTATAACCTCCTCCAGCCCTACAATTCTCATCCTCCTGTTCAAATCCCTCCATGGCCCGCGCCCCCTCCCTATCTATAACCTCCTCCAGCCCTACAATTCTCATCCTCCTGTTCAAATCCCTCCATGGCCCGCGCCCCCTCTCTATCTCTGTAACCTCCTCCAGCCCTACAACCGCCGCCCCCCCCCCCCCCCCCGAGATGTCTGCACTCCTCAAATTCTGCCCTCTTGAGCATCCCTGATTATAATTGCTCAACCATCGGTGGCCGTACCTTCCACTGCCTGGGCCCCAAGCTCTGAAACTCCCTGCCTAAACCTCTCCACCTCTCTTTCCTCCTTCAAGATGCTCATTAAAACCTACCTCTTCGACCAATCTTTTGGTCACCTGCGTTAATTTCTCCTCATGTGGCTCAGTGTCAAATTTTTTATATCTCATATTATTCCTGTGAAGCGCCTCGGAACGTTTCACTACGTTAAAGGCGCTATATAAATACAAGTTGCTGTTGTTGTTGATAAAATATAAAATAGCAGTTTAATTTCTGTTTCTGCATCAACTATGTTGGACTGACACCATGTCCAGTTACTTGCTGATGGACAGGATGTGGGTGAGATATAGCTGCAACTCAGGCAGACCAAATTTCCATCATTAAAACCACTTCTGTTCCGATTTTTATGTCTAACTGCTTCTGTATCACAGCAGAATTGAACATTGTTGTAGAGAGTCGAAAAATATATATAGACTTAGGCATTAGGCACCTGCTGGATATTTAGAACTCACATAAGCTTAAATGGACACACACATAAAGTGGCTGCCCAGGCATTATGGGAAATCAGGTAGTCAAACTGTGAACTGTTGAACGTTCACTGACCGAGCAATAACCCTGTGAGGCCCACTGTAGGAATGCCTGGGAAGACAGAGATAAGAAGGAAACCATCTCCTGTGAACAAGGCCATGAAACCAATTATTTCAGGAAGAAAGATAAGAGGGAAACCATTTGCTGTAAACAAGGCTATATACCAATTATTTCTCCCAGATGAAAGAACTAGGGAGAGAACCTATAAAGCCATCAATCAGCACTAGCTGATAAAAGACGAACACATGGTTCCTGAGACATAAGGGGAATTCTATTGGGTTAAAATAACCTATATGTAATCTATAATCATTGTGATTGGCTTGTGTCCAGCCGTGATGGGCTGTGTAGCTGCAGTAAACTGTTTTGTAACTGTTGTGAAACATATAAAGGTACATGTAACTCTTTGTTCTGTGAAGAGAAACCTGGATACGGTCCTGAGTTTTTCCTTCCCGCTGAGCGTAATAAAAGCTGCTTCAGCATTGGAACCGACCCTGAGTGTTGAGTGATTCTTCTAAGAAAACACTAACGCTAACAATGGCGTAGTCGGCAGGATTTCCCGGAGTCGCTGGACGCCCTTGGAAAAAAAAAAACCCGGGTGAGTATAAAAAACAATTTTTAAGTATAAAGGGTGCGGAAGGTGGAAGCTGGTTGATCGACATGAGGAGACGGTCTAATATCTCAAACGCCTAGCCTGAGCCTGAATTAAGAGGACTTTTGTCCCACGTGATGGCCAGGAACCAAGTAGGCGTAGGGAACACACTTAGACCGTGGGATCGTGATACCGAGAGACATCTTCCGGACTCAGTAGTGTAATTTGAAATACCCCGGGATAGAACCAAGCGGTGTACAGCGGCTAACGGAATCCAAACCTGTGAACAGGGTCGGTCCAACAGGCTGAGCAGTGGTAGGTAGTCGTTAAGGATACGTAGAGCACTGCGGGAATTGCTTAAACGCGTTTTTAAGAATTATATAAGTTTGTGCAACAGCAGAACTTGTGACCTGACAGTAGCCAAGAGACAGTTTACTACAAGTCGCGCTAGAAAGAAAGCGGACCTCTGAGAGTAGATTCCTAACGGTAGTAGTCCTACCCAGGAATGGCCATGAAAACAAGTAAACTCGAGTGGGGACCAGAAGGGTCGCTTACCCGCCACCTGGCGGAAAAACAAAAGAAGCTAATTGAAAAAATGATTAAAGCAGGGTGGAATCCTCAGGAATTAGTTATGTGAGGAATTATTTAGATAAAACTACGAATTCCCTGAAAGGTCATGGATCCAAAAATAGAGCCGGCCAAAACAAGAAGAGAGATTGTTGTAAATGTCTGATCGTTGAGTGAGAAGTGTCTGTGTGATTTTTGACTGCAGAATGAATTTTTTATGTTTTCATGTTCCGAAAGCCTGGTTGGAAGAGGAATGCAAGTGTCTGTTTATTTTAGAAACAGAGTGAAAGTCTTTTTTTAAACCCTTTGTAATGTTGTCCTGTATGTGGGAAGTTTTAAGACATTTAAGTTAGAAACGCAGGTGTGGATTTATTCGGATGATAAGTTACGGAGCTAGGAAAATAAACAAATAAAGAATAGGTTTGTTGAGCAAAATATTTATTTGACATGCTCACTTACTTGCCGAAAGAAAACATGCAATGATTGATTGGGTTGAAAGACATAAATTTGGTCTCGGAATGAGATAAAGAATGCTTACAAAAAAGAGAGCTTCTAAAAAAAAAAGTTTTAAATAAAGATTGAAATTACAAAGTTTGAATTGGGATTTTGAGATATTCAGAGAAGGCACAGGAAATACTGAGGTGGATTTAAAAAAAAAAAGATTAAATTAAATCTGATCAGGTCAAACTCCTGGGCAAGTGGCGAGCTATCTGCGAAGGTGTAAAAGGAACTTTTGGAAAATGTTAAAAAACAGCAAGCTTTAGTAACGACTTTGAAACTGGAGCATTTTGAGATAACGAAAAAGCACTCAAACTCTCAAAGATGGACTACATTCCAGTTATGGAGAAAAAGAAAAAGATAAAGACGCCACTTTGAAAGTAAACAAATGATTTTAAATTAACAACTTTATGGAGTTACGAACCCTCCGTGTAAAATACAAAACCTAATTTGAAGAAAGAAAAAAAAGATGTAACAGACTAAATGGAAAAAGACATAACTTACTAAATACTAGTTGATGTTTGCTGTGAAAAAGATATTGGTTTAATTAGAAGAAAAAAAAAATTGGAATAAGTAAAAAACACTCTACATGGATTCGAATTTTCAATTATGAAAAAGTTTCAATGCAGTTTGAAAAGATTTCCAAAATGTCCCGAACAGTCTAAACAAGCAGGAGGGTTTTGAAGATAACGAGGAGAAAGAGAGAAATAAAAAAAAACAGAATTGAATTTCAGTAAACAAAATTGCTATTGTATGTGTGGTCTTGTTTTAAAACAATTTAAAAAAAAAAATTCTTTGGCAAGTACTTGAATTAGAAGTTAAGAAAACATTGGAGTTTACTCTAATGATTTATGCTGTTTAACGGATTCCTAATTTCGAAGCCAGTTTTGAAGGCACAAAGACTTTTTTTTTCCAGATGATTACGTGAAGTCACGTAATGACATCAGGTCTTCTTACAAACCTGGAAAGGAGTTAACCCTTTCCATTGACAGCCGTTTTATACTGAACATTATTAATTTGGATTTCTTAATAGGGAAAAAAAAAGACTCACCTAACAGAGGAAACAAAAATAAAAACAGAACTAGCTTATGTAATAATACTTGCCTGATACAATAAAGAAATAGATATTCAATAAAACAAATTGAAGAGTTAAAAGCTAAGATAAACAGGCTGGAAGAGATAACGGGACTAGACGGATAGTGCAGTGCGCAGCCATAGCACCATCACCTCTGGCAATAGAGCCAATGTACCCCACGGTGGGTAGGTGTAGTCCACAAACCCAACCTAACGGTAAAGCAGACAGCGATGTTTGGAGGAATAGCTTTGGCCTTGGTCATAGGAGTTTGGGTAATATTTAAGTGGGTAAAGACACGGGCGCACGCCCTACAGATTCAGCTCGAAATGGTTCGATTATAACCTTGTGCTTCTGATTTTGCAGGGTGACAGGGACTCTCGTAGAGCAAAAAACTTAACCCCTGGTGACGACCAGGCCGTCTGTTTAAAATTACAGATAATACTTACCGGAATGGGAATACGAACGGCGCTACTCGTAATCTGGATAGCCCTGCGACATGCACGTACCCTGGGCAACACCGACGGACAGCAGAGCACGCTGGAAATAAACAACTATATGAACTATGGAGTCTTGTTTAATTTAACGGACGGAATGTGCATCCCAGCAGCCAAGGACTGGAGCAAGGACAGGACTTATTTTAATGCATGGTTACAAGTGAATCCTAATAAGAATCCTAATAAGAATAAGAGTATGTGTACAGTGCTCCACGGGTATAAGGAGCAGATGCATTAAACGGAGGGATGTCAAAGGGCCTGATGAATGTACTTTCGGCATAATTTGCGCGCCTCCGGGACAATCCCAGCAATCAGTCATCCGCAAGAAGGGAATGGGGCTGTGTGGGTATTACGAGGAGGCGGGGGCGGCTGCAATATAATTGTATGTATGTTTCTCACCCCCTCCGACACCGCGCCCCATAAGAATCACTACATTGCCCGAAGAACTGCCTTGTCCCATAACTACTAAGGGACCAGAAAATGGGATTGCAATGTACAACGAAGGGGAATTATTGTATGATAATGTTAAACATGAAATTGTGCCTGTTCTGATCAATATTTCAGGCATCCAGATGCCGGAATATTGTACCGAACAGTCAAGGAAGATGTACAATGTATTAAGTAAAGTCGTAATGCAGCAGGCTGCCGATGCCATGGGTGCCAGTAAGTTCCGGGGACAGGGGTTAGCACCCAGGGTGAAGAGGGAAATAGTAAATGATGTTGCTACCGTTTTCAATACAGGAACCTCCGTAGTGAACTCGATAGACATACAAGGGCTAAATGAGAGGGTAGAACAGCTTAAAGGGGTGATGAAGGGGTTATTGGAGAGGGTGGAGCAAAACCAGGAAGACCAGGCCAACCTAGGAAAGGAGGGTGCCGAAATCCAGTTGGATGGCATCTCAGTCCTGGAAGCTCACGCTAAAACCATCAATCACCTCATTGATAGAGAACAAGAAGATACAATAAAGCAAAGACAGGGGCAACTCTGTCATGCTCATGGTCTGTGGATGGTGGGACAGATCCGCCACAACCTCGACCAGATCCAACGCGGGGAAGTACCCGATTGGATAGACAGTTCACATTTAGCTCAGTTGGCGAACCAAAGGGGGACACTGGATAATTGTACTCTGAAGGGACTGACCCGAGTATACCCCGCAATTCCAGATTGCCAGATGGGTAGGACTACCGGGATAGGGATAGTCCTGTTGATCCCTATAGCAACGCCGGACTCAGGGCCGTTCCCCTTATACCAACTAGAGAATATCGGAGTAATACGGGAAAATGTCTCCATACGCTACTACCTGACCACCACCTCTGCCGTTCGTCGAAACAACATACTTACTGGGATTTCCCTAGCAGATTGCAAGCAAAGGGGGGGAAATCACAGTATGCCCTCACCCGGTGGGCCGAGGTGAACTAGACGAGTGCGGGTTTAACCGAACCAACGGGTGTGTACTAGAAATAGTGCCCGCACACATGCACTTCGCGAGGGCAGGCTATGGAGGGAGGGGAAGATACTGCGTCTCTACTACTGAGAGTTCATACCAGTATAATGACCTGCATTGCCCTATACCGCAGCCAAACTTTTGCTTTACACCACTACGACCTGTCGCGATCGGGCAAGCGCATATCACCCAGGTTAGGCGCCGGAAGTCCGAAGTTATTGAAGTAACTGATCAGCTCCATGATCATTTGCAGGATTATGACGAGCCAGAGCAGGTCCCTATCCCACATCTCACGGAGGTATTACGGGAGTTAAGGCTCAGAGTGGGGCAATCCGTAAAACTCTATCACCAGCTACAAACTAAAATCAAAGAACTGGAAGAAGATACCGAGGTAGACTTACAAAGTCAGAGTTGGTGGAGAAAGGTCTGGGACTGGGGAATAAATGTGAACATCCACCCATGGATCCGAATTATTTCACACACACTGGTCGGAATACAATTAATCTTAGCAATAACATGGGGCGTGATGGCCTGCCAGGTATGCAGGCGCCACAAACGGCAGAAACGGACCAATCACCGTTCCCTGGATATTAAACAAGTCTGTTTGATAAGGGGACGGGAGGAGCTAGCCTTTGTTAATTTGATTTGAGCAACCGGAACTCCTGAAACCGCGTGACTGGCCAGCACGTTGAGGCAAGGAATACCGGGCCGTGCACAAATATCAGATAAAGGCAGTATTTCGGTTAAAAGGGGACTAGGGCTAGTCCCTTTACCGAAAGGGGGAATTGTTGTAGAGAGTCGAAAGATATATATAGACTTAGGCATTAGGCACCTGCTGGATATTTAGAACTCACATAAGCTTAAATGGACACACACATAAAATGGCTGCCCAGGCATTATGGGAAATCAGGTAGTCAAACTGTGAACTGTTGAACGTTCACTGACCGAGCAATAACCCTGTGAGGCCCACTGTAGGAATGCCTGGGAAGACAGAGATAAGAAGGAAACCATCTCCTGTGAACAAGGCCATGAAACCAATTATTTCAGGAAGAAAGATAAGAGGGAAACCATTTGCTGTAAACAAGGCTATATACCAATTATTTCTCCCAGATGAAAGAACTAGGGAGAGAACCTATAAAGCCATCAATCAGCCCAAGCTGACAAAAGACGAACACATGGTTCCTGAGACATAAGGGGAATTCTATTGGGTTAAAATAACCTATATGTAATCTATAATCATTGTGATTGGCTTGTGTCCAGCCGTGATGGGCTGTGTAGCTGCAGTAAACTGTTTTGTAACTGTTGTGAAACATATAAAGGTACATGTAACTCTTTGTTCTGTGAAGAGAAACCTGGATACGGTCCTGAGTTTTTCCTTCCCGCTGAGCGTAATAAAAGCTGCTTCAGCATTGGAACCGACCCTGAGTGTTGAGTGATTCTTCTAAGAAAACACTAACGCTAACAACATGTATCAAATGACAATTGTCAAGAGAGTCTCTCGAATCGAGGATGACTTGCTTCCACGCCAAAAAGGGAAGAGTTCGATGAGTTCACAGGTGTTTCAATGAAGGACCTAATATTCCAGGTCCTGAACTCCATGTTGAAGGGTGGAAGATGCCTGCGTGTGGATTTTTTTAACATGTGGTGGCCATTGCACACCAGCCACCACACGGGCTTGACAGAGCGAGGTCTTGGTCCAGTGGCAAGGATTAACCAAGACGACTAGAGACTAGCTCTGCTGCACAGACCTAGTGCGCACACATATTGCAATGTGAGCTGCCCCGGGTAGCTCCTGAGCCCTCGCCACTTCTCGGCCCCGAACTCACACCTCTCCTTCGCCCCGACCTCGCTGCTCCTTCGCCCTGACCTCGCTGCTCCTGCTGTACCTGCCCACGCTCCAATCAGCGACCTGGACCTTGATGACGTCCAATCCAGTCGCTCTCTTCGCTACGTCGTCCCACCGGACTAGCTCGTGCTGCTGCCTGGAGTGGTATGTTCCATTTAAGGCCCCGACCTGCCGCAGATGTTCCCTCGCAGGTCGGGGCCGCCACGCTGTCAAGTGGGTATACATATCAGGAAAGGATGAACAGGCTGGGTCTCTTTACTATTTAAAAAAGAAGTCTGAGGGGTGACTTAATAGGTCTTTAAAATTATAAAAGGTTTTGATAGAGTGGATGCAGAGAGAATGTTTCCACTTGTGGGGAAGAGCAAAACTAGAGACCGTCAATATAAGATAGTCACCAAGAAACCCAATAGGGAATTCAGAATATACTTCTTTACCCAGAGAGTGGTGAGAATGTGGAACTCGCTACCACAGGGAGTGGTTGAAGCAACTAGTAAACTAGTACTAATACGTTTAAGGGATGCTAGACAAGCATATGAGGGAGAAGGGAATAGAGGGTTATGCTGATAGATTTAGATGAGGAAAGACGGGTGAAGGCTCGAGTGGAGCATAAACGCCGGCATGGGCCGCTTGGGCCGATTGGCTTGTTTCCTTGCCATATATCCGATGTAATCCTATGTAATAACATATTGTTAAATTCAACAATTCGAAAAATTGCAGATGCAAGTGAATATGGAGAATGCATCTATGATTCTATTGTGTTCCTAACACAGTTGAGGCTGCACACAGGGAGATTAAAGTAACAGTGACCTCAGTCTTTAATAAGACACTCCAGAGTGAGGAACAGGCCTTAGGGGCCGACTTATATACAGTGCTCCCAAGGGGGGACTTCAGTGGATGAGCTCTCTGGTGGCGGTTCGTGGGAGTGCATGCTTTACAGATACACAACATCACTCCCCGCCAAAATCAAAGTGAAAACTATTTACAAGGTGAGGCGGTTGGGGGCCTTTCTTTCTCTGGTAGACCGCCTCGGTACAAATGTCTGTTCTGGTGTGTTGGCTGTGCCCTCGTTGGGCTGGCGTGTTGTTGGCCCTGCAGGGCTGCTGGGTGAGCCTGGCCTTGCTGGGCTGTTTGGCATGATGGAATCGATTTCCTGGTCCGGCATGGCGTCGTTGATCCTTTGAGTGTGTGTTGTGGGCTCGAAAAAGATGGTGTCTGCTGTGGGTTGTTCAGGGCAGTCTGTGAACCGCAGCCTCGTTTGGTCCAGGTGCTTTCTGCAAATTTGTCCATGTCTAGTTTGACTACAAACACCCTATTCCCTTCTTTAGCTATCACCTTGCCCACGATCCACTTGGGACCATGTCCATAGTTTAGCACATACACAGGGTCATTCAGATCAATTTCCTGTGACACAGTGACGCGACCATCATTTACATTTTGTTGCTGCCACCTGCTCTCTACCCATGCAGGTTGGGGTGAACCAGCGAGAGTCTGGTTTTAAGTGTCCTTTTCATGAGTAGCTCAGCCGGGGGCACCCCTGTGAATGAATGGGGTCTCGTGCGGTAGCTGAGCAGTACTCGGGACAGGCGGGTTTGGAGTGAGCCTTGTGTGACTCATTTAAGGCTCTGTTTGATGGTTTATACTGCCCGCTCTGCCTTCCCATTGGAGGCTAGTTTAAATGGGGGCGAGGTGACATGTTTGATCCCATTGCGGGTCATGAATTGTTTATTTCGGCACTGGTGAAACATGGCCCGTTGTCACTGACCAGTATGTCAGGCAGGCCGTGGGTGGCAAACATGGCCCTCAGGCTTTCAATGGTGGTGGTGGCGGTGCTTCCCGACATTATTTCACATTCAATCCATTTTGAAAAAGCATCCATCACCACCAGGAACATTTTACCGAGAAACGGGCCCGCATAGTCGACATGGATTCGTGTCCGTGGTCTGGAGGGCCAGGACCACAAACTTAGTGGTGCCTCTCTGGGCGCGTTGCTCAACTGAGCACACACGCTGCATTGCCGTACACAGGACTCTAAGTCAGAATCGATACAGGGCCACCACACATGGGATCTGGCTATCGCTTTCATCATTACTATACCCAGGTGTGTGCTGTGGAGATCTGAGTTGAACGTCTCCCTGCCCTTTTTTGGTAGCATTACGCGGTTACCCCACAACAGGCAGTCTGCCTGAATGGACAGCTTCGCCACTGGAACGGCTTGATTAGCTCTTGCATTTCAACGGGAATGCTGGTCCAACTCCCATGCAGTACACAGTTTTTTTACGAGGGATAGCAGAAGATCTTGGCTGGTCCAAGTCCTAATCTGGCGGGCCGTGACAGGTGATTTATCATTTTCAAACGCTTCCATGACCATCAACAATTCTGCAGGCTGCGCCATCATCAACAAATTTGCAGGCTGCGCCATTTCCACCACCTGGTGGGCAATGGTAGCCGACTGAGAGCATCCGCACAGTCTCGGTGCCTGGCCTGTGATGGATGGTATAGTTATACGCTGATAGCGCAAGTGCCCACCTTTGTATGCGGGCTGAGGCATTAGTATTTATCCCCTTTGATTTCAGTGAACAGGGATATGAGGGGCTTGTGATCGGTTTCCAACTCAAATTTGAGGCCAAACAGGTACTGATGCATTTTCTTTACCCCGAACACACAACCTAATGCCTCTTTCTCAATCATGCTGTAGGCCCTCTCGGCCTCAGACAAGCTCCTGGAAGCATAGGCGACAGGTTGCAACTTCCCCGCAATGTTAGCTTGTTGTAATACACACCCGACTCGGTACGACGATGCGTCACATGCTAGCACAAGTCTTTTACATGGATTATACAGTACAAGCAGCTTGTTGGAGCATAAAATGTTTCTGGCTTTCTCAAAAGCAATTACTTGTTTTTTTCCCCATACCCAGTTCTCACCTTTGCGCAATAACACATGTAGGGGCTCTAAGAGGGTGCTTAACCCCGGTAGGAAGTTACCAAAATAGTTCAGGAGTTCCAGGAATGACCGCAGCTCTGTGACATTCTGTGGCCTGGGCGTGTTCCTGATAGCCTCTGTCTTGGCGTCTGTGGGCCGAATATAGTCCGCCGCGAACTTTCTCCCCAAAAACTCCACTTCTGTTGCCATAAAGATGCATTTCGACCTCTTCAGCTGCAGCCCTACGTGATCCAGTCGTTGGAGGACCTCCTCCAGGTTTTGTAGGTGCTCGGCGGTGTCCCGACCCGTGACCAATATGTTGTCCTGAAAGACCATCGTGTGTGGTACCGACTTGAGTAGGCTCTCCATGTTTCTCTGGAGATCGCTGCAGCCGACCAAATTCCAAACGGGCATCTGTTGTCGATGAACAATCCCTTATGCGTGTTGATGCAGGTGAGGCCCTTTGAAGACTCCTCCAGCTCCTGCGTCATGTAGGCCGAAGTCAGGTCGAGCTTGGTGAACGTCTTGCCTCCTGCCAGTGTCGCAAATAGGTCGTCTGCCTTCGGTAGCAGGTATTGGTCCTGTAGCAAGAAACGATGAATAGTTACTTTATAATCGCCGCAAATCCTGATCGTGCCATCACTTTTGAGTACTGGAACAATCGGGCTGGCCCACTTGCTGAATTCCACTGGGGAGATGATGCCCTCGCATTACAGCCTGTATAGCTCGATTTCCACTATCTCCCTCATCATGTGAGGTACCGCTCGCGCCTTGTGGTGAATGGGTCGTGCCTCTGGAACCAAGTGGATCCACACCTTCACCCTGGAAAAGTTTCCAATGCCTGGCTCAAAAAGGGAAGGAAATTTGTTGAGAACCTGGGTACATGAGGCCGCATCGACATGTGATAGCGCTCGGATGTCATTCCAGTTCCAGCGGATTTTGCCCAGCCAGCTCCTTCCAAGCAGTGTAGGGCCATCGCCCGGGATATCCAGAGTGGCAGTTCATGCACCGTGCCCTCGTAGGTGACCTTGACCATGGCGCAGCCCAGGACAGTGATAAGCTCTTTGGTGTACGTTCTCAGTTTTGTGTGGATGGGGCTCAGGGATGGTCTGAATGCCTTGTTGCACCACAGTCTCTCAAACATCTTTTTACTCATGATGGATTGGCTAGCACCAGTGTCCAGTTCCATGGCTATGGGTAAACCATTCAATTTTACGTTTAGCATTACAGGTGGACATTTCGTCGAAAATGTGTGCACCCCATGTACTTCATCATCTGCCTCCTCTCTCTGAGGCTCGAAATTGCTTTGATCCACCATGGACTGATCTTCCTCTGCCACGTGGTGGTTAGCACGTTTTGCAGAGCTTGCAGCTCGTTTGCAAGCTTGTTGGAGGTGTCCCATTGTTCCACAGCTCTTGCAAACATACCCTTTGAAGCGGCATGAATAGGCTGAATGGAAGCCTTCACAATGCCAAACAAGGTGTGAATGCCTTGCATTCATCCTTTGCTGGGGACTCTGAGTCATCTGGGTCACTATAGGCCTGCTGGCAGTTGCAGACTCAAGGTTTCTGCCCTGTACATTTCTGCTCGCGAATACAGTTCCAGTTAATTTATGATCATTGCTAGCACTTGTGTGCTGAGAGATTTGTTTGGTGTTATCACTGGTGGGTATTGATCTGGTAGGGACATCCGATTGATGGTGTCCTTGCAGTCGCCACAGATCCTGACAGAGCTATCCGTTTTTAGGACAGGAACGATGGGGCTCGCCCAGTCACTGAATTCAACAGGCGAGATGATGCCCTCTCCCAACAGACGGTCCAATTCGCTCTTGACTTTTTCCCGCATCACATACGGCACTGCTCTGGCTTTGTGATGCACTGGCCTGGCATCCGGGGTGATGTGTATCACTACTTTAGTACCTTTGAAAGTCCCGATGCCAGGTTGGAATAGTGAATCGAATTGTTGTAGGACTTGTGAGCACGAACATCGCTCCACAGATGACATTGCGTGAACATCCCCCCATTTCCAGTTCATCTCGGCTAACCAGCTCCTCCCCAACAGTGCGGGACCATTGCCCGGGACAATCCAGAACAGCAGCCGATTCATTAACCCATTGTGTGTGACAGCCAACATTTCACTGCCTAGCACCGGAATGATTTCTTTAGTGTAAGTCTGTAATTGTGTCTCAATACGAGCTAATTTGGGTCTACTGGCTTTAAGTGGCCATAGCTTCTCAAATTGCTGAACGCCCATGAGTGACTGGCTGGCCCCAGTGTCCAGCTCCTTGCGTACTGTGATACCATTTAATAAAACCCTCATCATCATTGGTGGCGTTTTGGTATATGAACTGTGAATATTCATCTCATGGACCCGCTGAACCTCGGCATCCATACATTTGCCCCAAAAGTCATCCTGCCTCAAAGAACCCTCTTCTGGTCCATCCGCCTCATATATTAGTCTGGTTTCAGGCTTCCTGCACATTCGAGCTAAGTAGCCACTGAGATTGCAGTTCCTGCAGACAAACTGTTGAAATCTGGAAAATCTAGCTGAATGTTTCCCCCCACACCTGCAGCATGGGTTAAAGTTTCCATTGTTGGGGACAAAGGGACTATGGCCAGGCATTCCACGCTGACTGTCCCTTTGACTGCTCTTAAGTATCCTATTAGTGGGTGTCAATGGCCCCATCCTGGGCCGCATTGTCCACTGTGATGATGTGTGTCATGTATGCAGCATTCAAATCACTGACTCCAGACAGTCTGGTGTTATAGTAACTGCTGTGACCGTGGTCCTTTATTGTGTAATTCCAGAGTGCCCCTCAGGTGTGGTGGGCAGCCTTTTATACTCTGTCTCGCAGATACTAACGGGTCTCCCACTACAGTGCCCCTTGTGGCGCACTATTGTAACTATACATTTAATGTACATGGACAATACATAACATCTCACTCCCCTACCCACCCCGAGTTCCAAAAGCAAATTGCCGGTAACCTCGGCCTTGTTCGTCCTGGTTGATTTGTGAGTGTGAGACCATGACCATCCACTTCCCTCTTCCCCCCCATGTAGAGATTATGCTTGCGATCCGCTGCAAGCATGTGGTATTTGCAATCCTTACATGGGTGATACAAGTACACAAACATAATCTCCAGTAGAAAGCAGGTACACATAGTCAGTACATTTGTATGATACATATAGATGCGTTGAAGAGTTATATCAAAAGATTGCAGGTACACTGAACAGTTATTAAATCCAAGCTCCACTGGGTGAGGTATGGTGACGGCATACTGCTCCTTTTTGCCCGAGGTAATGGGCTGCGCTGAGACAAGGTATCGCATCTAGTGTGTTGCCTCTGTCTCAGAAAATAGTTGCCTTTACGACTTGTCTGCAGCCGCTGAACAATTGCATAAATCACATAAAATCAGAAATCACATTAATCCATTAGTCATGTAAGTCACAGATCCATTAACCCTTTTAACTATGCATTGTGATAGTAACTCTTTTCACCAATCATATCAATCATTTTAATCAAAGTGATCATTTTAACACCAAACTATTAACTCTTGGGTCCTTACAAAAGTCTCTTTGTGGGGACCGCCAACAGTGTAAGGCCCCTTTAAGACTCACGGGTACATTTCCCTTTTAAGATGCCATTTTGTTTTTCCCACGAGGTTTCTACTGGGCGCCGCCATCTTAGGTGCTCTGTTGGTACCTGCCTGCCTCTCGCTGCAGAACTCTGCTGCCACGAGGCTTGCCGCCATCTTGAACTCGCTGTGCTGCTGCCTGCTCTCCCTCTCTCTCTCTCGAAAGCTGCCACACTCTGAACGCATCCGGGAGCCGCAAAGCACCGGCCCCTGCACCGCCGCATCCTCCGGAGCACCCCACGCAGCTGACCTTTTGCCCGGGAGCCGCCACGCACACACACGCCCTCCGGAGCCGACCTCCTCATTGCCGCAGCTGATCCTGGATGAGCCCCGCTCCTCGGAGCACCAGCCCTCACGACGTCGCCGAGCGAGTCCCACTCCCAAAACTGCCGATTCA
Organism: Pristiophorus japonicus; assembly: GCF_044704955.1. NCBI lineage: Eukaryota > Metazoa > Chordata > Chondrichthyes > Pristiophoridae > Pristiophorus > Pristiophorus japonicus. The sequence continues at coordinate 49,578,687 of NC_091995.1, forward strand.
CCGCTCCTCCCGCTGCAAGCCCTGCGAACGGCCGCCTCTGCCTGCGGGCCGACGGTGCCTGCTGGAGCAACCCGTCGAAGCCCTTCTCTCTTCTCCAGCTCGGTCAGCGCTGCTGCTGGTCCCAGCGCCTCTTTCTCACTCTCAGACTTTGCAGGGGAGAGTCGACGGCCACCGCTGCTCTGTCCAACCCCACACACGCTTCCATCCGATCCAAAGGTGGAGGCCTGCTCTGCCTGTGAACACGGGGGACAGCGGTATGTGGAGGAATGAAGTCTTCCCAGCTCCCACGGACCTTCCCCATCCATCTCCTGCCTAGTAGCGTCGGCCCATCGCCTGCAATGATCCACAAAGGTAAACCGTGTGTCTCGCCACTGTGAGATACCTGCACAACCGCTCTGTCAAGAACAAGTATCAGTTTCTTGGTGTAGGTGCGCAGCTTCGCCGTGACCGGGACCAGCTTGGGTCGTGCAGCTAGGTTGATCCACAGTTTATCAAAAGTTTCCTGACTCATCAGCGACTGACCCGACCCCGTGTCCACTTCCATACTCACTGGGACTCTGTTAATCTTGACTGCCATAATCACTGGGGCCGAATCGTCGGTACACGTATACAGTCCAAACGCATCATCTTCTTCTACCCACAACCTTCTGACACAGGCGAGGTGCTACCCACTGAGCCATAGCTTCCTATGTTCTTAAGTTCTTATTATCTAAATATTAGAGCCAGACCTTTCAGGAGTGAAATTAGGAAACACTTCTACACACAAAGGGCAGTAGAAGCTTGGAACTCTCTTCCACACATGGCAATTGGTGCTAGCTCAATTGTTAATTTAAAGTCGGAGATTGCTAATCTTTTGTGAACCAAGAGTATTAAGGGATATAGTGTAAAAGGAGTTCGCAGATCAGCCATGATTACATTGAAGGTACGGAGCAGGCTTGAGGAGTTAAATGGGCCTCCTCCTGTTCCTGTGTAATAGGCTCGAGGGACTGAATGGGCCTCCTCCTGTTCCTGTGTAACAGGCTTGAGGGACTAAATGGGCCTCCTCCTGTTCCTGTGTAACAGGCTTGAGGGGCTGAATGGGCCTCCTCCTGTTCCTGTGTAACAGGCTCGAGGGACTGAATGGGCCTCCTCCTGTTCCTATAAGAATGTGCGTTTTAATAATTTGTGTTATTATTATTACAGATATCGACAAGCCAGATATCATTTTAGAACCATATTCTGGTGAGGTCATTATAGGTGATGATGTAACCATTACATGTATGGTACCTATTAACTATCCAGGAAGTACATTTCTGTTACATAAAATTGGTAACGCACAAGCTACCCAATGACAAGGAGCGCCGGATGGATATTATTTTGTTGATTTCTCGTTTACGAGCATACAGCACACTGACGAAGGAATGTATGCATGCCAGTATCTATCAGAAGATGGATTTTCCTTTAATTCATCCTGGAGTGACACTGTGACAATCATTGTGAAGGGTAAATCCTTTTCCAAATCGTAGATGACATTATCCAGTTTTAAGAACATAAGAATTAGGCGCAGGAGTAGGCCATTCGGCCCCTCGAGCTTACTCCACCATTCAATACGATCATGGCTGATCTTCGACCTCACCTCCACATTCCCGCCCGATCCCCTTATCCCTTGATTCCCTAAATATCCAACAATCTATCGATCTCTGGCTTGAATATACTCAACGACTGAGCCTCCACAGCCCTCTGGGGTAGAGAATTCTAAAGATTCACCACCCTCTGTGAAGAAGTTTCTCCTCATCTCAATTATGGACAAAGTGAAACCGTGTCACGGATTACATTATCGAGTGCTTTTCAAATTCTAAAATTAGCAATCAGATTCTCTCTCAAAACTTGTATTTTCCAATGAGAACGTACCCATCTTTGATAAGCGCATCTCATTGTCCCAACTCCAATTGAAATTTCACATTGTTTCATGTGCAAGGACCCCCAGACCGCTTTGTACCTCAGTATTTTATAATCTCTCCCCATTTAAATAATTTGCTTTTGTATTTTTCCTACCAAAGTGGATAACCTCACATTCTCCCACATTATTCTCCATCAGCCAAGTTTCTGCCCACTCACTTAATCTATCCACATCCCTTTGCAGATTCCTAAGGAAGTGCAGGGGCAGTGAAAGGGGGAGGGGTGGTAAGAACAAAAGGGAAGGTCGGTGCTAGGGTGGGAGGCAGGAGAGATTAGAGAGACAAAAGGGATGATGGGCAAAAATGAGATGGTAATGGAACAAGTTAAGGACGTGAATGGCGGAATCATCACCAGCTGCCGTGGGAAATAGAAAAAAAAAAACTGATAAAAATAGGGGCCGAGGTTCTGGTCTGAAATTACTGAACTCGATGTTGAGTCCAGAAGACTGTAAAGAGCCTAAACGAAAGATGAGGTGCATGAGATTGCATTGAGCTTCTTTGGAACGGTGTAGGAGTCCGAGGACGGAGAGGTCAGAGTGGGAGCAGAGCGGGGAATTAAAGTGACAGGTGACCAGAAGCTCGGGGTCACGCTAACGAACTGAACGGAGATATTCCGCAAAGCAAAGTACATTTTTTGTTTTGTTCCAATTTATTCAAGGGCTACAGAAGCCAACTATCTCGCTTGTCCCAGCATCTGGCGAAGTCTCTCCAGGAGCCAATGTAACTATAACCTGCAGAGATGGTACACAGCACCCAGCCCTTCGATTTTCTTTATTACGGACCAGTTATACGGAATTAATTGGAGAAAAAGATGCCAAACCGGGGAGATATGCAGTCACCTTTTACCTGACGAATGTGCGGTACAGTGATGAAGATATCTATCAGTGTAGATATCAGACAAAGGCACCCAATGGAACTTGGAGTGAATCCCCACCCAGTGATCCCGTTAGAGTAGCTGTAATTGGTGAGTACATTTCAGCATCTGCTCATTTCTGTGGCACAAATTTGGGTTTTCACAGCTTAAAAACTTATAGTATAATCTGTTGACTCCAATGCAATTGTAACCTGTTAAGGCTTTTGCTTATCAATATATTGTCCTGGATTTTGAAAGAAAGAGAGACATGCATTTATATCGCAACTTTTACGACTACCAGACGTCACAAAGCGCTTTACAGCCACTGAAGTGTCTTTTGGAGTGTAGTCACTGTTGTAATCTAAGCAGCAGCCAAATTGCACAGAGCAAGCTCCTATAACATCAATGTGATAATGACCACACAGTCTGTTTTTGTGTGATGGTGGTTGAATCATACAATCATAGAAGTTTACAGGACGGAAGGAGGCCATTTCAGCCCATCGTGTCCATGCCGGTCAATAAGAGTCTATCCAGCCTAATCCCACTTTCCAGCCCTTGGTCCGTAATCCTCTCGGTTACGGCACTTCAGGTTCCTGCCTCTACCACCCTTTCAAGCAGTGAGTTCCAGATCCCTACAACCCTCTGCGTGAAGAAATTTCCCCTCAAATCCCCTCTAAACTTTCTACCAATTACTTTAAATTTAAACTGCCTGGTTGTTGACTCCTCTGCTGAGGGAAATAGGCCCTTCCTATCCACTATATCTAGGCCCCTCATAATTTTATACACCTCAATGAGGTCTCCCCTCAGCCTCCTCTGTTCCAATGAAAACAAATACAGCTTATCTAATCTGTCCTCATAGCTTAGATTCTCCACTCCCGGCAACATCCTCAGAAATCTGCACTGTATCCTCTCCAGTGCAATCACATGCTTCCTGTAATGTGGTGACCAGAGCTGCATGCAGTACTCCAGCTGTGGCCTAACCAGTGTTTTATACAGTTCAAGCATAACCCCCCTGCTCTTGTATTCTATGCCTCGGCTAATAAAGGCTAGTATTCCGAATGCCTTCTTAACCACCTTATCTATCTGGCCTGCTACTTTCAGGGATCTGTGGACATGCACTCGAAGGTCCCTTTGTTCCTCTACACAGCTCAGTATCCTACCATTTAATGTGAAGGATAAATATTGGCCAGGACACCGGGGAGAACTCCCCTGCTCTTCTTCGAAATAGTGGCCATGGGATCTTCTAAAAGGCGCTATATAAATGCAAATATATTTTTCTTTATAAATCACAATTACACAGTAGTTAAATAAAAATAAATCATTACATGTTCAAAATTAATTCGAATACAATTTAATTAAACTTATAAAACAAAAATGTAACTTTTTGAAAAATAAATTAAAACTTCTTAAAGGGGCAAAGTCTTACCTAAACTAATGTAATAGGCCCGGATTTTGCGGGTCCTATGACCTCTTACGCGTAAACGTCTCCAAGTGCCTCACAAGTTCCGGCAATCCCGCGTGCACTGCGCATGCACGAAAACCCGGAACCTGCGATCTGTCAAGTTCCAGCTAGACAGATGCACCACATCCCCGGAAAAGGGATATTGGCTGTTGGAGAGTTGGGTTATTTGCCCAACTATTGCCCAGCGAATGCCCGTGAAACTCTTATTCCTGGTAAAAGCAGACGCAAGGACTTCTTTTACCAGCGTAAGAGCTTAAATAAATATATTTTTTAAATTTTTTAATTATTTAAACTGCAACAAACGTATGGGCCAGAAATTGTGGTCAGAGGCTTCCCACGGGAGGTCTCTGACTGAATTTATTTTTACGAAAGTACCTGGTGGTCCCGGAGGAACATAAGAACATAAGAAATAGGAGCAGGAGTCGGCCATTTGGCCCCTCGAGCCTGTTCCGCCATTTAATAAGATCATGGCTGACATGAGCTTGGCCTCAACTCCACTTCCCTGCCTGCTCCCCATAACCCTTGACTCCCTGATCATTCAAAATTCTGTCTATTTCCACCTTAAATATATTCAATGACCCAGCCTCCACAGCTCTCTGTGGCAGAGAATTCCAAAGATTTTACAACCCTCAGAGAAGAAATTCCTCCTCATCTCCGTCATAAATGGACGACCCCTTATTCTAAAAACGATGCCCACTACTTCTAGAATCTCCCACGAGGGGAAACATCCTCTCTGCATCTACCCTGTCAAGCCCCCTCAGATTTTATACGTTTCAATAAGATCATCTCTCATTCTTCTAAACTCTAATGAGTACAGGCCCAATCTGCTCAACCTTTCTTCATAAGACAACCCCTCATCTCAGGTATCAACCTCGTGAACCTTCTCTGAACTGCCTCCAATGCAAGTATATCCCTCCTTAAATAAGGAGACCAATGAAGATTTGTGGTCCGAGGATTAGATGCTCAGCCCAGCATATGGGCCCACGCATCCCGGGAGCGTACGGGCATCACTGGGAGCACGTGGGCCTGGAACACCAAAGAACATGCAGTATTCTCATTGATAATAATGGTGAGTTCCGTTTGTACAGAGCTCCCATTACTATCAATGAGAATATCCCCAAACACAGAAACACAATTCATCAATTAAAAAACATTTCTCATATTTAAAATTAATTGAAATTGAATTCAATGTTTCAGAAATGTTTTTATTTTTTTCATATACTTTAATAGGGTTAAAAATAAACATACCTTAGTGGACAGGGTTTTTAATATAAAAATTAGTGATAACATGTAATTTTTCTATCTTTTAAAACCCTTACGCTTGTAGAAGCAGGCCTTGCACCTGGTTTACCAGGCGTAAGATTCTGAAGGACATTTAGCCCAACTCTTCACCCACGGAGGCCCTTCACATTCGTATGCGGTGGATCTGTCAAAAGAAATGTTGACAGATCGCAAGTGCCGGGTTCACGTATAAGCGCCTCGCACCCCTAAACCCGTAGCATCTTTGGGCGCGTGCGCAGATCATATGCACTCGGAGAGGCCGTGATTTACGGCCGCAAAAGTGACGGCATTCTTAACACGCACTCTGAAGTGTGTTTGAAGCCCTTTTCCCTCCAGTGCAGGATAACCGAGTCATTGAATTCCTTGCATTTTCAGGCCATGTTCCGAAGCCCACTATGACCTTTGACCCAGTTTCCGGCATGGCGCTCCAAGGCGGGGTCGTCAGCATCAGCTGCAAAGTGCAGGTCGAAGGTCGCAGGTGCATTTACCTGTACAGGGATCGTATGATGATTTACAATGTTACCTCCGAGTCCACGGAGAAAGCGGTGTTCACCATGGCCAATGTGAATCGGGAAAGTGGTGGAAATTACCGATGTATCTGCGATCAGCTGTCACCCAGGCGGGTAAGATCGAAGCCCAGTGATGCCATCCGATTAACGGTACTTGGTGAGTAGGAATGCCCAAAGTGCTGCGTTATCTCCGCACTCAAGCATGATACCGTCAGCACAGTGGACACTCTGCGTCAACATTCTACTTTCAGTTCATAAGAAATAGGAGCAGGAGTCGGCCATTTGGCCCCTCGAGCCTGCTCCACCATTCAATAAGACCATGGCAGATATGATCATGGGCTCAGCTCCACTTCCCTGCCCACTCCTCATAACCCAAGATTCCCTTATTGTTCAAAAATCTGTCTATCTGCAACTTAAATATATTCAATGACCCAGCCTCCACAGCTCTCTGGGGCAGAGAATTCCATAGATTTACAACCCTCAGAGAAGAAATTCCTCCTCATCTCAGTTCTAAATGGGTGACCCCTTATTCTGAAACGATGCCCCCTTGTTCTAGATTCCCCACACTAGGGGAAACACACTCTCTGCATTTACCTTGTCGAGCCCCCTCAGAAGCTTCTATGTGTCAATAAGATCACCTCTCATTCTTCGAAACTCTAATGAAGTTCAACTGCAATAGAATCATCTGGAAACACAGCATCAGGTTCCACATGTACGCTGACAACACACAGCTCTACCTCACTACCACTTCTCTCGACCCCTCCACGGTCTCCAAGTTGTCAGACTGCTTGTCCGACATCCAGTTCTGGATGAGCAGAAATTTTCTCCAGTTGAATATTGGGAAGATCAAAGCCATTGTTTTCGGTCCCCGTCACTGACTCCATCCCTCTCCCCAACTTCTGTTTGAGGCTGAACCAGACTGTTCATATTTGACCCTGAAATTAGCTTTCGACCACATAGCCGCAACATTACTAAGATCGCCTATTTCCACCTCTGTAACATCACCCGTCTCCGCCCCTGCCTCAGCTCATCCGCTGCTGAAACATCGATCCATGTCTTTGTTACCTCTAGACTTGACTATTCCAACGCACACCTCACTGGCCTCCCACAGTCTACCCAACATAAACTGGAGGTCATCCAAAACTCAGCTGCCCGTGTCCTAACTCGCATCAAGTCCCACTCACCCATCACCCCTGTGCTTGCTGACCTGCACTGGCTCCCTTAGGCGAAAGATTCTATGGCATTACTTCGAAGAAGAGCAGGGGAGTTATCCCCGGTGTCCAAGGGCCAATTTTTAAACCCTCAATAAACATAACAGAAACAGATTATCTGGTCATTATCACATTGCTTGTTGTGGGAGCTTGCTGTGCGCAAATTGGCTTCCACCTTTCCGACAACAGTGACTTCAGTTCACAAATTATTTTGTTGGCTGTAAAGCGCTTTGGGGCGTCCGGTGGTCATGAAAGGCGCCGTATAAATCCAAGTCTTTCTTTCTTTTCATTATCATGTTGCGGTTTGTGGGAGCTTGCTGTGCGCAAATTGGCTGCCGTGTTTCCTACAATAAAACAGTCGGTACACTTCAAAACTACTTCATTGGCTGTAAAGTGCTTTGGAGCATCCGATGGTTGTGAAAGGCGCTATACAAATGTACATCTTTATTTTTATTGGAACCAAATATTCATACTTTCCTAACAAGGTCTTATTGAGTTTATTGACATTGTTTTACACCAGACGTGAAGGCCCCTTTAAGTACTCTCCATCCATCGTCAGCTGAGGTTATCGAAGGCGGGAATCTCAGCATGACATGTACTGCTGCCACCCAGCAACAGTGTTTCTTCTACTACAATAGTGACGATCAATACATGAACCACCACCTGGCAGTCGGACAGAGCAACGTCACCATTTCTGTTGTAAACATTAGTGTTTGCGACGTGGGGAACTACACATGCCAATGCCTCATAGAAGTGAACGATGTACTGGCCTACTCAGCCAGAAGTAATTTGATGGAAGTGACTGTGATTGGTGAGTTCAATGGGAGGTGATGTGTTTCACTGGGTGATGTATAGAACCATAGAAATTTACAGCACGCAAGGAGGCCATTTCGGCCCATCGTGTCCGCACTGGCCGACCAAGAACCATCCAGCCTAATCCCACTTTCCAGCTCTTGGTCCGTTGCCCTGTAGGTTATGGCACTTTAATTGCACATCCAAGTACTTTTTAAAATGTGGTGAGGGTTGCTGGCTCTACCACCCTTTCAGGCAGTGAATTCCAGACCCCCACCACCCACTGGGTGAAGACATTTCCCCTCAAATCCCCTCTAAAGCTCCAACCAATTTAATTTTATACCCCCTGGTTGTTGACCCCTATGCCAAGGGAAACAGGTCCTTTCTATCCACTCTATCCAGGCCCCTCATAATTTTATACACCTCAATCAGGTCTCCCCTCAGCCTCCTCTGTTCCAAAGTAAACAGACCCAACATCTCCAATCTTTCCTCATAGCCAACATTCTCCAGTCCTGGCAACATTCTTGTAAATCTCCTCTGCACCCTTTCCAGTGCAATCACATCTTTCCTGTAATGTGGTGACCAGAACTGCACACAGCGCAGGTGCAGGATCGAGAATCCGGAGTTCCGGAATCCAGAATGTTCCGGAATTTGGACCAATCGGTGGCAGGGTTGTCCGGAATCCATAAAATGTTCCTGAATCCGGAACCGACGACCCTGCCGCCGCTGCCCTTCCCTCGGGGCCTCCTCACCGGCCCACCCGAACACCTCCACCGCGAGGCCCAACCGACCGAACACCTCCTCGGCGGGGCCCGATCACCCGAACACCTCCTCGGTGGGGCCATGCCCGAACACCTCCTCGGTGGGGCCCGATCACCCGAACACCTCCTCGGCAGGGCCCAACCGAACACCTCCTCGGCGGGGCCCGACCGAACACCTCCTCGGTGGGGCCCGACCGAACACCTCCTCGGTGGGGCCCGACCGAACACCTCCTCGGTGGGGCCCGACCGAACACCTCCTCGGCGGGGCCCGACCGAACACCTCCTCGGCGGGGGCCCGCTGACAACCTCGGCAGGGTCCCGCCCGACGACAACAACCTCGGCATGGCCGGAGTGCCCAAACATCTCTTCGACAGGAGTCCCCCCACCTCCCTCCCCTTTCTGACGTTCCGAAATCTGGAAAGACCCGGACTTGGGCTCGGGTGTTTCCGGATTCGTGACATCAGAAAACAAATCGAACATCCGGAAAATCCCAGAATCTGGAACAGCCTCAGTCCGAGGGTTCCGGATTTTAGGTGCTGCACCTGTACTCTAGCTGCGGCCTAACCAGTGTTTTATGCAGTTCAATTATAACCTCCCTGATCTTGTATTCTATGCCTCGGCTAATAAAGGCAAGTATTCCATATGCCATCTTAACCACCTTATCTATCTGGCCTGCCACCTTCAGGGATCTGAGGACCTGCACTCCAAGGTCTCGTCGTTTCTCTACAGTGTCGTACCATTTAATGTGTATTCCTTTGCCTTGTTAGTCCTCACCAATTGCATTACCTTTGGCTAGCAGCAAAAATGGGAACATATTTCAACATGAAATGGTAGAACAGGATTTTATAGTATTTTATAAAATGTGTGATTGTCTTGGAAGATGATGGATAGAATCACAGAATGGTTACAGCACAGAAGGAAACCATTCGGTCCCTCGAGCCCACAAGAGCACATCAGCTAGTCCCACTCCCCCGCCCTTTCCCCGTAGCCCAGCATTTTTCTTTTCCTTCAGGTATTTATCCAACTCCCTTTTAAAAGCCACAATTGAGTCTGCCTCCACCACCCTCTCAGGCAGCGCATTCCTGATCCTAACCACTCGCTGCGTAAAATCGTTTTCCTCAAGTCTCCTTTGGTTCTTTTGTCAATCACCTTAAATCTGTGTCCTCTGGTTCTCCACCCTTCCGCCAATGGGAACAGTTTCTCTCTATCTACTCTGTCTAGATACCTCAGGATTTTGTACACCTCTATCAAATCGCTTCTCAACCTTCTCTGCTCCAAGAAGAAAAACCCCAGCTTCTCCAGTCTCTCCACATAACGGAAGACTCTCAGACCTGGAACTATTCTCATAGAAACATAGAAAATAGGTGCAGGAGTAGGCCATTCGGCCCTTCGAGCCTGCACCACCATTCAATGAGTTCATGGCTGAACATGCAACTTCAGTACCCCATTCCTGCTTTCTCGCCATATCCCTTGATCCCCCTAGTAGTAAGGACTACATCTAACTCCTTTTTGAATATATTTAGTGAATTGGCCTCAACAACTTTCTGTGGTAGAGAATTCCACAGGTTCACCACTCTCTGGGTGAAGAAGTTTCTCCTCGTTTCGGTCCTAAATGGCTTACCCCTTATCCTTAGACTGTGACCCCTGGTTCTGGACTTCCCCAACATTGGGAACATTCTTCCTGCATCTAATCTGTCTAAACCCGTCAGAATTTTAAACGTTTCTATGAGATCCCCTCTCATTCTTCTGAGCTCCAGTGAATACAAGCCCAGTTGATCCAGTCTTTCTTGATATGTCAGTCTCGCCATCCCGAGAATCAGTCTGGTGAACCTTCGTTGCACTCCCTCAATAGTCCTTCCTCAAATTACGAGACCAAAACTGTACACAATACTCCAGGTGTGGCCTCACCAAGGCCCTGTACAACTATAGCAACACCTCCCTGCCGCTGTACTCAAATCCCCTCGCTATGAAAGCCAACATGCCATTTGCTTTCTTAACCGTCTGCTGTACCTGCATGCCAACCTTCAATGACTGATGGACCATGACACCCAGGTCTCGTTGCACCTCCCCTTTTCCTCATCTGTCACCATTCAGATAATAGTCTGTCTCTCTGTTTTTACCACCAAAGTGGATAACCTCACATTTATCCACATTATACTTCATCTGCCATTCATTTGCCCACTCACCGAACCTATCCAAGTCACTCTGCAGCCTCATAGCATTCTCCTCGCAGCTCACACTGCCACCCAACTTAGTGTCATCCGCAAATTTGGAGATACTACATTTAATCTCCTCGTCTAAATCATTAATGTACAATGTAAACAGCTGGGGCCCCAGCACAGAACCTTGCGGTTCCCCACTAGTCACTGCTTGCCATTCTGAAAAGTACCCATTTACTCCTACTCTTTGCTTCCTGTCTGACAACCAGTTCTCAATCCATGTCAGCACACTACCCCCAATCCCATGTGCTTTAACTTTGTACATTAATCTCTTGTGTGGGACCTTGTCGAAAGCCTTCTGAAAGTCCAAATATACCACATCAACTGGTTCTCCCTTGTCCACTCTACTGTAAACATCCTCAAAAAATTCCAGATTTGTCAAGCATGATTTCCCTTTCACAAATCCATGCTGAATTGGACCTATCATGTCACCTCTTTCCAAATGCGCTGCTATGACATCCTTAATAATTGATTCCATCATTTTACCCACTACCGATGTCAGGCTGACCAGTCTATAATTCCCTGTTTTCTCTCTCCCTCCTTTTTTAAAAAGTGGGGTAACATTGGCTACCCTCCACTCCAGAGTCTATGGAATGTTGGAAAATGACTGTCAATGCATCCGCTATTTCCAAGGCCACCTCCTCAAGTACTCTGGGATGCAGTCCATCAGGCCAAGGGGATTTATCGGCCTTCAATCCCATAATTTCCCCAACACAATTTCGCGACTAATAAGGATTTCCCTCAGTTCCTCCTTCTTACGAGACTCTCTGACCCCTTTTATATCCGGAAGGTTGTTTGTGTCCTCCTTAGTGAATACCGAAACAAGGTACTTGTTCAATTGGTCTGCCATTTCTTTGTTCCCCGTTATGACTTCCCCTGATTCTGACTGCAGGGGACCTACATTTGTCTTTACTAACCTTTTTCTCTTTACATATCTATAGAAGCTTTTGCAATCCGTCTTAATGTTCCCTGCAAGCTTCTTCTCGTACTCCATTTTCCCTGCCCTAATCAAACCCTTTGTCCTCCTCTGCTGAGTTCTAAATTTCTCCCAGTCCCCGGGTTCTCTGCTATTTCTGGCCAATTTGTATGCCACTTCCTTGGCTTTAATACTATCCCTGATTTCCCTTGATAGCCACGGTTGAGCCACCTTCCCTTTTTTATTTTTACGCCAGACAGGGATGTACAATCGTTGTAGTCCATCCATTCGGTCTCTAAATGTCTGTCATTGCCCATCGACTGTCAACCCCTTAAGTATCATTCGTCAATCTATCCTCGCCAATTCATGCCTTCTTTAAGTTCTGGACCATGATCTCTGAATTAACTGTTTCATTCTCCATCCTAATGTAGAATTCCACCATATTATGGTCACTCTTCCCCAAGGGGCCTCGTACAACGAGATTGCTAATTAATCCTCTCTCATTACACAACACCCAGTCTAAGATGGCCTCCCCCCCGAGTTGGTTCCTTGACATATTGGTCTAGAAAACCATCCCTTAGGCACTCCAGGAAATCCTCCTCCACCGTATTGCTTCCAGTTTGGTTAGCCCAATCTATATGCATATTAAAGTCACCCATGATAACTGCTACACCTTTACTGCATGCACCCCTAATTTCCTGTTTGACGCCCTCCCTAACATCACTACTGCTGTTTGGAGGTCTATACACAACTCCCACTAACGTTTTTTGCCCTTGGGTGTTCTGCAGCTCTACCCATATAGATTCCACATCATCCAAGCTAATGTCCTTCCTATCTATTGCATTAATCTCCTCTTTAACCAGCAATGCTACCCCACTTCCTTTTCCTTTTATTCTATCCTTCCTGAATGTCGAATACCCTTGGATGTTGAGTTCCCAGCCCTGATCATCCTGGAGCCACGTCTCTGTAATCCCAATCACATCATTTCTGTTAACATCTATTTGCACAGTTAATTCATCCACCTTATTGCGTATACTCCTTGCATTAAGACACAAAGCCTTCAGGCTTGTTTTTTTTAAACATCCTTTGTCCTTTTAGAATTATGATGTAGTGTGGCCCTTTTTGTTTCTTGCCTTTGTTTACTCGGCCTTCCACTATTGCTTTTTACCTTTCTACCATCTGTTTCTGACTCCATATTACTTCGCCCTGTCTCGCTGCATAGGTTCCCATCCCCCTGCCATATTAGTTTAAACACTCTCGAACTGCATTAATAAATGTTACCCCCAGGACATCATAAATATTTTCTGCAGCCGCTCTAAAACTTTCACATCCTTCCTAAAGTGCGGTGCCCAGAATTGGACACAATACTCCAATGGATCCTGAATCATTGTTTTTGAAAGGTTCATCATAAACTTCCTTCATTTTGTGCTCCATGTCTCTGTATACAATCTGGCTGCTACTGTCCCCTACATTGGAATGGTAGCTTTGTGGTTGTGCTGCTGGACCAATAATCCAAAGACCTAGACGACATCGGACAAGAATTCAAATCCCACCATGGCAGCTGGGAAATTTAAATTCAGTTAATTAAAGAAATGTGGATGAAAAGTTCGGGTCAGTAATGGTGAGCATGTAAATACCGGATTGTAGTAAAAACCCATCTGGTTCACTAATGCCCTTTGGGGAAGGAAATCTGCCGCCCTTACCTGGTCTGGCCAATACGTGACTCCAGACCCACAGCAATGTGGTTGGCTGGTAACTGCCACCTGAAATGACCGAGCGAGCCATGCAGTTGTACGAGGCAGCTCACCACCACCTTCTCGAGGGCGATTATTGGATGGGCAATAAATGCTGGCCTTGCCAGCGACGCCCACATCCCAGGATCGAATTAAAAAACCATGTGGCATTTGTTTTGAATAAGATAATTTAAAATATTCTCACTTTTCTATTACAGGTCGTGTAGAATCCACGACTAAAGCTTCTCAAACGGGTTCTAGTAAGTACAATGAGGAGTTTTTAACGTATATTGTACTTCTGGTTTTATATAAAAACTGCAGATTTACATACATTACATAGAGTTTCATAGAATATGCAGCATGGAAAACGGCCATTGACACAACTTGTTCATGTTGGTGTTTGTGGTCCACATGAACCTTCTCCCACCCCTCTTCATCTCACCCTCAGTATAACAACAACAGCAACAACTTGTGACGTTATCCACTTTGGAGGAAAATTAGAAAAGCAGAGTATTTTTAAAATGGTGAGAGATTGGGAAATGTTGATGTTCAGAGGGACCTGGGTGTCCTTGTACACGAATCACTGAAAGTTAACATGCAGATATAGCAAGCAATTAAGAAAGCAGATGGTCGGTCTTTATTGCAAGAGGACTTGAGTACAAGAGTAAAGATTAAAAAGGGCCCTGTTGAGACTGCACCTGGAGTATTGTGTACAGTTTTGGTCTCCTTACCTAAGGAAGGATGTACTTTCCATTGAGGGAGTGCAACGACGGTTACCAGACTGATTCCTGGAATGGAGGGATAGTCCTATGAGGAGAGAGTGAGCAGACTAGGCCTATATTCTCCAATGTTTAGAAGAATGAGAGGTGATCTCATTGAAACATTCTTACAGGACTTGACAGGGTAGTGCAGGGAGGATGTTTCCTCTGGCAGAGGAGTATACAACCAGAGGTCACAGTCTCAGAATAAGGGGTCGGCCATTTAGGACTGCGATGAGGAGAAATTTCTTCACTCAGAGAGTGGTGATTCTCTCGAATTCTCTACCCCAGAGAGCTGTGGAGGCTCAGTCGTTGAGTATATTCAAAACAGAGATCGATAGATTTTTGGATGTTAAGGGAATCAATGGATATGGGGAGAGTGCAGGAAAGTGGAGTTGAGGAAGAAGATCAGCCATGATATTGAATGGCGGAGCAGGCTCGAGAGGCCAAATGGCCGACTCCTGCTCCTAATTCTTATGCTTTGTTCTTATGTTCTTTACATAGCACATTTAATGTAGCGAAAAATCTCAAGGTACTTCACAGGAGTATTATAAGATAAAATATTTGACACAGAGCCAAATAATTGGAAATTAGCGCAAAAGAGGTAGGTTTTAAGGAGCGTCTTGAAGGAGGAAAGAGAGGTGGAGAGGCGGAGAGGTTTAGGGAGAGAGGTCAGGGGCCTAGGCAACAGAAGGCACAATTATAATCAGGGATGCTCAAGAGGGCAGAATTAGAGGAGCGCAGACATCTCGGCGGGGTTGTGGGGCTAGAGGTGATTACAGAGATAGGGAGGGGCGAGGCCATGGAGGGATTTGTAAACAAGAATGAGAATTTTGAAATTGAGACGTTGCTTAACCGGGAGCCAATGTTGATCAGCAAGCACAGGGATGATGGGTGAGCAGGACTTGGTGTGAGTTAGGACACGGGCAGAGCGAGTTTTGGATCACCTCTAATTCACGTAGGATAGATTGTGGGAGGCCGGACAGGAGTCAAGTCTAGAGTTAACAAAGGCATGGATGAGGGCTTCAACAGCGGATGAGCTGCTATTCGGTTCTCCCTCATGTCTTTATCAAGCTTCCCCTTAAAATATAGTAAATCATGTTAAATAGCCAACTACATATACATTCAAAAGCTGCTTGCTATCATTATTATGTTAATTCTTCTAAATGGTAAAATATAAAATGTCTTTTTTTCCAGCTTGCAGTCTAGTTTTGGCAATAAGTTTGAGTTGTACAGCGTTCATACTACTTATCCTGTTTAGTGCGATACTGGGTGTGTGTCTGTCTGTCTAAAAAGAGTAAGTGCCAAAAAATCTTCAATACCTCCCTAATTACAGTTTTGTTGCTGTGTTTATAATTTCACATTCCTGCCTTCATAGAGCCATAGAAATTTACAGCACGAAAGGCGGCCATTTCGGCCCATAGTGTCCACGCCGGCCAACCAAAAGCTATCCAGCCTAATCCCACTTTCCAGCTCTTGGTCCATAGCCCTGTAGGATACAGCTCTTCACGTGCATATCCGAGTACTTTTCAAATGTGGTGAGGGTTTCTGCCTCTACCACCCTTTCAGGCAGTGAGTTCCAGACCCCCACCACCCTCTGGGTGAAGACATTTCCCCTCAAATCCCCTCTAAACCTCCTACCAATTACTTTAAATCTATGTCCCCTGGTTGTTGACCCATCATAAGGGAGATAGGCACTTCCTATCCACTCTATCTAGGCCCCTCATAATTTTATACACTTCAATTAAATCTCCCCTCAGCCTCCTCTGTTACAAACAAAACAACCCCAGCCTCTCCAATCATTCCTCATAGCTAAAGTTTTTCAGTCCTGGCAACATCCTCGTAAATCTCCTCTTTACCCTCTCGAGTGCAATCATATCTTTCCTGTAACGTGGTGACCAGAACTGCACGCAGTACTCTAGCTGTGGCCTAACCAGTGCTTTATACAGTTCAACCATAACCTCCCTGCTCTTGTATTCCATGCCTCGACTAATAAAGGAAAGCATTCCGTGTGCCTTTTTAACCACCTTATCGACCTGGCCTGCTACCTTTCAGGATCTCTGGACATGCACTCCAAGGTCTCTCTGTTCCTCTACAATGTCGTGCCATTTATTGTGTATTCCCTTGCCTTGTTGCCCCTCCCCAATGGAAGGAAGAAACGATTCACAAGTTGATTAACAATGCTACTTCTATATCTGTAACCATTCTGACGATCTGTAACCATTTTCATACCAGTTGATTGGGTTGTAATTCCAACAGGATTGGGAGGGTTTATGGCTTTCAACAGCTCATACAATTTGGGGCGGGGGGGGGGAGATACACACATCAGACGCGTGTGTCCCACTGGACTTCAAGTCAATGGTCAAAACCGAAGCTTCACTCTCCATTCAGTGGGACGGTCCGGACTGCTGTTACAACCCTGCACCTTCTGACACTGAAACTGGAATGCTGCCATTAGACAAAAGCATCTGATAAAAGTAATCAGGAAGGCAAATGGAATGTTGGCCTTTATTGCAAAAGTAGGGAAGTCCTGCTACATCTGTACAGGGTATTGGTGAGGCCACACCCTGAGTACTGCATACAGTTTTGGTCTTATTTTAGAGGGATATACTTGCATTGGAGGCCGTTCAGAGAAGGTTCATGAGGTTGATTCCTGGGATGAAGAGGTGGTCTTGTGAGGAAAGATTGAGCAGGTTGGGCCTGTAATCATTGGAGTTCAGAAAAATGAAAGGTAAACTTATTGAAACATATAAGATTCTGAGGGGGCTCGACAAGGTAGATTTTTTTTTTTTAAATTCATAGCCAATCGTTCCAATTCTTTGTCAAATCACAAACGCCAGAGGTCACCTTGGGCCCATTCAAGGATCACTCTGCGCCAATGCTCTTAGCCAAAAGGCCTAGAGCCACTGCACCGTTCCTGGAAGTACTGCAATACCAGGTTCGTGCCATGGAGGTGGATGGGTCAGGCCCCCCACACACCTCCGTGGAGGTGGATGGGTCAAACCACCCCACCCACCTCCTATTTCCAAAAAAGCAAGCATATACCTTCCTGATCCAGGGAGAACCACCTTGGGGTTATGGTGGCTACTCCCCTGTCAGGTCAGTTACGCATGATCTTAGCCAAAAGGCCGAGAAGCGATCTCGACAAGGTAGATGCAGAGAGGATATTTCCCCCTTTGTGGAAATCTAAAACTAGAGGGTTTAGTTTTAGAATAAGGGGTCGCCAATTTAAGACAGAGTTACGGTCACGATGGACCAAATGGCCTCCTTCAATGCTGTAAATTTCTAGGTCTCTGTTCTATGAGGAGGAATTTCTTCTCACAGAAGGTCATGAGTCTTTGGAATTCTCTGCCCCAGAGAGCTGTGGAGGCGGAGTCATTAAATATATTTAAAGTGGACATAGATAGATTCTTGAAGTATAGGGGAATCAAGGGTTATGGGGAATGGGCAGGGAAGTGGAGTTGCGGCCAAGATCAGATCAGCCATGATCTTACTGAATGACGGAGCAGGCTCGAGGGGCCAAATGGCCGGCTCCAGCTCCTATTTCTTATGTTCCTATGAAACAGTTATTTAAGATAATTAGCAAAACAACCAAATAAAAATGAGGAGATTTGTTTTTCTTTACACAGCTAGTTATTAGCTGTAATGCATTTCCTGAAAGGGTTGTGCATGCAGATTCAAGATAGTAACATTCAAAAAGGAATTGGTTATACAGTTGAAAATGAAAGGAAAATGCAGCGTTATAGGGAACGAGCAGAGTATTTGGACTATTGGGATAGCTCTATTTAATATAAAATCATATTGTTTTACCAGCCACGAATAGAATATCTTTGTCTGTGGATACAATTTCACATTAAAGGGGACCTACTTTGTTAAAATTAGTATATAAAAAAAGAAAGAAAGACTTCCATTTATATAGTGCCATTCATGAATACTGGATATCTCAAAGTGCTTTTCAGAAAATAAAGTGCTTTTGGAGTGTGGTCACTGTTGCAATGTGGGAAATGCAGCAGCCAACTTGTGCACAGTGAGCTCCCACAAACAGCAATGTGATAATGACCAGATAATCTGATTTTTTTTTGTTGTTATGTTGATTGAGGAATAAATATTGGCCAGGACACCAGGGAGAACTCCCCTGCTCATCTTCAAAATAGTGCCATTGGGATCTTTTATGTCCACCTGAGAGGGAAGACAGGGCCTCAGTTTAACATCTCATCTGAAAGATGGCACCTTTGACAGTGCAGCACTCCCTCAGTACTGTCCCTCTGACGCAGCAGCGCTCCCTCAGCACTACCTCTCCAACAGTGCGGCGCTTCCTCAGTACTGCCCCTCCGACAGTACGGTGCTCCCTCAGCACTGCCCCTCAGACAGAGCAGCAGTCCCTCCGTGCTGCCCCACTGACAATGCAATGCTCCCTCAGCAATGCCCCTCTGACAGTGCAGCACTCCCTCAGCACTGCACTGGGAATGGCAGCCGAGATTCAAGTGCTCAAGTTCCTGGAGTGGGACTTGAACCCACAACCTTCTGAGTCAGAGGCGAGGGTGTTACCCACTGAGCCACAGCTGACGCCGTTAAAGGGTCTGCTTTATTCAATGTTGATACAACGTAAAAAAGAATCTAATTATAGACATTCACTAATTTGTTTCAGAAACTCCTATGCACCCACCATCCAGTTCACACCCAACAGTAAGTATCCAATCTTGTTACATGAAGTATGAACTTTAGTACCTATTGGGGTAGAAATTGTGGTCGGAAACGGATTATAAAACTCCACAAATTTACCAGGTGGTCTGGCATGTTCTGAGATTCACGCTCCTAGGCCAACATATCCCAGAGGAGCAGGCAGTTCGCAAGCGCCCCTGGGAACACATGGGCCGGCCCAACCAATAAAAGGGAATCCCCATTCATACTTATGGGGATTCCATTTGTACGAAATGAATAGGAATCAGTTAGACCACAGCTAGAGTACTGCATGCAGTTCTGGTCACCACATTACAGGAAGGAAGTGATTGCGCTAGAGAGGGTACAGTGGAGATTTACCAGGATGTTGCCAGGATTGGAGAATTTTAGCTATGAGGAAAGATTGGATAGGCTGGGATTGTTTTCCTTGGAACAGAGGAGGCTGAGGGGAGGCTGTATTGAGGTGTACAAAATTATGAGGAGCCTGGACAGAGAGGATAGGAAGGACCTATTTCCCTCAGCAGAGGGATCAACAACCAGGGGGCATAGATTTAAAGTAATTGGTAGGAGTTTTAGAGGGGATTTGAGGTGAATTTTTTTCACCCAGAGGGCGGTTGGGTCTGGAACTCTCTGCCTGAAAGGGTGGTAGAGGCAGAAACCCTCACCATGTTTAGAAAGTACTTGGTTGTGCACTTAAAGTGCCGTAATCCACAGGGCTACGGACCAAGAGCTGGACACCTACTACACAGAGAAAATATTCGATGAGATTGAATGGACATTAAGGGTTGTAATTGTCACCGTTTTGCAAGTTCAGGGTAAAAGAAAAAGCTTTAGAGGTAATTATTTCAAATTTCGGTCAGAATGTAGTGGCAGCATATGAGATGTAATGGCCCAGAATTTGGGGTCAAAAGCCTCCGAATGCAAACATTTCTACGAAGGTACCTGTTGTTCCCGGAGTTTTGGAGACATCTGGTCCTGGGCCTCTACGCAAAGGCCTGCGTAGAGGCCCATGTATCCCACCATCATAGGCAGTCCCTCGAAATTGAGGAAGACTTGTTTTCACTCTAAGGGCCCAAGTTTCAGGCCGCGCATAAAACGGCGCAGCTCGGACCTGGACACCTGTGTTTCGCGCCACAAAGTGCGCCTAAAAAAAACTCACCTATTCTCAGGCTCCCTGCAGGTCCTTTGGAGCTGGGCGCGGCGCAGCACGAGCTGTCGGGGGCGGAGCCAGGTCCCTGCACTGAAAAGTGTGCCGGGACCTCTGCACATGCGCGCTACAGTGGGCGCGCATGTGCAGAAGCTCCAGGCGCCCAAAACTGTGGGAGGGGCCCGAAGCACGCAGCCCCTAGCCCTGGCCGAATGGCCTCACTGGGGCTGCGTGGATAAAGCTCCTCCCACCCGACCGAACCGGACCCGACCCCTGCTCTCCCCCCCGCCCCGGCGACCCGACCTCCGCTCCACCCCCGGACCTCCGCGACTCTCTCTCCCCCCCCTCTCCAACCTCCGCAACTCCCCCCTCTGACTCTCTCTCTCTTCCCCCCCCCCCCCCCCCCGGACCTCCGCGACTCTCCCCCCCCCTCGAGACCCGACGTCAACTACCTGTAAATCCAGCCTGAAGTCTTGGGCCCGGACGTTCAGCCTCCTTCTCTCCCTCCCACCCCTCCCCTCCCTCCTCTCTCCCTCCCCTCCCACCTCTCTCCCCCCCTCCCCGCCTCCTCTCTCCCCCCCTCCCCTGCCTCCTCTCTCCCCCCTCTCTCCCCCTCCTCCCTCCTCTCTCCCCCTCCTCTCTCTCCCTCCTCCCTCCCTCCCTCCCCCCTCTCTCCCCCTCCCCCTCTTCTCCTCGCCCCTCCTCCCACCCCCCCGCTCCCCTCGCCCCTTCTCCTCCTTCTCCTCCCACCCCTTCTCCTCGCCCCTCCTCTCCTCCTTCCACCCCCCTCCTCCTCTCCTTCCACCCCCCCTCCTCCTCCCCCCCCACCCCCCAACCTCCTCCTGCCCCCCACCCCCCTCTACCTCCCTCCTCCTCCCACCCCTTTCTCCCCCTCCCCCCACCTCCTTCTCCCCCTCCCCACCCCCCTTCTCCCACCCCCCTTCTCCCCTCCACCTCCCTCCTCCCCCCACCCCCCTCCTCCTTCCTCCCCCCTCCCCTTTCTCCCCCCTCCCCCCACCTCCTTCTCCCCCTCCCCCACCCCCCCTTCTCCCCCTCCCTATCCCCCTTCTCCCCCACCTCGCTTCTCCCCCTTCCCTCGCTGTCAGAAACACAGACACTGACAGACAGAGAGTGAGAGAGACACACACAGACAAACAGAGAGATAGAGACACTGACAGAGACACACTGGGGGGGCCGTCCCAGCACGCTGTTGGAGGACTCCCGGTGCTGCAGTCGGTAAGTAGAAAATGTTTTATTTATTGATTTTTTAATTTTTTAAAATTTTTTTTGATTGATTTATTGGTTGATTTATTGATGTATTTATCATTTATTATTGATGATGGCTCTTTATTTGTAAAACCGAAGTGTTTAATGTTTGTAATCTTCCCTTTAAACGCCCCCCCCCCCCCATTCCCTACGTCTAATTTGTAACCTACGCCTGATTTTCTAAAGTGTAGACAAGGTTTTTTCGAACGTACAAAAATCTTCACTTACTCCATTCTAAGTTAGTTTGGAATAAGTTTTCACTGCCTAAACTTTGAAAACAGGCGCAAGTGGCCGGACACGCCCCCTTTTGAAAAAAAATTCTGTTCCAAAGTGAAACTGTTCTAACTGACTAGAACTGGAGCAAACTAAATGCCGAGAATTCAAATTTCTAAGATACTCCATTCTAAACCAGTTGCTCCAAAAAACAGGAGCAACTCAGGCCGAAACTTGGCCCCTAAAAGTGAGTTCTTAGGTGACTGAACAGTCCAATATGGGAATTATTCTCTGTCACAGCTGGGACAGACAGTCGTATCCCAGAGACTTAAGCGCTTCATAAGTGCCCGAGGATCACATGGGCTGGCCCAACTAATCAGATTAGGGGGTTCCCCATTCATACTTCTGGTGGTTCCAATCACCAGATGTACAAATGGGAATAGCCCCAAAAACACAGAAGCACTTAGGATAAATTGAAGAAAAACATCACATATTGATCAGAATGGAGTTTAATTAATTATTTAGAACAAAAATCTAATTTTTTGAAAAATAAATTTATATATTTTAAAGGGTCTAAAAGTAAACTTTCCTTATTTAATAGGATGTTAAATGTTTAAATTATTGAAAGAAATGTGTTATTCTGTGCTTTAAAAGTCTTACACTGATGAAAGCAGGCTCTACGCCTGTCTTTATCAGGCATAAGAATTTGAAGGACATTCGCTGGACAGGAGTTGGACAAATAGCCCAACTCTCCTCCCGCGGAGGCCCTTTACTTCCGGAGACGTGCGATGTGTCGAGAGTATTCTTGATAGATCGCAAGTTCCGGGTTTAAGCGCATGCGCTTCGCATACCTTAACCCAGAAGTTGCAGGGACCCCACGGGTGTTTGCACACTTCGTACACGCCCGAGTTCACGGCCAATATATACAATGCGCTCGAATAACATGCTCATTTTCAAATCACCATTCGGCCCTGTGTTTCTCCCTCTTAGGAATTACAAGTGATTGCATGAGCGAAACACCAGCGAAAAGGAACTTGCACCATCTGCCGAATGATTGTGGCTTCCAAATGAAAGTTGTTTGAATGTGCATATTTTGCACCTGAAATCAGTATCCAAAACTTAGCTGCACAAATATTTTGCCAAATGTCCATGCAGCTTAGCTACAAGATCAGGCAAAACAAATAAGCAAGTGGAATATTTTTCTACACAAGAAAGAAGCACTTCCCTCAATACAGCACAACTATCTTTGCAGAATAGCTCTAGCTGGTAATGTTGACAATCTATGCGAATAGATTGCAACCAATAATGAAAATAAGAACTATTTTTACAATTCCTACAAGTAGGGGCATCTTAACTGGGCTTTGAACGTCAAGACCAGCCGATGAAAGTGACGCAACACAGAGAGGGCCTCACGAACATGCTAGGGAACATCTCTGCCGACTGCTAGATTCTACACCAGTGGTGGGCAAAATACGGCCCACGGGCCATATCTGGCCTGCCAAGTCATTCTATTCACCCCGCTGGACAGTTCAGAAATAGAACGTGACCTGGAGCTCGAGCTGCACATTCGTTTATCCACTTTCACTTCTTATGGGCCAGAGACAGACCCGAACTGCAGCCGAGGAAATAACATAGCAATACTTCATTCAATTAATAATTCGCAAAAGCGATTCTCCCCGGCCAGATTTTAAAGGATCTTTTCCACGATTCTGGGCCCCAATGGTGGACACCCATGCCCAGAATGCACTGTGGAGTCGAACATGCCCTATCCGATTTAGAATGGCGTCATGGCTGCTCATCTTCATGACTCTTTTACTGAAGAAAGTGACCGCGCTTTCCCTCCCGATCCCCAGAGGACGGCGGCAGGGGAGTTCTAATCTGGCACCAAGTGGGATGGCATCAGTAATCTTTGCAGAGAGAAATAAGGATGACTGAGGTGGGGAATTGATGCTGACACAGGCTCTAAATCGGGCACAGTTCTATTTCACAGCACTGATTTACAGAGACCAGAAGATACCACAACATTTTCAACTTTTATCTTGGATTAATTTCTAACCAGTAACATATTGTGTATTTAAGGTAGCATCTGACTACTATCTGAATTTATGTTTATGCAATGTTTATGTTTGTGCAATGTTCCCTCTAATCTTGTTTCATGCGCGGTCCTTTTAAATTTGCTGCGAGACCAGCCACTATGCAGCTGCACACGCGCAATATCTCTTCCAGCGGCAGGAGCTGGGGAACAGCCTGCGTGGGACCACGCGATTGGTACACGAACGTGTGGCCATGCACCTTAGGGGGAATATTGGTGGGCGGCCCTCAACAGCTCACCTAAACTTGTTATGTGGCCCTGCAGCCCAAATAATTGCCCAACCCTGCTCTACACGGTCCCGTCAAACAGTCCAAGGGCAGGTAAAGCACGGGTTACAATGACTCATCAAACACTCTCAGGTCTTGTATTGCACGAGTTAGGTATAGTGTAAATAACCCTCTTCACTGTTGTACCGAACAGTCCCAGGGCTGCTGCAGCACGGGTCAGGTAAAGGGTAAAGCTCCCTCTGCATCTAGCCATTAAACAATCCCAGGACAGCTACAGCACAGCTTAGATACAGAGCAGAGCTCCCTCTACACTGTCCCATTAGACAATTCGATTGTAGGTATAGCACGGGTTACATACAAAGCATAGCTCTCTCTACACTGACCCATCAAAGATTTCCAAGTCAGGTATCACACAGGTTAAGTATAGTTGTAAATATCCCCCTACACTGTCACACCAAACACACTCAGGTCAGGTACAGCATGTGTTAGATGTAGAGCAAAGCTCCCTCTACATTCTCCCAGCAAACACTCCCAAGTCAGGTACAGCACGGCTTAGATGCAGAGAGCAGGGGTAGGGAGGGGGCGAGGGGGGAGGGAGAGCGGGAGGATGTAGAATAGGGAAGGGAGAACCAGAGATTACAACTGAGATCCAGGAGTGAGAAACAAGGTCAAAATTATCTCACACAGCAAAAGGGAAACTTTGAATGTTAGTAAAAACACCATAGAATAAAAATAAACTGGAAGGAGAAAAGAAGAATTACATAGGATATACGGCACAGAAATAGGCCATTCAGCCCAACCAGTCCATGCCGGCATTTATGTTCCACTCGAGCCTCCTCCCGTCTTTCCTCATCTAAATCTATCACTATAACCCTCCATTCCCTTCTCTCTCATATACATGTCAAGCCTCCCCTTAAATGCATCTATACTATTCGCTTCAACCACTCCCCATGGTAGCGAGTTCCACATTCACATCATTCTTTGGGTTCAGAAATTTCCTCCGAATTCCCTGTTTGATATCTTGGTGACTTATCTTATATCGACAGCCCTTCCATCAAGCGGAAACATTCTCTCTGCATCCACTCCATCACAACCTTTCATAATTTTAAAGACCTCTTGTAGTTCACACCTCAGCCTTCCACCCCACCGCCCCGCCCCCCCCCCCCCCACCACCAAGAGAAAAGAGACCCATCCTTTCCTGATATGTATACCTTCGCATTTCTGGTATCATCCTTGTAAATCTTCCCTGCACCCTCTCCAGTGCCTCTATGTATCTTTTATAATATGGTGACCAGAACTGTACACAGTACTCTAAGTGTGGTCTAAGGAAGAGTTGACAGAGATTTAGCACAACTTCCCTACTTTTGTAACCGATAGCTCTAGAAATAAACCCAAGTGCTTGGTTTGCTTTTTTATGGCCTTGCTAACCTGTGTTGCAACTTTTAGTGATTTGTTTTTGTATTCCAAGATCCCTTTGTTCATCTACCCCACCTACCCCACCTAGACTTGAACCCTCCAAGTAATAAATGACCTCCCTATTCTTCCTACCAAAATGTAACAACTCACATTTATCTGTGTTCAACTTCATTTGCCAATTATATGCCCATTCTGCTAAGTGTATTTGTTGCAGTCTACCTCAGCATTGACTATCTTCCACCACCAATTTAATACCATCCAAAAATTTAGAAATTGTGTTTTGAATCCTAAGTCTAAATCGTTAATATAAATTGTGAACAACAGTGGACCCAGCACTGATCCTTGTGGACCACCACTACCCACCTTCAGCTACTGTGAATAGCTACCTTTTACCCCTACTCTCTGATTTTGGCCTTGAAGCCAGCTAGTTATCCATTCTGCTACTTGTCCCCTGACTCTGCATTCTCTGACCTTGTTCACCAATCTATTTTGTGGTACCTTATCGAAGGCCTTTTGAAAATCTAGATAAAATACATCTACTGCATTACCATTGTCTACTCTCTCTGTTGCCTCTTCAAACAATTCAATGAGGTTGGTCCAGCAGGACGTTTCCTTTTGAAATCCCTGCTGACTATTTATTACTATATTTTTGGTTTCTAGATGTTCTTCAATTTTCTCCTTTAGTAGGGATTCCATTATTCTTCCTACCACCAATCTTAGCTGACTGGTCCATAACTCCCTGGACATATTCTATCCCCCTTCTTAAATATAGGTATTACGTTAGTTATCCGCTAGTCCTCTGGGACAACTTTTTCTAATGAATTATTAAATATCTGCAGTAATGCCTGTTTCCCATTGCTGTTCCACATCGTTGTTTGACAATATCGTTACCCATTTTATTTTCCCAAGTTCTATTCTCAGTCCCGCGTAATCAGTTTTTCTCCAATCTATTATCCTGGTTTCGACCATACTAATGTCCTACTCAATTATCATCTTAAAGCGTATTATAGTTCGGAGTGACTGCTGCCAGTGAACCAGAAGCTGCACAGAAGCATTCTGTGCATAACTGTCAGATCACATATTTAAGTAATAACATTCACAGCAGATGGAGGTCTGTGTAAATGTCAACTCTAGCATTTTTTTCCCTTGTTGGAAATAATTTTATTCGAAATAAATGCAAGTAAAATTTAAAACACGCAACATTCTCCCATTAGCAATATGATTTATTAACACACAACTAGCAGGATAATGTTCACAGTGTTTTTTAGTAGATCTTTCCTATCATCTAGGCAGGAGGCATGCACAACTTCGCCATTAAACCTGCGACATCTTCGTGTCCAAATACTTACATTGAATCATGGTCATTAGCATTTTACACGCATTATGATTTTATGAACAGTTACTGTCCTTTCCTAAACCTTTGGGGACTGTGGCCACATTTGAAAAGCAGGACTGTGAATTATTCTAGTGACCAGCAAAACTAACACAATTTCCATCCTATCAAAATGATTGCTGACTACGAAGTCTGGTAAGAACAACCAAGAGACCATTGGAACTGCGCGTGCGCAATGATTATATGTTGTTGGCAGTCATCGCGTCCATTATATTATGGTCACTATTGCCTAGAAGTTCCCCTACTTTTACTTCTCTTATCTGCTCTGGTTCATTTCTCATTACTAGGTCCAATAGCGAATCCTTGCTGGGCTTTTTACATATTCGGTTAGAAAGGAGTCCTGTACACATTGTAGGAACTCCATTCCCTTATTCCCTTTACCTACCTCTTCTGTCCAATTAATAGCAGGGTAGTTGAAAGTCCCCATGATTATTATTCTATGTTTTTTACTCATTTCCCCAATTTTTCTGCATATTTCTTCCTCCACCTCCCTTCCACTATTAGGTGGTCTGTAGACTACACCTATTGTTGTGATTGATCCTTTATTATCTTTTATCTCTATCCATATGGATTCTATTTCTGTCTTGCTGCTAGCTGCATCACTTTTTTCTACTACCATCATTTTATCACTAATATGTACAGCTACTTCACCTCCCCTTTTCCCTTCTTTATTGTTTACACATGCCCATTCCATTCCAACGTCTCATGCTTCTCTACTGAGATATACATTGCCTTACCTCATGGGGTACAGGTACCCCGTTGACCTGTTGCTTATGCTAGCCTTGTCCTGACATCAGTAGAACAAGAATTTTCTCCTCGTAAGCATTGCGTCCTAGTCACAACCTGGGCAGTCCTCTTAATTGCACATGTTACAGGGTACAACCGAACTGACCTGCACTCTTCACACTGGCCCACTTTGTTTGTGGATTGTCCACGCCTACAAGGTGGTCAAGTATCAAACTGGGCTCAATCGCTCCAGGATCGGGATATCCCTCGTGTTCTGGGGAAACAGTCTAAAAATTAGAGACTGGCCTTTAAGGAGCGAAGTTAGCAAACACTTCTACACACAAAGAGTGGTAGAAGTTTGGAACTCTCTTCTGCAAATGACAATTGATGCGAGGTCAATTGTTAATTTTAAATCTGACATTGATAGGTTTTTGTTAACTAACGATATTAAAGATATGGGGCAAAGGTGGGTACATGGAGTTAAGTCACAGATCAGCCATGATCTCAAAGTGGCCTACTCTTGTTCCTTTGTTCCTATAATTACACTCTCACTTGTGTAAATACAATGGGCCTGAATTCACAGTTGGAAACTTTCAGTGGGCAAATGTCTCCGACCAGCAAAATAACTAGGAACCTCCCTGATGGTTCTGGATCCACGGAGACTCGTGCTCCTGGGCCTCTCCGGTTACACGCCGGTCAAGGCTCACGTATCCCAGGGACGCATGTGGTTCGCAAGCACCCCTGGGATCACGTGGGCTGGCCCAACCAATGAAAGAAATTGATCCTCATTCCTGCTCGGGGATTCCGTATGTACAGAAACACCATAAGTATGAATGGGAACACCCTCAAAATACATGCACACATCAAATTAAAAAACATTACATATTTAAAATGAGTTAAAATGCCATTTAATTATATATTTAACAAGAAACATTTTTTTTGAAAAACAAATTTTAATGTTTTAAAGGTACTAAAAACAACCTCACCTTATTGTACAGGTTTTTTAATGTTTAATGATTGAAAAAAAATGTTTTAATGTTCATTTCAACTATTAGGCTGGAAATAGTAGGCCTTAGTCCAATCACAACAACAGCCAGGAATGATGTCACAAAGCAGCCTAAGCCACTCCCAGTCGCGGTATCACCAGGATAGGTAGAGCACAGGTTAGATACACAGTAAAGCTCTTACACTGTCCCATCAAACAATCCCAGGTCAGGAATAGCTCAGGATAGAAAAAGAGTAAAGCTCCCTCTGCACTGCCCCATCTAACAATCCCAGGTCAGATATAGCATGGGTTAGATACAGAGTAAAAAGAAACATTGTAGTGGAATGGGACAGTATCATTGGAGGGATAGGTACTGTTCTCTGCAGCTGAGAGCATGAGTCCGGAAGGCAGTGTTGCCTACCTGGTGCCAGGGTTAAGGACATCTCCTCTGGGCTGGAGAGGAACTTGGAGTGGGAGGGGGAAGATACAGTTGTGTGGTCCTTGTGGGTACCAACTGTGATGTATGTAGCACACAAATCACTGACTCCACACGGTCTGGTGTTTATCTAACTGCTGTGACCTTGGTCCTTTATTAAACAGCTCCAGAGTGACTCTCAGGTGTGGTGGTCAGCCTTTTATACTGCCTCTTGCAGGTACTTTCAGGTCTCCCACAACAGCGCCCTCTGTGGTGTACCATTGTGCTTATTATACATTTAAGGTACCAGGACGATACACACATCAATACATAACATCAATGACATAAGTAGGACAAATAAAGAGGTTCTGCTGAGGGATTATGAGCATCTAGGGGCCAAATTAAAAAGCAGAACCACAAAGGTAATAATCTCTGGATTACTACCTGGGCCACGAGCAAATTTGCATAGGGTAAATAAGATCAGAGAGTTAAACACGTGGTTCAAAGACTGGTGTGGGAGAAATAGGTTTTGGTTCGTGGGACATTGGCACCAGTACTGGGGTAAGAGGGAGCTGTTCCGTTTGGACGGGCTCCACTTAGACCGTGCAGGGACTAGGGTGCTGGCGGATCAAATAACTAAGGCTGCAGAGAGGGTTTTAAACTAATTACTGCCAAGGGCGGAGGGGCAGGGGGCGGGACATTTGGAAAAGCATAATTCAATCAAGCAGAGTCAGCACGGTTTTATGAAAGGAAAATCATGTTTGACATATTTGCTGGAGTTCTTTGAGGATGTACCGAGCAGGGTGGATAAGGGGAACCAGTGGATGTGGTGTATTTGGATTTCAAAAAGGCATTCCACAAGGTGTCACATAAAAGATTACTGCACAAGATAAAAGTTCACGTGGTTGGCGGTAATATATTAGCATGGATAGAGGATTGACTAACTAACAGAAAACAGAGAGTTGGGTCATTTTCCGGTTGGCAAACAGTAACTAGTAGGGTGCCACAGGGATCGGTGCTGGGGCCTCAACTATTTATAATCTATATTGATGATTTGGATGAAGGGACTGAGTTACATGTAGCCAAGTTTGCTGATGATACAAAGATGGGTGGGAAAGCAAATTGTGAGGAGGACACAAAAAAATCTGCAAAGAGATATAGACAGGCTAAATGAGTGGGAAAACATTTGGCAGATGGAGTATAATGTGGGAAAATGTGAGGTCATCCACTTTGGCAAAAAAATAGAAAAGCAAATTATAATTTAAATGGAGAAAATTTGCAAAGTGCTGCAGTGCAGCGGGATCTGCGGGTCCTTATGCATGAAACACAAAAAGTTAGTATGTAGGTATAGCAAATAATCAGGAAGGCAAATGGAATGTTGGTCTTTATTGCAAGGGGGATGGAGTATAAGAGCAGGGAAGTCCTGCTACAACTATAAAGGGTATTGATGAGGCCACACCTAGAGTATTGCGTACAGTTTTGGTCTCCATATTTAAGGAAGGATATACTTGCATTGGAGGCTGTTCAGAGAAGGTTCACTAGGTTGATTCCGGAGATGAAGATAGGTTGAGTAGGTTGTGCCTATACGCATTGGAATTCAGAAGATCTTATCGAAACAGATAAGCTGATGGGGGTGGCTCGACAAGGTGAATGCAGAGACGATATTTTCACCCATAGGGGAAACTAAAACTAAGGGACATAGGGTCAGAACTTGGTCAAAGCCAAGGCCCGCCCAAGTGCCACCCAAAGGATCGCCGAGAGTCCTGGCAGTACGTTGTCAAGAAAATTCCTCTAAAAGATATGCCAGTATGGCCCGGCGGCAAAAAACTGACCTACGCCGTGAATCTGGGTGGCAACGAGCGGGAGCTCCCAATCTTGGCGGCAAATGCGATCCTCGCCAAAGTGCTGCCGAGGATTGAGTCGGGCCCAGGGAGGAGGGAGCACATAGTAATAAAAATTTTCACCAAAAAAAACCACTGGAAGACCTTCCAGGGACCCCAAACACATAAATCGCTGAAAATAAATTATTAAAAGTTCATTAACCTTTTTTTGCAGGTCTTCTTACTTATGGTTGGGGTTAGACCTGCCTTCACGCAGGGGTCCTTCCCCCTGTTGCCACTAATTCCTGCCCGCACCAAACTGGCAGCTCAGCGGGCGGGAAGACACTTACTCGTCAGCGAGCAGTTCCCAGCGGTACTCCCCTCCTGCCGGCGGGAGGCCTCCAAGAAAATGGCACCGAGGGGAGACCGCCCAAAAAACTCAGCGGCGGTGGGCAGTAAGGCACCAAGTTCGGGCCCATAGTCTCAGAATAAGGGGCCGCCCATTTAAAACTGAGATGAGGAGGAATTTCTTCTCTCAGAGGGTTGTAAATCTATGGAATTCCCTGCCCCAGAGAGCTGTGGAGGCTGGGTCATTGAATATATTTAAGGCGGAGATACAGATTTTTGAGCGATAAGGGAATAAAGGGTTATGGGGAGTAGGCGAGGAAGTGGAGCTGAGTCTATGATCAGATCAGCCATGATCTTATTAAATGGCGTAGCAGGCTCAAGGGGCCCAATGAGCTTACTCATGCTCCTATTTTTTATGTTCTTACTCCCATGCATGGGTTAGATACAGTGTAATATTCTCTCTAATCTATCCCATTAAACAGAACCTGAGCAGGTACGGCATGGGCTAAATATAGAGAGTAAAGCTCCCTCTACATTGTCACATCAAACAGTCCCAGGAAAGCAATAGCAGACTGGTTAGATACAGTGTAAAGCTCCCTCAACACTCTCCCAGCAAACAGTCACAGGGCAGGTACAGCAGGAGTCAGTAACAGAGTAAAGTGCCTTCTACAAAGATCCATCAAATACTCTCAAGTTAGGTATAGCACAGGTTGGACACAGATTAATGCTTACATCACACTATCCTATCAAACAGTCCCAAGGCAGGTACAGCATAGATTGGGAAAACAGTAAAGCTCCCTCTACACAGTCCAAGCAAACAATTGCAGGTCAGGAACAGTACTGATTCAATAAAGAGTCAATTTTCAGATGCTATATTAAATACACAACATGTATTCGATACTGTTTAGAAATGAATCCAAGATAAAAGTTGGAAATGTTATGGTTTCTTCTGGCATCTGTAAATCAGTGCTGTGAAATAGAACTGTACCCTCTTTAGAGCCTATGTCAGCAATAATTCCCAACCACAGTCATTCTTATTTCTCTCTGCAAAAATTACTAAAGCCGTCCCAATTGGTGCCAGATGAGAAACACCCTGCCATTATACTCTGGGTACCGGGAGGGAAAGATGCAGCGCCGGTCACGTTCTCCTGTAAAAGAGTCATGGATGAGCAGCCATGATGCCACTTTAAATCGGATAGGGCATATTCAAGTACGCAGTGCGTTCTGGGTACGGACGTCCGCCATTGGGGCTCAGAATCACGGAACGGATCATTTTAAGATCTGGCCGGGGAGAATCGCTTTTGTGAATTATTAATTTGAATGAAGTATTCCTATGGTTTTTCCTTGGCTGCAGTTCAGGTCTGTCTCTGACCCATGAGAAATGAAAGTGGATCGATGAATGTGCAGCTCAAGCTCTGGCTCGGGTTCTATTTCTGCCCATCCAGTGGACCGGGTAAAATGACTTGGAGGGCGAGATATGGCCCACGGGCTGTATTTTGCCCACTACTGCTCTACACGGTCCCATCAAACAGTCCAAGGGCTGGTATAGCACAGGCTAAATGCGGAGTAAAGCCCCCTTTTAACGATCTCATGAAACAGTCCAAGAGTAGGTTTTGCACAGGTTAGATGCAGAGTAAAGCTCCCTCTAATTGATCCCATCAATCAATATCTATATCAGATATAGCTTGGGTTAGGTTAAAGTTCCCTTTAAACTGCCCCTTCAAACACTCTCAAGTCAGGTATCGCACAGGTTACGTATCATGTAAATTACCCTCCACACTGTCCCATAAAGCAATCCCAAGGTGGTTACAGCATAGGTTAGATACAGAGTAAAGCTCCCTCTACACCATCCCTTGAAAAAATCTTAAGGTAGGTAGAGCACAGCTTACATATAAGGACACCCTCAAAGCCTCCCTGATAAAATGCAACATCCCCACTGAACCTGGGAGTCCCTGGCCAAAGGCCGCCTTAAGTGGAGGAAGCGCACCGGGGAGGGCGCTGAGCACCTCGAGTCTCATCGCTGAGAGCATGCAGAAATCAAGCGCAAGCAGCAGAAAGAGCGTGCGGCAAACAAGTCCCACCCACCCCTTCCCTCAACGGCTATGACAGAGACTGTGGTTCTCGAATTGGACTATACAGCCACATAAGAACCCATGCTAAAAGTGGAAGCAAGTCTTCCTCAATTTTGAGGGACTGCCTATGCTGATGATGACATGGTAAATCTCCCTCTACACTGTCCCATCACACACTCCTCGGGAAGGTACAGCACAGATATAGAGTAAAGCTCCCACTACACTATCAGATCAAATACTCCAAAGGCGGTACAGCATGGATTAGATACAGAGTAAATTTCCCTCAATACTGTCTCAACAAACACACCCAAGTCAGGTATAGCACAGGGTAGATAGAGAGTAAAGCTCCCGTTACAGATCAATCAAACAATTTCAGGACATGTATTGCACGGATTAGTTACAAAGTATAGCTTGGAACACTATCCCACCCAACAGCCCTAGGTCAAGTGTTGCACGGGATAGTTCTAGTGTAAATATCCCTCTACAAAATACCATCAAACAGGCTCAGGTGAGGTCTAACACAGGTTAGATACTAAGTAAAGTACCCTCTCACTGTCACATCAGGGCAAGTAAAGTATGAGTTAGATAAATAATAAAGCTCCTTTTACATTGTCTGAAGAAACACTCTCAGGTCAGGTGTAATGGTGGTTAGATACAGTGTAAAGTTTCCTCGACATTGTCCTATCAAACAATCCCAGGCGAGGTACAGCACGGATTAGATAAAGAGTAAAGTTCCCACAATACTGTCCCATCAACACCCTTAAACCAGTTGTCGCAACAAATGCTCACAGGTCAGTTATACCTCAGTTTAGATATAGAGTAAGGTTCCCTCTACACTGTCCCATCAAACACAAACAGGGCAGAGAAAGCACGGATTAGATACAGTATAAATATCAGTCTACATTGTCGCATCAAATACTCACAAGTCAGGAATGGTACGGGTTAGATATAGAGTAGAGCTCCCTCGATGCTATCCCATGAAACAGTTCCAGGGCAGGTACAGCACGGGTTAGATACAACATAAAGTTCCCTCTACACTGTCCCATCTAACATTCCCAGGGCAGGCATAGCATGGGTTAGATGTAGATTAAAGCTCCTTCTGCACTGTTCCATCAAACAATACCTATGTCAGGTATAGCGCAGGTGACACTGCCCCATCAAACACTCTTACATCATGTATTGCACGAGTTAGTTATAGTGTCAATAACCCTCTACACTGTTGTACCAAACAGTTCCAGATCACCTACAAAGATCAGCCACGGGTCAGATAAAGAGTAAAGCTCCCTTTACACGTAGCCATGAAACAATCACAGGGCAGGTACAGCACAGGTTAGATACAGAGGAAAGATTCCTATACACTGTACCATCAGAAAATTCGATGGTCGGTATAGCATGGGCTAGATACAGAGAACAGCTCACTCTACACTTCCCCAAATCAGGTATCATATGGGTTATGTATAGTGTAAATATTTCCCAAAACTTTCACACCAATCACTCTCAGGTCACGTATAGTATAGGTTTGATACTGTGTCATGTTCCATCTACACTGTTTCATCAAATAGTCCTAGGGCAAGTGCAGCACGTGTTAGATACAGAGCAAAGCTCGCTCTACATTCTCCGATCAAACACTCCCAACCAGGTACAGCATGGCTTAGATGCAGACAGCGGGGTAGGGAGAGGGCAGGGTAGGGAGGAGGCGAAGCAGGGAGGGGGCGGGGCAGGGCGAGGCAGTGGGAGGGGGGATGGGGAGGGCGAGGATGGGGAGAGGGCGAGGCAGTCGGAGGGCGGGGATGGGGGAGGGCGGGAATGGGGAGGGCGAGGGCGAGGGAGGGGGAGGGCGGGGATGGGGGACTGCGGGGATGGGGGACAGTGAGGCAGGGGGAGGGCGAGGCAGTGGGAGGACGGGGATGGGAGAGCGGGAGGAGGTAGAACCATGGAGATTATAACTGAGATCCAGGAGTAAGAAAAGAGGAAACATTATCTCACACAGCAAAAGGGAGATTTAAATAACAGTAAAAACATAAATGAATAATGAACACCTCCAAGGAGAAAAGAAGAATTACATAGGATTACATGGGATATACAGCACAGATACAGGCCATTCAGCCCAACCGGTCCATGCTGGCTTTTATGATCCACTCGAGCATCTTCCCATCTTTCCTCACCTAAATCTATCAACATAACCCTCTATTGCCATCCCCATCATATCCTTGTCGAGTCTCCCCTTAAATGCATCTGTACTATTCACTTCAACCACTCCCTGTGGTAGTGAGTCCCACATTCTTACCACACTTTGGGTTCAGAAGTTTCCTCTGAATTACCTGTTGGATATATTAGTGTCTATCTTATATTGATGGCCTCTAGTTATGTTCTGCCCCACAAGTGGAAACCTTGGGGCCAAGTTTCGGCCTGAGTTGCTCCTATTTTTTTGGAGCAACTAATTTAGAATGCAGCATCTTAGAAATTGCAATTCTCAACATTTAGTTTGCTCCAGTTCGAGTGAGTTAGAAGAGTTTCATTTTAGAATAGATTTCTTTTTCAAAAGGGGGCGTGTCCAGCCACTTACGCCTGTTTTGCAAGTTTAGGCAGTAAAATCTTACTCCAAACTAACTTAGAATGGAGTAACTGTAGATTTCTGTACGCTCAGAAAAACCTTGCCTACACTTACAAATCAGGCGTAAGTTACAAATCAGGCGTAGGGAACGAGATGCTGGAGGTGGGGGGAGGGGCGGGAGAAGTAATTAAATTTTACAAGCATTCAACAGTCTCAAATACAAATAAAGAGCCATCCTGAATAATAAATGAGAAATAAAGCAAATAAAAAATACATTGAATTTTCCTACCTGTCTGAAGCAGCAGCAGCAACCTTCGAGCCGAAGATTCAGGCCGTTCGGCCAGGGGACAGGGGCAGCGTCAGTACAACCACCCACAGCGACAGTAGCAGCAGCCTTCGAGCCGAAGATTCAGGCCGTTCGGCAGGGGACAGGGACGGTGTACAAAGCACCAGCAGGGAGAGCCAGACAGTCAGCCAGCAAGTTTAAAAGTTAAATTTGTAATTCAAGTATGGGTGCTGCATTATCAACACCACGGATTATGCAATGATTCGCCATCAATTCACTGCATAGGAGAAAATTAATTAGAGCTGACCACATTAGGAACATCATCTGCAAAGATTAAAATATAACTTTTTACAGAGTGCATCTTTCTGTAGGGTGGGACATACAGATAGTCACATTTACAATTACGATTCCATTAAAAAATGAAAATATTATTTACACTTGACCAAGGTCATGCCATTTCTTTTTACACTGGCTTCAAAATCTCGTGGTATGCACCACTGTGCAGTAAACTTCTGCAACTTGGTTCCAGCATTTCTTCATTTCTTTGGGTGGCACTTTTATGCAACCTCTGTTGCTGATATCCAGCTCCTGCCAACTCTGCTCAATGACATTAACTAATATCTCCGCTTCCTCATGCAAGAAATTCTTTGTTCTTGGTGGACGTTTTTGACACTCTGATTTTTCAAAACACACAGTCCTTATTTTGCATGCACCTATGTAGCACTTGTTCTGGAAGTTTAGCAGCAAAAAGCAGCACTCACTGATTTCAGCAGGTGATTTCTTCAACAGTGCTGCTAAAAGCAGTCCTTCAGGCAAAAAAAAATCACCAAGATTCAATACCAAGCCATTCCACAGCTCCACAAAACAAATCAGCAGTTTTCCTCACGTACCTTTAAAAATGGCTGAGTGCCAATGTTTGTCTCACTGCGCGTGCGCGCACACTCCAACGCACACGCACAAGGCTGCCGACACGACATCTTCTGCTCTGAGCTAGCCCTGCCCCCCTGCAGTCTCAAAATCGGTGCGACGCTTTGGCCCCGTCCCCCGCTGATCTCTGCACGCCGCACCGAGCTGCAAGGAAGCTGCTGCGAGGCCGAGAATTCCTCTAAGTTTTTGACGCACTTTTGAGCGCGGAAAACAGGCGTGGGTGTCGGGGCTGCGCCGTTCTAGGCACACCTCGAAACTTGAGCCCATTCACTTCCCATCCACTCTGTCAAAACCTTTCATAATTTTAAAACCCTCTCTTAGATCACCCCTCAGCCTTCCTATTTTCAAGAAAAATGAAATCCATCCTTTCTTGATAGGTATACCCTTGGAATAAGTGACCTCCCCATTCTTCCTACCAAAATGTAATACTTCACATTTATCTGCTTCATGTGCCAATTATTTGCCCACTCTGCAAGTTTATTAACGTGCTCCTGTAATTTGTTGCTATCCTCCTCAGTATTGACTATCTTCCACCACCAATTTGGTGCCATCCAAAGATTTAGAAATTATGTTTTTGAATCCTAAATCTAAATCGTTAATATACATTGTGAACAAGTGGACCCAGCACTGGTCCTTGTGGAACACCACTACCCACCTTCAGCTACTATGAATAGCGACCTTTTACCCCTACTCTCTGCTTTCTGTCTTGAAGCCAGCTAGTTAGCCATTCTGTTACTTGTCCCCTAACTCTGCATTCTCTATTATGGGTTACCTTATCGAAAGCCTTTTAAATATCTAGATAAATTACATCTACTGCATTACCTTTGTCTGCTCTCTCTGTTACCTCTTCAAAAAATGTAATGAGGTTGGTCAAGCAGGACTTTCCCTTTTGAAATCCATGCTGACTATTTATTACTATATTTTTGGTTTCCCTTTAGTAGGGATTCCATTATTTTTCTGACCACCAATGCTAAGCTGACTGGTCTATAACTTCCAGGACATGTTCTATCCCATTTCTTATATATCGGTATTATGTTAGCTATCCGCTAATCCTCTGGCACCACAACTTTTTCTAACGAATTATTAAATGTGTGGTGAGGCCTCTGCTATCTCTTCCCGAGATTATTTTCAAATGCGCAGATGAAATCTATCCGGACCAGGGATTTTATCCTTTTTAATTTTGATTAGTTTATTTAATATACCCCTCTTTTTATTTTAACTGCACTTATCTCATTACTAATATTCTTATTAATAATGTACTCATTATTTAATATTACTGCCATTTCTCTATCATTACCTGTGGTATTATCCTATCTATCCCTTAATGGTCCTATTCCCATCCCAACATTCCTTTTTTATTGATGTGCCTTTAAAATATTTTACTATTTTGTTTTATTTTCCGTGATAATTTAATTTCATAGTTGCTCTTTGCCTTCCTAATTGTTTTTTTGACTTCTCTCCTAATCTCTTCATATCCTTTCTTATCATGCGCTCCCCTACTGTCTACATACTGTGGCTGCAGAGCGCCCTATCGACAGGATGCACTGCAGCAACTCGCTAAAGTTTCTTCAGCAGCTGTCCTGATTGAGATATAGTGACCCGTGCTAGACAGTGGATGTGGGCCA
Organism: Pristiophorus japonicus; assembly: GCF_044704955.1. Classification (NCBI taxonomy): domain Eukaryota; kingdom Metazoa; phylum Chordata; class Chondrichthyes; family Pristiophoridae; genus Pristiophorus; species Pristiophorus japonicus. The sequence continues at coordinate 49,617,311 of NC_091995.1, forward strand.
CTCCGACCTGCGAGAGGACACCACCACAGGATAAAAGAGCTGGAGCGCGGGCCCTATAACATCGTGGGCATACCACTCACTACAGCTTCCAGCGCGAGTCGTCCCAAGTGTGCGACGACTTCGAGGTGGGCAACTGGGTGACATCATCAAGGCCCAGGTCACCGGTTAAAGCATGGGCAGGAACATCGGCAGGGCCCAGCCACAGCAGAGGAGTGGGAAGCTCAGGGTAGATGAGCGGCAAGAGATCGTGGCGTAAGTGCGGCGAATGATTGAGGTGGAGGAGCGGTGAGTAATCGTGGCTGAGATGTGACAAGAGATGAGCGGTGAGAGATCGTGGCGGAGTTGCAGCAAATGTTTGGTGCGGAGGTGCAGTGAGAGATTGTGGCGAAAGTGCAGTGAATGTTTTGTGGTGGAGGAGCGGCGAGAGATCGTGGCAGAGGAGCGGTGAGAAATCATGGCGGAGGAACGGTGAGAGATCGTGGCGGAGGAACGGTGAGAGATCGTGGCGGAGGTGCGGCGAATGTTTGGTGCGGAGGTGCGGTGAGAGATTGTGGCGGAGGTGCAGCAAATGAGGGTGCGGGGTCCAGAAGAGCCGAGGACCCAAGGGCAGCACGGGCCAGCACACACTGCGATATATGTGCGCACTAGGTCCGTGCAGCAGAGCAGGTCTCCAGTTGTCCTGGTTTACCCTTGCCACTGGATAAAGGCTTAGCTCTGTGAAGCCCGTGTGGTGGCTGATGCGCAACGGTCACCACATGTTAAAAAAATCCACACACAGTCATCTTCCACACCTCAAGTTCAGGACTGGAAGATCGGGTCCTCCATTGAAACATCTGTGAACTCAACCCTTTTGGTGTGGAAGCAAGTCATCCTCGTTCGAGGGACCGCCTATGATGATGATGATATACTTCATGTATGCCTCTTTCCTTACCCTCAATTGCTGCTTTATGGCTTTATTCATCCATGGAGTCTCTTTAGTGTTTAGTTTGTTTTTTCCTTTTAATAGAATATATTGTTCCTGCACTCTGCTGAACACCATTTCAATGTTTCCCATTGCTGTTCTACATCGTTGTTTTACAATATTGTTACCCATTTTATTTTACCAAGTTCTATTCTCAGCTCCTCAAAATCAGCTTTTCTCCAATCTAGTATCGTGGTTTCCACATACTTATGTCCTACTCAATTATCATCTTCAAGCGTATTATAGTTCGGATTGACACCTGCCAACTAACCAGAAGCTGCACAGAAGTATTCTGCGCATAACTGTCAGGTCCCAAATTTTAAAAATAACCTTCACAATGAACGGAGATCTGCATGAATGCCAACGCTAACATGGTTTTCTCTTGTTGTAAATAATTTTATTTTCAAGAAATGCAAATAAAATTAAAAACGCGCAACACTTTTCCATTAGCAATTTGATTTATAAACACACAACTAGCAGGATAATTACAGCCTTTTTTGTAAAGATCTTTCCTATCACCTAGACAGGGTGCATGCTCAACTTCGCCGTTAAACCTGCAACGTCTTCGTGTCCAAATATTTACATCGAATCAAATCGTGGTCATGAGCATTTTACACGCATTAGAATTTTATGAACTGTCCTTTCCTGAACCTTTGGAGACTGAGGCCACATTTGAGAAGCAGGACTGTGAATTATTCTAGTGACCAGCAAAACGAACACAATTTCCATCCTATCAAAATGACTGCTGACTACGAAGTCCGGCAAGAACAACCCAGAGACCATTGGAACCGCGCATGTGCAACGATTTAATGTCGCTGGCAGCAGTCGCGTCCATTATATTATGGTCACTATTGCCTAAAAGTTCCTCTACTTTTACTTCTCTTATCTGCTCTGGTTCATTCCCCATTACTAGATCCAAAAGCGAATCCTCCCTTGTTAGGCGTTTTAAATACTGTGTTAGAAAGGACTCCTGTACACATTGTAGGAACTCCATTCCCTTATCCCCTTTACCTACCTCTTCTGTCCAATTAATATCGGGGTAGTTGAAATCCCTCATGATTATTATTCTATGTTTTTCACTCACTTCCCTAATTTTTCTGCATATTTCTTCCTCCACCTCCCTTCCACTGTCAGGTAGTCTGTAGACTACACCTATTGGTGTGATTGATTCTTTATTATCTTTTATCTCTATCCATATGGATTCTATTTTTGTCTTGTTGATAGCTGAATCACATTTTTCTACAGACATTATTTTATCACTAATAAGTACAGCTACTCCACCTCCCCTTTTCCCTTCTTTATTGTTTCTAAACATGTTATACCCTACAATATTTAATTTCTAGTCCTGATTTCTCCATAGCCATGTCTCAGTAATCCTTATTATATCTAGTTCCTCGCAATGCAGGATTGTCTCCAGCTCCCCTTTTTTATTACGGATACTGTGTGCATTGCTGTACAGGCAGTTTAACGAATGTTTAAAAAGATTTCCTCTCACTTTATGTTTAACCATCTTTTTAGACTCCTGTTCTAACTCTATTTCCTTGCCATCAATATCCTTCCGTACTGGTTGAATTGAACATACGAACAAGAGTAGGCCATTCAGCCCCTCAAGACTGTTCTGCCCTATTTAATTAGATCATAGCTAATCTGCACCTTAACTCTTGGTTCTGTAACCTTTAATAACATTGCCTAACACAAATCTGTCAATCTCAGTTTGGAAATTTTCAATTTACCCTCAGCCTCAACAGCTTTTTGAGGGAGAGAGTTCCAGATTTCTACTACCCTTTGGGTGAAGAAGTGCTTCCTGACTTCATCCCTTAACAGCCGAGCTCTATATTTGAGGTAATGCCCCCTTGTCCTCGACTCCCCCACCAGAGGAAATAGTTTATCTCTATCTACCCTATCAACTCCTTAAATCATCTGAAACATACAACCCTCAATCTTCTATACTCAAAGTAAGATCCAAGTGAATCCGATGTTCAAGGTTAAACCCCTCCCCATTGAATAGCTGCACAGCAGGTGTGTCATGGATCGGATATAATTTGAATAAATAGACTATCTTTGGTGTATCGGGTGCTTGTGTGCTGCTAGAATGAGCTCCCTCTACACCAAAGGTACTATTACTATTTTATACAGCTCTTGATTCTCAACTTCTGTATTCCTATTTTCTTCCTTGCAACCCCCATCAAAAAATAATAATTTTGGAATTCAACCTGAAATAATGTGCAACATTTATATACACACACATTAAATACATTGGTATATCCTGTGTATGTGCATGGTACAGGCAATAACATATACTTTCATTTTACTGAGATACACAAACAAATTGTGTCAGCCGAGGTTCAGTTGGTGGCACACTCACCTCCACTGTCAGAGATGCCGTCTTTCGGATGAGACATTAAACCGCGGCCTCGTCTGCCCTCTCAGGTGGATGTAAATGATCACCTGGCACTATTCAAAGAAAACCAAGGGAGTTATCCCCGCGGTTCTCGGCAATGTTTATCCTTCAACCAAAATCACTTTAAAAAACAGATTATCCAATCATTATCACGTTGCTCTTTGTGGAGCTGCCATGTTTCCTACATTACAACAGAGTTACTACATTTCAAAAGTATTTCATTGGCTGTAAAGCACTTTAGGACATCCCGAGGTCATGAAAGGCACTGTATAAATACAAGACTTTTCTTTATTTATATTTTATATTTCTCAACTCCTGCCCTAACAGCACTGTGGAGAAGTTTCACCACATGGACTGCAGCGGTTCAAGAAGGCAGCTCATCACCACCTTAAAATGCCATGAGCAGTTACAGGAAGTAATCAACAAGCCTAATGGTCTTTAGATTTGGAGGACTAGAATTCAAGGATTTGAAGATACACTACAGCTATTGGTTAGAGCACACCTGCAGTACTGTAAGCATTAACTGTAATGTCAACTCGCTCTAACGGAGAAATCGTTTACCCAGCATAGCCCAATCCCCGAGGGACCCGGATAATCGAGAGTTGCCTGTAGTTATATATTGTACCTGTGATGCGGTTGCTTTAGATAGTAATGATACCAGTAAAAAAGTATTGTACTCACCTTTGTGAAACTAGCAACAGACAATAAAAAAAAAACTTTGCGCTGGAAATTCGGTCCGTTGCCGCTTCTGTTCATGCCCCGGAGCAGCGGAAATCATTCCCGGGCAGGCGGCCAGCTTCCAGCGCCCCACCGGGACATTCGCTGCCGGTTTTTCAGGGTAGCAGAGTAGTACCGCCCGGGAGAGGCGAGCCGGTGTGCAACGTCCCGGGTTGTGACACTGTTATTAAATCTGTTTTCTGGGGGACCCGTAGCGACTTGTTGCTTGCCACAGTGGGACTGCCTGGGAAAGCAGACGGTCCCAGCTATACCGGCGGCTATGAGGGAAGGAATGACTATCTAAGGTAATTGCGATTGTATGTTTTATTTTTAATTGTTGTGATTTATGTTTATGTGGGGTGAGCAAGGTATTGGGAATGGTTTCTGTGTTTTTCTGGCCGTTTGTTTATTCCCCAGGGAAGCCTCTTTTTGGGCGCTCCGAGGCTGGGCTCTTTAACTGGGGATTTTCAGTTGCTCAGCCTTCCCAGCACCCTAAAAGAGGAATTGAACGCCTCCCTTAGCACTCCGCTCCACACACAGGGCCCAGCTGATGAATTTTTCGGCTGCAGACGCAAACCATTTCCTGCAGCAAAACAAAAAAGGGTGGTAGAAGTTTGGAACTCTCTTCTGTTAACGGTAATTGATGCAAGGTCAATTGTTAATTTTAAGTTTGAGATTGATAGATTTTTATTAACCAACGGTATTAAGGATATGGGGCAAAGGTGGGGACATGGAGTTAGGTCACAGATCAGCCATGATCTCACTGAATTACGCAACAGGTTCGAGGACTACGTGGTCTACTCGTTCCTATAATTACACTCTCTCTCATGTAAATACAATGGGCCTGAATTTGCGGTCGGAGGCTTCCCATGGGCGGATGTCTCGACCGGCAAAAAAACTAGGACCTCCCTGATGGTTCTGGATCCACGGAGACTTCTGCTCCTGGGCCTCTCCGGGTGCACCCCGGTCGAGGCCCACGTATCCCAGGGGTCCATGTGGTTTGCAAGCACCCCTGGGATCACGTGGGCTAGCCCAACCAATGAAAGGGATCCCCATTCCTGCTCAGGGGGACTCCATATGTACAGAAACACCATAAGTATGAATGGGAATACCCCAAAAATACATGCACACATCAAATAAAAAAAACATTGCTAATTTAAAATTAATTAAAATGCCATTTAATTAAATAAAACAAAAATTAAATTTTTTTGAAAAATAAATTTAAATGTTTTAAAGGTGCTAAAAATAACCTTACCTTATTATACAGATTTTTTAAATGTTTTAATTTCAACTATTATGTTGGAAAAAGCCAGCCTTAAGCCAATCACAAGAGCAGCCAGGAATTATGTCACAAAGCTGCCCAAGCCAATCCCAGTCCAGGTATTACCAAGGTAGATAGAGCACAGATTAGATACATAGTAACGCTCCCTCGACACTGTCCCATCAAACAATCCCAGGTCAGGAATAGCATGGGTTAGATACAGAGTAAAGCTCCCTCTACACTGTCCCATCAAACACATATAGGCCCCAAGTTTCCACATGATTTGCTCCTGATTTTTAGGAGCAACTGGTGGAGAACGGATTATCTTAGAAATCGCAATTCTCCACATTTTCTTTTCTGCAGTTCTAGTCAGTTAGAACAGTTTCACTTTGGAACAGAATTTTTCTTCAAAAGGGGGCGTGTCCGGCCACTGACGCCTGATTTCAAAGTTTCCACAGTGAAAACGTACTCCAAACTAACTTAGAATGGAGCAAGTGAAGATTTTTGAAGGCCTGAAAAAACCTTGTCGACACATTAAAAAATCAGGCGCAGGTTACAAATTCGGCGTCCGGAACGAGGTGGGGGGGGGGGGGGGGGGGGGGAGGGAAGTCATTAAATTCTACAATAAATCCTTATTTATACTTATACAAATATTATACAAATAAATCCAACCTGAATAAAAATTTATAAGCAAAGAAAAGATTAAATAAACCATCTTCCTACCTGTGTGAAAGTGCTTCAGGCAGGGAGAATGCTGCAGGAAGCCTCACAAGTTGAAGCAGCCGTTCCCGACGGCAGGTGGGGGGGAGGGAGTGAGGGCCCGACCAACCGCAGCGGGGGGGAGGCAGGGAGGAGGAGGCAGCCGTTCCCGACGGCAGGGAGGGGGTTGGAGGCAGTGAGAAGGCTGCAGGAAGCCTCAGAAGTTGAGGCAGCCATTCCCGACGGCAGGGGCGGGAGGCCGTCAGGAAACGCTGCCTCAACTTTCTGTGGCTTCCTGCAGCCTTCTCACTGCTGCAAGAAGCCTCAGTGCTGATCATGGAAGGGCAATGTGCTTTTATAAAAAAATTTTCAAAAATTAAACAGCTAGAAAGAACGACAAAAATGGCCGAGTGCCAATGTTTCCTTCAGACTGCGCGTGCGCGAACGCTCCAACGCGCAGTGTTGCCGGCACGAAAAAAAACTAATTTAAATGGTACCCGCCCGATCCCACTTACAAAATCGGCGCGAGTGGTAGGCTCCGCCTCCTGGGCGCCGCGCCAAGCTGCCATGGAGCTGCAGGGCGCTCCAGAATTGCGCGTTTTTTTTCAGGCGCCGTTTTCAGCGCGAAAAACGGGCGCCCAGCTCGGAGGGGCGCCCGTTTTGTAGCGTGTGGAAACTTGGGGCCTTTTATACTTCACCCTGCAGAATGCTACTAAAACCTGCCCGATAACACTAACCCCTGCCCGATAACACTAACCCCTGCCCGATAACACTAACCCCTGCCCGATAACACTCAACCCTGCCCGATAACACTCAACCCTGCCCGATAACACTCAACCCTGCCCGATAACACTCAACCCTGCCCGATAACACTCAACCCTGCCCGATAACACTCAACCCTGCCCGATAACACTCAACCCTGCCCGATAACACTCAACCCTGCCCGATAACACTAAACCCTGCTCTGCATAATAATTCTCACACCGCACTCCTTCATGCCGCTTTTGGTCACGCCATTAATCGTCACTCTGAGCTCCATCATGCAGTTCTATATCACGCCATGGTCCATTGTGGCCCCCTCTATCATGTCACACTCCATCACGCCCCTTTCTATTACAGCATTCCCTCATTACTGGCACTGGGCGTATATACATCTACCTCTGACAGTGCAGCGCTCCTTCAGCATTGGCACTGGGGTCTGTGGGCCTGGAATATGGAGCCCTAGAGTATATACAACTACCTCCGACAGTGCAGCGCTCCCACAGCATTGGCACCTGGGGGGCGGGGGGCTGGATTATGGAGCTTGAGACCTAGAGTGTTCACAGCTACCTCCGACAGTGCAGCGCTCCCTCAGTATTGGCACCGGGGGTGTGGGCCTGGATTATGATGTGAAATCGCCTGACTGCGAGGGGAGAGTGTGGGGAGCCAGTGAGCGGAGCTGGGAATGATACTGAAATGTGTCAGAGGGGTGTGAGTGAATTTGAATATTTGGTTTTGGGGTTGGAGTTGATTTGTTTCCTTGTGTGTATGGGACAGAGAAACATAGAAACATAGAAAATAGGTGCAGGAGCAGGCCATTCAGCCCTTCTAGCCTGCACCGCCATTCAATGAGTTCATGGCTGAACATGAAACTTCAGTACCCCCTTCCTGCTTTCTCGCCATACCCCTTGATCCCCCGAATAGTAAGGACTTCATCTAACTCCCTTTTGAATATATTTAGTGAATTGGCCCCAACCACTTTCTGTGGCAGAGAATTCCACAGGTTCACCACTCTCTGGGTGAAGAAGTCTCTCTTCATCTCGGTCCTAAATGGCTTACCCCTTATCCTTAGACTGTGACCCCTGGTTCTGGACTTCCCCAACATTGGGAACATTCTTCCTGCATATAACCTGTCTAAACCCGTCAGAATTTTAAACGTTTCTATGAGGTCCCCTCTCATTCTTCTGAACTCCAGTGAATACAAGCCCAGTTGATCCAGTCTTTCTTGATAGGTCAGTCCCAGCATCCCGGGAATCAGTCTGGTGAATCTTCGCTGCACTCCCTCAATAGCAAGAATGTCCTTCCTCAAGTTAGGAGACCAAAATTGTACACAATACTCCAGGTGTGGCCTCACCAAGGCCCTGTACAACTGTAGCAACACCTCCCTGCCCCTGTACTCAAATCCCCTCGCTATGAAGGCCAACATCCCATTTGCTTTCTTAACTGCCTGCTGTACCTGCATGCCAACCTTCAATGACTGATGTACCATGACACCCAGGTCTCGTTGCACCTTCACTTTTCCTAATCTGTCACCATTCAGATAATAGTCTGTCTCTCTGTTTTTACCACCAAAGTGGATAACCTCACATTTATCCACATTATACTTCATCTGCCATGCATTTGCCCACTCACCGAACCTATCCAAGTCACTCTGCAGCCTCATAGCATCCTCCTCGCAGCTCACACTGCCACCCAACTTAGTGTCAACCGCAAATTTGGAGATACTACATTTAATCCCCTCGTCTAAATCATTAATGTACAATGTAAACAGCTGGGGCCCCAGCACAGAACCTTGCGGTACCCCACTAGTCACTGCCTGCCATTCTGAAAAGTACCCATTTACTCCTACTCTTTGCTTCCTGTCTGACAACCAGTTCTCAATCCACGTCAGCACACTACCCCCAATCCCATGTGCTTTAACTTTGCACATTAATCTCTTGTGTGGGACCTTGTCGAAAGCCTTCTGAAAGTCCAAATATACCACATCAACTGGTTCTCCTTTGTCCACTTTACTGGAAACATCCTCAAAAAATTCCAGAAGATTTGTCAAGCATGGTTTCCCCTTCACAAATCCATGCTGACTTGGACCTATCATGTCACCATTTTCCAAATGCGCTGCTATGACATCCTTAATAATTGATTCCATCATTTTACCCACTACTGAGGTCAGGCTGACTGGTCTATAATTCCCTGTTTTCTCTCTCCCTCCTTTTTTCAAAAGTGGCGTTACATTGGCTACCGTCCACTCGATAGGAACTGATCCAGAGTCAATGGAATGTTGGAAAATGACTGTCAATGCATCCGCTATTTCCAAGGCCACCTCCTTAAGTACTCTGAGATGCAGTCCATCAGGCCCTGGAGATTTATCGGCCTTCAATCCCATCAATTTCCCCAACACAATTTCCCGACTAATAAAGATTTCCCTCAGTTCCTCCTCCCGACTAGACCCTCTGACCCCTTTTGTATCCGGAAGGTTGTTTGTGTCCTCCTTAGTGAATACTGAACCAAAGTATTTGTTCAATTGGTCTGCCATTTCTTTGTTCCCCGTTATGACTTCCCCTGATTCTGACTACAGGGGACCTACGTTTGTCTTTACTAACCTTTTTCTCTTTACATACCTATGGAAACTTTTGCAATCCGCCTTAATGTTCCCTGCAAGCTTCTTCTCGTACTCCATTTTCCCTGCCCTAATCAAACCCTTTGTCCTCCTCTGCTGAGTTCTAAATTTCTCCCAGTCCCCAGGTTCGCTGCTATTTCTGGCCAATTTGTATGCCACTTCCTTGACTTTAATACTATCCCTGATTTCCCGAGATAGCCACGGTTGAGCCACCTTCTCTTTTTTATTTTTACGCCAGACAGGAATGTACAATTGTTGTAATTCATCCATGCGGTCTCTAAATGTCTGCCATTGCCCATCCACAGTCAACCTCTTAAGTATCATTCGCCAATCTATCCTAGCCAATTCACACCTCATATCTTCAAAGTTACCCTTCTTTAAGTTCTGGACCATGGTTTCTGAATTAACTGTATCATTCTCCATCCTAATGCAGAATTCCACCATATTATGGTCACTCTTCCCCAAGGGGCCTCGCACAATGAGATTGCTAATTAGTCCTCTCTCATTACACAACACCCAGTCAAAGATGGCCTCCCCCCGAGTTGGTTCCTCGACATATTGGTCTAGAAAACCATCCCTTATGCACTCCAGGAAATCCTCCTCCACCGTATTGCTTCCAGTTTGGCTAGCCCAATCTATGTGCATATTAAAGTCACCCATTATAACTGCTGTACCTTTATTGCATGCTCCCCTAATTTCCTGTTTGATGCCCTCCCCAACATCACTACTACTGTTTGGAGGTCTGTACACAACTCCCACTAACGTTTTTTGCCCTTGGGTGTTCTGCAGCTCTACCCATATAGATTCCACATCATGCAAGCTAATGTCTTTCCTAACTATTGCATTAATCTCCTCTTTAACCAGCAATGCTACCCCACCTCCTTTTCCTTTTATTCTATCCTTCCTGAATGTTGAATACCCCTGGATGTTGAGTTCCCAGCCCTGATCATCCTGGAGCCATGTCTCCGTAATCCCAATCACATCATATTTGTTAACATCTATTTGCACAGTTAATTCATCCACCTTATTGCGGATACTCCTTGCATTAAGACACAAAGCCTTCAGGCTTGTTTTTTTAACACCCTTTGTCCTTTTAGAATTCTGCCGCACAGTGGCCCTTCCTGTTCCCCGCCCCGGGCCTCTCTGCCCCCCACCGCCCCCCATCTCCCCTCCATCTCCTGCCTCTGCCTCCCAGCAAGCTTTGTTCAGCTGATGCATATTCCTGACCTGTTGATGAATAACCTGGGACCACAATCCAGGCCGCTCAATTCAGTCTACAATTACATTCAGAGATTGTTCACCGAGACAGATTATAAAGGCAGCAACCTTTTCAGTACCGACAAACATTCCAGCCCTCCTTCTCAATACTCGCTAGATCTCTGGAGGATACCTGGGGAAATAAATTTCGCCACCACCCTCATAACTTGCGCCCAGAGATGGGATCCCTTGACTTGGAGCCCTGCAACAGGTCCCCATGATCAACCTTTGGGCCAATAGCGTGAGCCAGAAAGGGGTCTCTTGGGTTGACCAGGCAAATGGCGTTTGACGCTGGTGGAACCCATTCCCCAGCACCATCGGGAGAGGGGCAGGAGAAAGCTGGTGACACTGGAGACACACAGTGCTCAATGCCCACTCCAAAACTGCCCACCACAATTTGGGTTCTCTGAAGCATTGCCAAGGAACACAGTGCAGGGGGCGAAGGGAGAACAGATAAATCAAGAGATGACCTTCAGCTTTCTGGAGGCTTTGATAGAGTAGATCGGGGGAAACTGTTTCCAATGGCAGGAGGGTCGGTAACTAAAGGACACAGATTTAAGGTAATTGACAAAAGAACCAGAGGGGGAGATGGAGGAAAATGTTTCTACACAGCGAGTTGTTGTGATCTGGAATGCGTTGCCTGAAAGGACGGTGGAAGCAGATTTAATAGTAACTTTCAAAAGGAAATTGGATAATTATTTGAAGGGGAAATATTTGCAGGGCTCTGGGGACAGAATAGGGGGAGTGGGACTAATTGAATAACTCAAAGAGCCGGCAGAGGCACGATGAGACAAAGGCCTCCTTCTACGCTGTATGATTCTAATAAAGGATCATCCTTCACACTCCACTGGATGACTCTGGCACGGGTCAGAATTTGAAAGCACTGCACTGGTTTGAAAGGATTTGCATGTTGTGATAGTGGAGGCCTCTCCGATGTCCCCCCCCTCCCCAAGGTACAGGAAGGAACCGGTTTTGGTCCAGGACTAGTAACCCAGAGGTTGCGAGTTCAAATCCCACCATGACAAGTTGTGTAATTGAGCTGAATAAATCTGGTGGGCTGCACAAGCAAAAACACTCATGATATCTGCCGGCTCACATACAGTGTATGGCACAAAAACAGGCCATTCGGCCCAACTGGTCTGTGTTTATGCTCCACACGACCCTCCTCCCACCCGTCTACATCTAAACCCATTGACATATCCTTCTATTCCTTTCTCCCTCGTGAGTTTATCTAGCTTCCCCTTAAATGTATCTATGCTATTCTCCTCAACCACTCCCTGTGGGAGCGAGTTCCAAATTCTCTCCACTCTCTGGGTAAAGGAATTGCTCCTAAATTCCTTAATGACGATCTTATATTATTAGTTCCTACATTACAACAGTGAAAACACTTGAAAAAGAAAGTAAGTCATTAGCTGTGAAGTGCTTTGGGATGTTTGGTTGGCAAAGGCACTATATAAATGCCAGTTCTTTCTTTATATTTATGCACTCTAGTTTTGGACTCTCCCCACAAGTAGAAACATTTTCTCTAAGTCTGCCCTATTGAACCCCCTCATAATCTTAAATACCTCTCTATCAGGTCACCCCTCAGTCTTCTCTTTTCTATCAAAAAGAGCCTCAGCCTGGTCAGTGTTTTCTGATGGATATTACCTCGCTGTTCTGGTATCAGCCTTGTGAATCTTTGCCTTAAATACAACCTGATGTCCCTCAGGGAAGGGAACCTGCCGTCCCTCCCTGGGCTGCTGCTGACTGTGATGGGATTTCTCGAAGATGGCCCAGACTGGAGAAGGACAGCCCGCCGTCTGTCAGAGTTGTGGGCGGTGATGGGGAGGAGGGCGGTGGATGGTCCGAGGGTCTCCAGCAGTCTTTGATTCAGCTCCCAAACCGAACACAATTCACTCAATAGCTTCTCACGTCCCATCAAACCCGGACAAGAGAAATAAGGAAACAAATTAAGTGCCTGGGCAACTGGGGAATGAGAGACAAGGGGCCGGGGGCCGAGACCCAGAGTCAATGGACCAGTTACTGAGGGTCAAGGGGCCGGGGGCCGAGACCCAGCATCAATGGACCAGTTACTGAGGGTCAAGGGGCCGAGACCCAGCGTCAATGGACCAGTTACTGAGGGTCAGGGGGCCGGGGGCCGACATTGTTAGCAAGGACTGACAGACAACCAGTGGGAATGTCTGCAGCAACATCAGGCGGAGAAGAAAGAACTGTTTGGATGGAAACTGAAAATGCTCCGCTTTACCTGAAACTGGTGAAATGCCGGGGACCCGTGAGAGAGGGGGGAGCCTGGAAACAGAGCGGGAACCGCTCGATCGCCCGGGGTGAGGGGTGGGGAGCCTGGAAACAGAGCGGGAGCAGCTCGCGGGCCGTGGGGAGCCTGGAAACAGAGCGGGAGCCGCTCGCGGGCCCCCGGGGCGAGAGGGGAGAGAGGGGGGAGCCTGGAAACAGAGCAGGAGCCGCGAGGACAGGGAGGGGGTGGCGCGAGCACCAACCACCGGCCCGCGCTCACCGCCTGCTGACCTCTCACCTCACCAGGGCGGCCAATCAACTGCCAGGAGCCGCTGGGAGCGCGGGAGAAAAGACAATGGAGGAAGCCCCGCCCACCAACAACAACAACTTGTAATGATGCAGCGCCTTTACCGCAGGGAAACAGCCCAGGGGGCGAAATCAGACACAGGACTTCATGTCTATTTCCCAAAACAGTTTCCCCTCCTGTCTTGTTTGCAATGCATCACCTCCAGATCTACATTTTTAAAAACATTTTGCATTATTACCAATTTCAAAAAGATTTAACCTCTTTGGATCTTTCAAAAGGATCTAACTCTCCTTTCCCCTCACCCACCGGGCCAGGTGTGGTTGACTCCTAAATGCCACTCAGTTGTATCACGCCGCTAGGAAAAACAACAACAATAATAAAACTGGATGGACCACCCGGCATCGACCTCGGCACTGGATCCGTACACGACAATGGACACCCCGCCCAGTCAATCCTGCAAAGTCCTCCTCACTAACATCTGGGGACTTGTGCCAAAATTGGGAGAGCTGTCCCACAGGCTATGAAAGAAAGACTTACATTTATATAGTGCCTTTCACGACCGTCGGATGGCTCACAGCGCTTTACACCCAATGAAGTACTTTTGGAGTGTAGTCACTGTTGTAATGTGGGAAACACGGCAGCCAATTTGCACACAGCAAGCTCCCACAAACAGCAACGTGATAATGACCAAATAATCAGTTTTTTGTTCTGTTGTTATGTTGAGAGATAAATATTGGTCAGGACACCGGGGATAACTCCCCTGCTCTTCTTCGAAATAGTGCCGTGGGATCTTTTACGTCCACCTGAGAGGGCAGACGGAGCCTTGGTTTACGACTCATCCAAAAGACAGCACCTCCAATAGTGCAGCCACTCCCTCAGCACTGCACTGTCAGCCTAGATTTATTTGCTCAAGTCCCTGGAGTTGGACTTGAACTCACAACCTTCTGACTCAGAGTTGAGAGTGCTACCCACTGAGCCACTAGCTGACATCAAGCAACTTGAAGTCTCATGGCATCAGGTCAAGCATGGGCAAGGAAATCTCCTGCTGGTTACCAACGATCGCCCATCCTCAGCTGATGAATCAGTACTTCTCCATGTTGAACACCATTTGGAAAACGCACTGAGGATAGCCAGGGCACAGATTGTACTCTGGGTGGAGGACTTCAATGTCCATCACCAAGAGCACCACCACTGAGCTGGCTGAGTCCTGAAGGATATAGCTGCCAGACTGGGCCTGCAGTAGGTGGTGAGAGAACTAATACGAGGGAAAAATCTACTTTACCTCATCCTCAGCAATCTACCTGTCACAGATTAATTTGTCCATGACAGTATTGGCAGGAGTGACCACTGCAGTCTTTGTGGAGATGATGTCCCGTCTTAACACTGAGACCACCCTCCATCGCGGTGTGTGGCACTACCACCGTGCTTAAATGGGATAGATTCCAAAAAGATCTCGCAGCTCAAAACAGAACCCAGTCGCCACCCAATTCGGTTCACTCCACGTGATATCAAGAAACGGCTGAGTGCATTGGATACAGCAAAGGCTATGGGCCCCGACAACATCCCAGCGCTAGTGCTGAAGATTTGTGCTCCAGAACTAACCACACCACTAGTCAAGCTGTTCCAGTACAGCTGCAACACTGGCATCTACCCAACAAAGTGGAAAATTGCCTAAGTATTGCCTGTTTACCAAAAGTAGAACAAATCAAATCCATCCAATTACCGCCCCATCAGCCTACTCTCAATCATCAGCAAAGTGATGGAAGGTGTCATCAACAGTGCTATTAAGCGGTACTTAGTCACCAATAACCTGCTCACCAATGCTCAGTTTGGGTTCTGCTAGAGCCACTTGGCCCAGGCCTCATTACTGCCTTGGTCCAAACATGGACAAAAGAGCTGGATTCTAATGGTGAGGTGAAAGATACTGTCTTCGACAACAAGCAACATTTGACCGAGTGTGGCACCAAGGAGCTTTAGTAAAATTGACGTCAATGGGAATCACAGGAAAACTATTCACTGGCTGGAATTAGCACAAGTGAAGTTTGTTGTGGTTGTTGGAGGCCAATCATCTCAGCCCCAGGGCATTGCTGCAGGAGTTCCTCAGGGCACTGTCCTAGGTTCAACCATCTTCAGCTGCTTCATCAATGACCTACCCTCCATCATAAGGTCAGAAGTGTGGATGTTCGCTGATGATTGCAGTGTTCAGTTCCATTCGCAACTCCTCAGATAACGAAACAGTCCGTGCCCGCATGCAGCAAGAACTGGACAACATTCAGGCTTGGACTAATAAGTGGCAAGTGCCAGGCAATGACCATCTCAAACAAGAGAGAATTTAGCCACATGTCCTTGACATTCAAAGGCATTACAATCGCCGAATACTCCACGATCAACATAAGAACGTAAGAACTAGGAGCAGGAGTAGGCCATACAGCACCTCGAGCCTGCTCCGCCATTTAATATGATCATGGCTGATCCAATCATTGACTCAGGTCCACTTCCCTGCCCGCTCCCCATAACCCCTTATTCCCTTATCGGTTAAGAAATTGTCTATCTCTGTCTTAAATTTGTTCAATGACCCAGCTTCCACAGCTCTCTGAGGCAGCGAATTCCACAGATTTACAACCCTCAGAGAAGAAATTCCTCCTCTGCTCAGTTTTAAATGGGCAGCCCCTTATTCTAAAGATTATGCCCCCTAGTTCTAGTCTCCCCTATCAGTGGAAACATCTTCTCTCATCCATTTTGTCAAACCCTCTCATAATCTTATATGTTTCGATAAGATCATTCTCATTCTTCTGAATTCCAATGAGTGGAGGCCCAACCTACTCAGCCTTTCCTCAGAAGTCAATCCCCTCATCTCTGGAATCAACCTCGTGAACCTTCTCTGAACTGCCTCCAAAGCAAGTATATCCTTTCTTAAATATGGAAAGCAAAACTGTACACAGTATTCCAGGTGTGGCCTCACCAATACCCTGTATAACTGCAGCAAGACTTCCCTGCTTTTATACTCCATCCCCTTTGCAATAAAGGCCAGATTCCATTGGCTTTCCTGATCACTTGCTGTACCTGCATACTAACCTTTTGTGTTTCATGCATCAGGACCCCCAGGTCCTGCTGTACTGCAGCACTTTGCAATTTTTCTCCATTTAAATAATAACTTGCTCTTTGATTTTTTTTTCTGCCAAAGTGCATAACCTCACACATCACAACATTTGACTCCATCTGCCAAATTTTTCTCTGCTCACTTAGCCTCTTGCATGTTTTTTGTGTCCTCCTCACACATTGCTCTTCCTCCTATCTTTGTATCGTCAGCAAACTTGGTTACGTTACACTCAGTCCCTTTTATCCAATTCGTTAATATAGATTGTAAATAGTTGGGTTCCCAGCACTGATCCCAGCGACACCCCACTAGTTACTGATTGCCAACCCGAGAATGGACCATTTATCTCAACTCCCTGTTATTTAGCCAATCCTCTATCCATGCTAATACATTACCCCCAACCCCGTGAACTTTTATCTTGTGCAGTAACCTTTTATGTGGCACCTTGTCAAATGCCTTCTGGAAGTCCAAATACACCACATCCACTGGTTCCCCTTTATCCACCCTGTTCGTTACATTCTCAAAGAATTCCAGCAAATTTGTCAAACATGACTTCCCCTTCATAAATCCATGCTGACTCTGCCTGACCGAATTATGCTTTTCCAAATGTCCTGCTACTACTTCTTTAATAATGGACTCCAACATTTTCCCAACCACAGATGTTAGGCTAACTGGTTTATAGTTTCCTACTTTTTGTCTGCCTCCTTTTTTAAATAGGGGCATTACATTTGCAGCTTTCCAATCTGCTGGGACCCCCCCCAGAATCCAGGGAACTTTGGTAAATTACAGCCAATGCATCCACTATCCCTGCCACTACTTTTCTTAACACCCAAGGATGCAAGCCATCAGGTCCAGGGGATTTATCTGCCTTTAGTTGCATTATCTTACTGAGTACCACCTCCTTAGTGATTGTGATTGTGTTAAGTTCCTCCCCCCCTATAGGCTCTTGACGATCCACTGTTGGGATATTTTTATAGTGTCCTCTACCATAAAGACTGATACAAAATATTTGTTCAGAGTTTCTGCCATCTCCATGTTCCCCATCACTAATTCCCCGATCTCGTCCTCTAATGGACCAACATTTACTTTAGCCACTCTTTTCCTTTTTATATACCTGTAGAAACTCTTGCTATCTGTTTTTATATTTTGTGCTAGTTTACTTTCAGAGTCTAACTTCCTTTTCTTAATCATTTTTTTAGTCATTCTTTGCTGGCTTTTAAAAGCTTCCCAATCTTCTGTCCTCCCACTAGTTTTGTGCACTTTGTATGCCCTTGTTTTTAATTAGATACCATCATTTATTTCTTTAGTTAGCCACGGATGGCTATCTTTTCTTTTACACTTCTTTCTCCTCACTGGAATAAATTTTTCTTGAAAGTTATGAAATATCTCCTTAAATGTATGCCACTGTTCATCAACCATCCTACACTTTAATCTATATTCCCAGTCCACTTTTGCTAACTCTCACCTCATACCTTTGTAGTCTCCTTTATTTAAGCTGAGTACGCTGGTTTGAGATCCAATTTTCTCGCCCTCCATCTGGATTTGAAATTCAACCATGCTATGATCACTCATTCCAAGGGGATCCTTTACTAGGAGATTGGTTATTAATCCTGTCTCATTACACAGGACCAGAGCTAAGATAGCCTGCCCTCTGGTTGGTTCTGTTACATACTGTTCAAGGAACCTGTCCCTTATGCACTTTATGAACTCTTCCTCAAGGCTATCATCACCAATTTGATTTGTCCAATCAATACAGAGGTTAAAATCACGCATGATTATTGCTGTTCCCTTTTTACAAGGCCCCACTATTTCTTGGTTCACTTTCTCCCCCCAGAATGCACTGTAGCCACTCGGTGACATCCTTGACCCTGGCACCAGGGAGGCAACATGCCATCCTGGTGTCTGTCTGCACTGCTGAACAGCCTGTAATGTATGCACCTGTGAGTATGTTCACAGGTTAGCCCGTCACTGGTAATGTGCAGTGTAAACCTTTGCTAATACTGCTACAACTACATTGAGAGTGAACCCAGGAGAGGAGGAGGAATAAAAGCTGCCTTCTAGGTACATCTACAGGAGGAATACTGCTGCAGAGTTTGAGAGAGGGGGAAGGAACAGCTGCCATTCGACTACTCACCGGCTGTATTTGAGCCATTGCCAACATCAACAGGTGGGTGTATTTTGGTGCATTCCCCAAAAAAGACTTTGCTTAATCGGTGGGGGGAGGAAAGAAGATTAATAAGAACATTGTGGCAGGGGGTGGCTGTGCGTGCAAATGTGTGGGTTTCTTGTGAACAACTAGGCCCCACACACCACGGGAAACACCCCTCCCCCACTGCCTGGCCCGGGTTGGCTGGAACTACCCGGATGCAGTCTTTCCCAATTACCTACTTAACATCGTTTGGAACGACTGTGCCTGGGTGGTTCCAGTCATCCCGGGTGAAGACATCTTCTTCTCCTCCCCCCCGCCAGAAGATTATAGAGACTTTGTTTGTGATCCGGGGAGTGCACCCCCTGCAAGCAGCCACCCAATGCTGTGAGGAGTGCTGACCACAGCTTTCCTCTTTCCCTCTCTCCTCTCTCTGTCTCTGAGAGCCTCTTTTAAAATATATATATTTAAAAAAGCAACTACTGAGCGGAGGGAAACGGGCCCCTCCCCAATTGTCAAAAGTTAGGGAGAGGTGTGCCTCATTAAGAGCTCCCTCTGCTCATTAACGAGGCCAATCAAGACCTTTCAGGCCTGTGACTCTGGGATGAGTATAGCCCTTAAAGGGACCATGTAATGGCGAGTCCACCTATGCCGGTGGCAGGACCAGCAAAAACTTATGCGCATGTGGTGTCCACAGCCACGGCACCTCCTGCTGCCCTGCCACCATTTAAATGAATAACTAGAAAACATGGGGTCAAGAGCGACACTCACCCCAACATGAGCATTGAGGAGTGCGTGCGGGCGATGGCTGGAGTAGTCGGCCACTTGGCCATTGTCGCCGCCTCCAAGATGTCCGGCAAGGCTGTGTTCTTCCTGGGGTCAGAGTGGGCAGTATCCCTGGCCCTTGTAAAGGGGCTCACGGTGGACGGGACCTTCCTGCCGGTGGACCCACTCGAGGCCAGCGTGCAGAGGGTCGTCCTCTCCAACGTCCCACCCTTTGTTCCTGGTGAGCTCTTCCTCCCCCACCTACATCAACTGGGGGAGGTAAGGTCGGTGATAAACCCCATATCGCTCGGCCGCGGGGAGGCCAGCCTCTGTCATGTGTTCTCCTTCAGCAGCCAGCTTTTTGTTCAGCTGGCGCGGGAGGAGATAACGGAGAGAAGTTTTAGTGTGGTCCACGAGGGGACTGCCTACTGCGTCTTCTGGGCATCGGACGGCGTGCGGTGCCATGCCTTTAGGGAGGTGGGGCATGTTCGTAAGAACTGCCCCGACTCCAAGGCCGCTAAAACAGCCAAAGCAGCCAAGGTTGGCACCGCCGCCACTCCTCCCCCTAGTCCCGTCCGCGTGCCTGGAGCCGTAGGTGCGCGGGCATCGTCGGTGTAAAGTCCTGTCCCCTCAGTACAGATTCACACGAGGCATGTAGTGAAGCCAAGGTCACTCTGGACCTGCACCTTTATTTCACAGCTCTGGAATGCTGCACTTGCCTGAGACCTGTGCTTATATATCTGTCTCTTGCAGTGCACCCCTGGTGGTAGGGTATGCTGGTGGTTACAGGTCATATCTTATTACAGTCATGTATAGCATGTTTGGATACAGTTATATATAACAATGTAAGATACATGACATCAACCTCCCCCAAGGTCTTATTGTCTTTATCGGTTCAGTCTCTCAGGTGGTCTACGCTCTCGCGTGCAGCGTCTAAGTTGTGTTTCAGTTGTTTGCCTTGATGTCTGTTTTTCTTTGGGTGTGGTTGCTGGTATCTCGCCTGGGCTGTCTGTTTCGATTGGTGTGATTGTTGTTGACTCACCTGAGCCATTGTCCATTTGTACTACCAGTAGCCTGTTTCCTTCCTTGCCCGTTACTGTCCCTGCAAGCCATTTGGGACCCCTGCCATAGCTTAGTACAAACACTTTGTCCCCAATCTCATTCCATCTCCCCGTCGAATTTCTGTCATGGTACTCAGTCAGCTTACGGCGCTTTGCCTCAACGATTTCGTGCATGTCTGGGAGGATTAATGAGAGCCTTGTTTTTAAAGTCCTTTTCATCAACAGTTCCGCGGGGGGATCCAAGTCAGTGAGGCATGACTACTTGGCTGCCCCACATCAGGCAGTCTGCTTGTAGTGATAGCTCATGCATGCGCCTGTGAAAGGGTTTTAATTCCTCGGGGCAGGCATCGCGAGCCTCTGCCCAGTCACCGGTTAGGACACATCTTTTTACAAAGGATAACGTGAGGTCGCTGGCCGTCCAGGCTTTGATTTGGCGAGCCGTCATGGGCGAACCTGTAGACTCAAAGGCATTGATTGCCATGACTATCTCACAGTCCTGTTCATCAGACCCTTCCGTGGTCGCCAGGGGTAGCCTGCTGAGCGCGTCGGCACAGTTGTCTGTGCCTGGTCTTTGCCTTATTGTGTAGTCGTAGGACGCCAGCATGAGTGCCCACCGTTGAATTTGCGCCGAGGCGTTGGCGTTTATTGCCTTGCTCTCGGATAGGAGGGATGTAAGGGGCTTGTGGTCGGTTTCTAATGTGAACTTTCCCCGAAAAGGTATTGGTGCATCTTTTTGACACCGTACACGCACGCGAGCGCCTCCTTCTCTACCATTCCGTACCCGCGCTCCGCCCGCGAAAGTGACCTGGAGGCATAAGCTATGGGTTGTAATTTGCCCGCACTATTGTTGACATGTTGCAAAACGCACCCGACCCCATACGCTGACGCATCGCATGTGAGAACTAGCTTTTTACCTGGGTCAAAGAAAGTCAAAACACTTTTGAAACACAGAAGGTTGCGTGCCTTATTGAAGGCGCTTTCCTGGGCGTCCCCCCAAAACCAATCGCACCCCTTTCTGAGTAGCACGTGGAGCGACTCCAGCAGCGTGCTTAAGTTCTGCATAAAGTTCCCAAAGTAATTGAGTAGCCCGAGAAAGGCGCGCAGTTCTGAGACATTCCGGGGCCTGGGTGCCAGGTGAATTGCTTCTGTTTTGGACTCTGTTGGGCGGATTCCATCAGCGGCAATCCTTCTGCCCAAAAATTCAACCTCGGGTGCGAGAAACAGGCACTTGGATTTCTTGACTCGTAGGCCTACCCGATCCAACCGCTTTAGTACTTCCTCCAAATTACGGAGATGGGAGTCGGTGTCCCTGCCCGTGATAAGTATGTCGTCTTGAAATACAACCGTCCCCGGGATGGACTTGAGCAGACGCTCCATGTTGCGCTGGAATATGGCAGCTGCCGACCTGATGCCAAATGGGCATCGATTGTACATGAAAAGGCCTCGATGTGTGTTGATGGTGGTGAGTGGCTTGGATTCCTCGGTCAATTCTTGCATCATATACGCAGATGTGAGGTCTAATTTTGAGAAAAGTTTACCTCCAGCCAATGTGGCAAATAAGTCCTCCGCTCTGGGCAGCGGGTACAGGTCCTGTAGAGAGACTCTGTTTATGGAAGATTTGTAGTCCCCACAGATTCGTACGGATCCATCAGGCTTCATGATTGGGACGATGGGACTTGCCCAGTCGCTAAATTCCACCGGTGATATAATGCCTTCCTGTAGAAGCCTGTCTAGTTCGTGTTCAATCTTTTCCCTCATCACATAGGGTACAGCTCTGGCCTTGTGATGGATCGGTCGAGCATCCTGTGTGATGTAGATTTTGCCTTTGGCCCTTTTGAAAGTGCCCACACCTGGCTGAAAGATATTTTCAAATCGCCTTATAACTGTTGAGCAGGAGGTCCATTCCTCTAATGACATGGCATGCACATCATCCCATTTCCAGTTTAGTTTTGCCAGCTAGCTTCTCCGCAGCAGTGCTGGGGGGTCTCCGGGGACAATCCACAGGGGAAGTCGGTTCACTGTCCCTTTGTGTGTGACAGAGAGCATGGCGCTGCCAAGGACTGGTACGATTTCTTTGGTATAGGTCCTTAGTGTGGTGTCGACCCTTGTGAGTTTTGGTCTGTCTCTTTTATGCGGCCACAGTTGTTCAAATTGTTGAGCGCCCATGAGAGACTGACTCGCTCCCGTATCCAGCTCCATGTTGACAGATATCCCATTGAGTAGGACCCTCATCATTATAGGAGGCGTCCTGTTGTAGGAGCGGCGGCCATTGATCGTGTTAACCCGCTGTACATCGGTGTCCCGGGTACTGTCCCCACCATCTTCTGGTCCGCTTTCCGACCCATCCGATTCGTATACCAGCCGAGCTGCCGTTTTTTTGCACATGCGGGCCAAATGCCCTGTATATTCACAAATTCTGCAAACAGCCTGCTGAAATCGACATCCTCTTGACGAGTGCCCACCCCCACACCTCCAGCACAGACCTGTTCTATTCTTTAACGTGTTCCCAAAGAATGATCTGCGTCTGGCTGATCTCTCTTGAGCTTCTCTCAGTTTGTAGTTGATTGCTCGCATTGTGGGTTGTTGAGGTGTGAACGGCCATTCCTGTGGCCCTTAATGGCTTCTGCCTGCTGTCGAGAGCCTGTTCTCCCGGTTTTGTCTGTGTGTCAGGTAAGCAGCTTGTTTAGTGCTGTGAACTTCTTGTTCCAATATTTCGTTAGTTGTCATACCTGCATTGTAAATCAATCTCGTTTCTTCTTCCCCTACCAAGAATGTCTGTGCAACCAGTGCTGCTGCCTCTAAGGTCAAGTTCTTGGTCTCTATGAGCTTTCAGAATATGCCTGCGTGGCCTATTCCTTCAATGAAAAAGTCTCTCAGCATTTCTCTCCTCAGTTCATCGGAGAACTCAAATAAACTAGCCAACCTCCAAAGTTCCGCCACGAAGTCGGGTATGCTCTGGCCCACACAGCGTCTGTAGTTGTAGAACCTGTGTCTGGCCATGTGTCGGCTGCTCACTGGCTTCACGTGGTCTCTTACCAGTGTGCTCAATTCTTCAAACGACTTGCTTGCTGGTTTCTCGGGTGCCAACAGATTCTTCATTAAAGCGTATGTTTTCGAGCCACAGCTGGTCAAGAGATGGGCTCTTCTCTTGTCTGCCTTATCGTCACCTAACCAGTCTTTGGTTACAAAGCTTTGCTGGAGCCTTTCTATAAAGTCATCCCAATTGTCTCCCGCATTGTACTTTTCATCTGATCTGTTGTTCGCCATTCTGTGGATTCTGTAATCCCGTAACCCGTCGCCACTGTAAAGTCCTGTCCCCTCAGTACAGATTCACACGAGGCATGTAGGAAAGTCAAGGTCACTCTGGACCTGCACCTTTATTTCACAGCTCTGGAATGCTGCACTTGCCTGAGACCTGTGCTTATATACCTGTCTCTTGCAAGTGCACACCTGGTGGTAAGGTATGCTGGTGGTTATAGGTCATATCTTATTACAGTCATATATAGCATGTTAGGATACAGTTATATATAACAATGTAAGATACATGACAGTCGGAGGCCTTTGTCTTCGCGGCTTCCGGCGTGGCGGAGGGAGTGCGTCGAGTTGGAAAGAAGGCGAAACGCAAATTGAAACACCTTCAGGCGGGTCCCCTCAGTGAGCCAGACAGCCCCATCACCGCGCTCAGCCAATCCCTTTCACTGGTGAGCGCGGGGTATCCCGAGCCCGTGCTCGAGCCCTTGACCACTACCACGGAGAGCTTACCACCCACAGTCGGGATTGGGCGCGGGAAAGACAAATCAAAGGGGGGAACGGAGCCAGGGGCCTCGGCAGACATGGAGGTGCCCCTGCCTCCACGCCCCCCCCAGACAAAAAAGGAGGCACCACTCTAATGAAGCAGAGGAGGAACAACATACCTCCGTCGAGGAGTTGGCACCCGCCCCGTGTCCTGCGTCCCCCACCAGCGCTCCCAAACTGCGCCGAAGGTGGGGAGGATAATCCGTCCCTGGGGAGGGTGAGACAGCCGAGGCTGCCCAGCCTCTGTCTCCCGAGGATAGGGAAGAAGATCTGCCTGTTGCGCGGGGGCACTAGAAGAATGTGTCACCGCCGGGTCGAGCATCCCAGGGACTGAGGTGGGCGAGGCCGAAAAGGCCGAACCTGAGCCCGCCCAGCCAATAGCCAACATCCCCCGGGATCTGCTCGACCTGGCAGAAAAACAAAAAGAACAACATAATAAATTTCATGAACATCGACTTGCTGGGCCGTAGGATGGTGGCGGGGAGGGTGAGGAACCCCAATCTTCATCCCTAACTTTGGAGCCGGGGTACTTGGAGGAACTGGAGCGGTTTTTCAGCCAGGTTTCTCCATGTTCCCCGGTGCCTGGGGCGGAGGGGGACCCCCATCCACTGCCGCTTCCCGACCCGGCATCCCAAGAAAAAGAGCCCAGGGGGGACTCCTCTGTCGACAATCCTGGGGGCGGGATCGGGGCA
Source organism: Pristiophorus japonicus (assembly GCF_044704955.1). Classification (NCBI taxonomy): domain Eukaryota; kingdom Metazoa; phylum Chordata; class Chondrichthyes; family Pristiophoridae; genus Pristiophorus; species Pristiophorus japonicus. The sequence continues at coordinate 49,642,078 of NC_091995.1, forward strand.
GAGGTAGGGCCGGATGATGTGGCCGGGCCGTTTGCTGTATCCCGTGTGGTCGACGGACCGGCTGCTGGTGGCGACCTCCTGGAGGGGAACAGAGACTCAGTGGAGGGCATGGGAGAAGATCTGGAGTCCATCACCAGTGAGGTGGTGGACCTCCTCATGCCCGCCACTGAGTCCCCCCTCATTCCTGCCAAGGAACTCCCGGGACTTTTTGGCGCAATGCCAGGGTTGCCGCAATAGAGCCCATCTGGCCCTGGACAAATGGTCCGAGCTGGCGCTGCTCATCAGGTCCGTCCGCGTCGCCATCAAAACCATGGGCGCAGGCAGGACTCTATCAAAACCAGAAACCCTTGAGCTGCGCTGGCTCAGAACATTCCTCGCTGGGCTGCTGAGGGAGTGGATGTCATCAAACGACTCCGCCCATCCCCCCCCCTCACCGCCCCCATGTAGTTTATGTTAGAGGTTGTACTATGCTCTTGTCATGAAGATAACCATAGCCAGCCTCAACATTAATGGCAGCAGAGAAGCATGCCATAGATTTAACAATTTTTCGCTCCTATGGGAGGGGAAATATGCGGTGCGCTTCCTGCAAGAAACTCACACCATTCCAGGAGATGAGGCCATGTGGCTCTTGGAATGGCAAGGATAGGTCCACATGAGCCACCTCATTGCACTTCTTGTGGGCTGGCTATCTTGCTGGCCTCACATTTTCAGCCGGAGATCTTATGGGTCGAGAAGCCTGTACCAGGCTGCTTGCTCCGTGTCACGGTTCGCCTGGGGGACGTGCCCCTCCATTTAGTGAACGTGTGTACGCCCCCCCCAGCCAAGCCCGCAGCAAGTGCGCTTCTTCGAAGAAGTGTCCACTCTTCTAGGCTCCGTCAATGTCGGCGACTGCATTGTCCTCGGGGTCTTCTCGCTGGAAAACAGACGGGGGGTCCGTAAGCAGTTCTTGACGCTGCTGGCTGATGACGGATCACTGGTCTCAGATTCGGAGGGCATCAGTAACAGGGCCCGAGACTATTACGGGGCTCTGTTCTCTCCGGATCTGTCCAGCGAGGAAGCATGTAGAGTTTTGTGGGAGGACTTGCCGAAGGTCGGTCCGGAGGGCGCCGAAAATGTGGATGCTCGGCTAAGCTGGCGGAGCTGCCCGGTGCCCTCAACCAGCTCTCGAGGGGAAAGTCCCCGGGGCTGGACAGGCTGACCATGGAGTTCCACAGGGCGTTCTGGGACATCTTGTGGGGCGACTACGTGTGGGTCCTGGAGGAAAGTCTGGCGACCGGGGAGATTGCCCTGCGCCAAGAGAGGGGCATCATCGTCCTGCTGCTAAGAAGGGCAATCTCCGCCTACTTAAGAACTGGCGCCCGGCCTCCCTCCTCAGCACGGATTACAACGTTTTTGCCAGGGTGATGTCTGCTCACCTTGGCACCATGCTGGACCACAAGATCCACCCCGACCAGTCCTACACGGCCCAGGGCCGGACAATCCATGACAACATCCATCTGGTCCGGGACCTGGTCCACCATTCCCAGGAGGCTGGTCTGTCGGTCGTCTTCCTTTTCCTAGACCAGGCGAAAGCGTTCAACAGAGTGGTCACGAATATCTGTTCGGTACTCTGCACGCTTTCGGGTTCGGGACGCATTTCATCTCCTGGATCCGATTTTTGTACATTGCCACGGAGTGTCTGATTAAGGTTAACGGGTCTTTGGGGGTGCGCCAGGGATGCCCCATGTCCAGCCAGTTATATGCCATCTGCGTGGAGCCTTTCCTGTGCCTCTTGCGGATGAGGTTGACCGGACTGGCTCTGCAAGGGCCGGGCGTGGAGGTCGTCCTCTCGGCTTACGCCGATGACATGCTCCTCATGGTCGAGGATCCCGTTGAACTGCGGAGGATGTGTGAGTGCCAGGAGATTTACTCGGCTGCATCCTCCGCTGGGAGAAATGTTTCGGACTCCTGGTGGGTCAGTGGTGGGTGGACTCCCTGCCGGAGGAGCTCAGGCCTTTTACCTGGAGCACGACCCATCTCCTCTATCTGGGAGTCTACCTTAGCCCTGACGAGGGAGCCTGGCCGGCGAACTGGCAGGAGCTGGAGGCCAAGGTCACCGCTCGCCTAGGGCGCTGGACATGACTGCTCCGAGTGCTGTCCTAAAGGGGTCGAGCGCTAGTCATAAACCAGCTTGTGGCCGCTATGCTGTGGTACCGGCTGGTCACTTTGACCCCTCCCCCTGCGTTTGTCGCCAAGATACAGAAGAAGCCGGTGGACTTCTTCTGGAACAACAGGAAGCACTGGGTCTCAGCTGCTGTTTTAAGTCTCCCGCTTAGGGAGGGCGGTCAGGGTGTGCGTCAGCACCCAGCTCGCGACTTTCCGTCTTCAGACCCTGCAGAGGTACCTCTACGTCGAGCCCCCTCCCAGGTGGCGTGCGCTGACGACGTATTTCTTCCGCCTGTAGTACAGCCTCAATTATGACCCGCAGCTCCCGTTTGTGAGCCTGCGGGGCATCAGGACCGCCATGCAGGGGCTGCCTGTCTTGTACCAGGAACTCATCAGGGTCTGGAACAAAGCCACCACCAAGCGCAGCTCTCCCCCCTCTGGAGTGGCAGCTGTCCTGCAGGAGCCGCTGCTCAGGAATCCGTAGCTCCACGACCGCGGTTTTAGGTGGCAGGCGGCCGAGAGGGCTGTGGCTGGTGAGGTGACCAGGTCAGGGACCTGCTCGATGGCAGAGGAGCGGGCTGGATGGCGCCAGACGTGCTGGCACGGCACCTAAACTGGGCCGATGTCCTGTACTGGGCCCTTACTCCATTTAGGTGTGTCGAGGAGGCTCAAGCATGTGGGGAGATCCCGTCCGGATGTAATTCCTCATCGTCGCCAAGCCCCGAAACCTCCCTCGGGAGCCAGCACCTCACAACTTGAGCCTCCTCGGGGAAATCCCCTCCGTGCCTTTCAGTTCTGCGCGGAGGGGGTTTCCTGTATGGGCTGCTCTTGCACACTCTTCACCTAGCCATCCTCGGAGCAGCCCCGTGCAATAAGTTTTTAAGTCGGTTCACGGGCTCCCAGGCCGCCTGCAATTTCTGCGGTCTGGAAGACTCAGTGTTCCTTGTTTTTATTGAATGTGTGAGGTTGCAGCCCCTGTTCCATTATTTGAAGGGGCTGCTCCTCAAATTCTGGTTGCACTTCAGTCCCACACTCCTGATCTTTGGGCACCCTGTGCGGAGGGGAGTGGGCAGGTCGGAAGACCTCCTCGCAGGACTGCTCCTGGGCATGGCCAAGGGGGCCATCAACCGGTCCAGGCAGCGGGCGGTCGAGGGGGTCGTTCAGTCCGTCTGCCTGCCTCTCTTCTGTGGTTACATCTGAGCCAGGGTGTCCCTGGAGATGGAGCACACGATGTCCACCGGTACGCTCGCAGTCTTCCGCGAGAGGTGGGCGCCGGAGGGACTGGAGTGCATCATCACCCATGGCAACAAAATTTTAATTTGATCATTTAAGTTTAAAGTTTAATTTGTTTAATTTGCCGGTTTTAGTGCCTCCCCACCCACCTTTTAGCCAGGGGGCACTTGGATAATTTCTGTTTTTAGTGCCCTAAACAAAAACCAAAAAAAAGAAAAAAAAAACGGGCACTGCAGGGGGCATTTGTTTAAAGTGCACAACTAAAATAGTTGAACTGGTAATGTGCAGTGTGATTGTTAAACCTTTACTCATAAACCAACTGGTTCTTAATAGCTATGTGTTGCCATGAATTCTTAAGCAAAGAACACATGAAGCAAATACATTACACAGCCTGACTCTAATTTTAAGATGATGTTCCCTTGTTACGGACTCCACCCACCAGAGGAAATACTTTCTCTCCATCCACCAATCAAATCCTTTAATCATCTGAATGTCAGCGCCTCTTAATCTACGATGCTTAAGGGAAAAGAAACAGAGTCGACGCAACCTGTCCTCATATTTTAACCCTTTCAGCCCCAGTACTTCACAGAATGAATGATGTTTCCTACATTAGGCCAGTGATTAAACTTCAAAATTACATCATTGACTGCAAAGCTTTGGGACGTCCTGAGGTCGTGAAAGGCGCTAGCTGAATGTAAATTGTTTCCAAACCGTATTGTGCTAATTCAGCAGGGTGATACTGAGGTGGAAGCAGATTCTAACCCTGCCCTCCGGCCCCACCTTCACCTCACAGAAACACCGTGGACTTTGGCACTGTCCAATGTGCTGCTCAGGCCCAAGAATGACTTTTATTTCTGAGCAAACACTGCCCGTTAATTATAGTCTCTGAGTGAGGCAAGGCCGGAGTGAACTCTGTGTCCCATTATGGGGGAGAATTAGCTGCTGACTCTTCAATACTTCAGCTGGTGCCACAGGCAATAATACTGACTGTGTTGTTGGTATGACTGAATTAGAATAAATCGACATATTGGAAGATGCGACTGCACCAAGCTGTGCTGGGAGAATCAGGGTGAGGAATTTTCCAATGTGGGCTGCTGGTGTCCACTCCGAGTGGGGGCAGAGATTCCCAGCTTCCATATCCCAACATCCCTCTCCATTATAAATAACTGCTCCAAATCACTCCCTTTGCTCCTGTGGATGATAAATTTATGCACTCCAGTTACTGACTCACCAAACAATGAGAAGTGTTGATTCTCTCTACTTGACCAAACCTGAGAGTTTGGAGCCCTCTATCAGCTCCCCTCGACCTTCTCTGTTCCAGTGAAAATAATCCCAGTCTGTCCTCATAACACAACCCGCTCACACCTGGGGATCACCCGAGAAAATCTCTTCCACACCTTCTCCATGACCCTGACATCCCTCTGAACAAACGGTGTCCCACATTGGACACAATGTTCCAACTGTGATCTTTGTAATTCTCTACCCTAGAGGGCTGTGCATGGCCAGTCGATGAGTATATTCAAGACAGAGATCGAAATATTTTTGGGCTCTAAGGGAGTCAAGGGATAGGACGGGAAAGTGGAATTGATTTAGAAGATCAGCCATGATCTTATTGAATGGCAGAGCAGGCTTGAGGGGCGTACTCCTGCACTGTTAAAGGTGCCGTCTTTCGGATGAGAGGTTAAACCGAGGTCCTGTCTGCCCTCACAGGTGGACATGAAAGATCGTATGGCACTATTTCGAAGAAGAGCATGGAGTTTTCCCCGGTGTCATGGCCAAGATTTATCTTTCAACCAGCATCACTAAATCACATAATCTGATCATTATTACATTGCTGTTTGTGGGAGCTTGCTGTGCACAAATTGGCTGCCGCGTTTCCTACATTGCAGCAGTGACTACACTAACGTTAACGTTCTCAGTCAGGCCAATATCCCCAGCATCGAAGCACTGACCACACTTGACCAGCTCCGTTGGGTGGGCCACATTGTTCGCATGCCTGACACATGACTCCCAAAGCAAGCGCTCTACTCTGAACTCCTACATGGCAAGCAAGCCCAAGGTGGGCAGAGGAAATTTCAAGGACACTCTCAAAGCCTCCTTGATAAAATGAAACGACCCCAGCAACACCTGGGAGTCCCTGGCCAACCGCCCTAAGTGGAGGAAGTGCATCCGGGAGGGTGCTGAGCACCTCGAGTCTCGTTGCCGAGAGCATGCAGAAATGAAGCGCAGGCAGCGGAAGGAGCATGTGGCAAACTAGGCCCACCACCCCTTCCCTCAACAACTGTCTGTCCCACCTGTGACAGAGACTGTAATTCCCGTGTTGGACTGTTCAGGCACCTAAGAACTCATTTTTAGAGTGGAAGCAAGTCTTCCTCAATTTCGAGGGACTGCCTATGATGATGATGATGATGATGACACTCCAAACAGAACTTCATTGCATTTAAAGCCTTTTGCGATGTCCTGAGGCACACTGCAAATGGCTATGTCTATTTGTACTATCTGAAATGCGGCCATTTCTCTGATTGACTCACCATTTTCACATGACCTAGTGCTGATTGGTCCCCTTGGGGGATAAGATACACCCTGAAGTTCCTCTGGAATGTGTAACTGGAACCGCCCAGCCGAAATTCTGAGTAACTTTCCAAGTTGTAACGCGATCCATTTTACTTGAGAAGCCACAGAGGATAGATCTCCCCAAAAGCCACCAAGTTCCAGCCAAAGTCCATTACCCCAGTGTAAGTGCATCCCTCCCCCAGCCTAGGTCCCTAACCCCAGTGCAAGGACATGACCTTACCCCACTCCCTCCCGCCCCCTCCACCCCCCCATCCTCTGTAACCGCCACAGATAGGGCATTTTGTGTGGATTGTTAACAGGTTTATTGGGTATGCAGTGTTAGTGTCATGACATCTGAATTTCATCCACTCAAACAATGTCGGGTGTGGGAGTCAAGGGGGTTGGAAGAGTGTGATTTGTCTTTCCTGAGTTCCTTCTCTTTCCCCCCCACCCACACCCCGTCTATCTCCCACCCCGGCCCCACTCAAACAGGCTCTCTCTCTACCCCTCCCCCTCAAACAGGCTCACTTTGCCCCCCCGCCGCACCCCAACCAGGCTCTCTCTACCCCATCCCCCTCAAGCAGGCTCTCTCTTCCCCCCTGCCTCCAAACACTCTCTCTCTCTCTCTCTCTTTCCCCCCCCCCTTGAAAACAGGCTCTCTCTATCTCACATTCCCCCCCCCCCCCCCCCAAACAGGCTCTATCTCGCCCCCCCCCTAAACAGCTCTCTCCATCCTCCCCCCCCGGCCAAACAGACTCTCTCGCCCACCCTCCCCCCTCCCGGCCTCCAAACAGTCTCTCTCTCTCTCTCTCCCTCTTGGAAACAGGCTCTCTCCATCTCACCCACCCCCCCCAAACAGGCTCTATCTCACGCCCCCCTCTAACAGCTCTCTCCATCCCCCTCCAAACAGGCTCTGTCTCTTTCTCCCTCCCCCCGCCCCCCCCCAGAGCCCAAACAGACTCTCTCCCCCCCCCACCGGCCCCCCTCCACAACAGGCTCTCTCTCTCTTCCCCCCCCACCCCAAACAGGCTCTCTCTCTCTCTCTCTTTCTCTCTCTCGCCCCCCACCTTAACAGGCTCTCTCTCTCTCTCTCTCTCTCTCTCCCCCCCACCCCAAACAGGTTCTCTCTCTCTCTCTCTCTCTCTCTCTCTCTCCTCCCCACTCCAAATAGGTTCCCTCTCTCTCTCTCTCTCTCTCTCTCCCCCCCACCCCACAGGCTCTCTCGCTCTTTCTCTCTCTCTCTCCCCCCCACCCCAAACAGGTTCTCTCTCTCTCTCTCTCTCTCCTCCCCACTCCAAACAGGTTCTCTCTCTCTCTCTCTCTCTTCCACCACCCCAAACAGGTTCTCTCTCTCCCCCCGCCCCCACACCCCAAACAGGCGCTCGCTCGCTCGCTCTCTCTCTCTCTCTCTCTCTCTCTCTCTCTCTCTCTCTCTCTCTTCCCCCACCCCAAACAGGCTCTCTCTCTCTCTCTCTCTCTCTCTCTCTCTTTCCCCCCCCCCCCACCCCACCCCAAACAGGCTCTCTCGCTCTCTCTCTCTCTTCCCCCCCCCACCCCAAACAGGCTCTCTCTCTCTCTCTCTCCCCTCCCCACACTCCCGCCCCCCCCCCGCCCACAACAGGCGCTCTCTCTCTTCCCACTCCCCCGCGCCCCACCCACTCCGCAAACAGGCTCTCTCTCTCTCTCCACACCCCCACCACCCCCAACAGGCTCTCTCT